>NC_138771.1:537334207-537776707 GCF_965119305.1 Pelophylax lessonae | reverse complement strand
ACAAGCTGTACACTCACTACTCTACATTGTAGCAAAGTGTCATTTCTTCAGTGTTGTCACATGAAAACATATAATAAAATATTTTAAAAAATGTGAGGGGTGTACTCACTTTTGTGAGATACTGTGTATAAATATATATATATATATATATATATGTATGTATATATTTTTTTATATTTTTTTAAAACATTTTTAAAATATTTTTTCTTTTAATTGCTTTAAATTTTTTCTTACATTTTTTAACATACCGTGACCAAAGCAACACAGTGTTACCATAGTGCTACTGCACCACTCTCGGAAAATGATCAGAATCTTTGAATTTTATTTACATACTATAATTGCTTATGGCTATAAATATGTGTAGACACTGTGTATTGTTGTGATTAGCTGTGATTGGCATGGATCACATCGTACAAATGGGCAGAGATTGGTTCTGTCTGCACCTTGTGATCACTGTGACCAATCATAACCAGCAACACAATTGTACACAATGAATGGCATAAAAGGAAGCCATTCATTGTTTACAACTCTCATGTAATCTGCTGTGATTGGTTACAGTGATCACATGGTACCGACAGTGGGCTGATACATTGATCAGTAATTCGCTGTGTTCGCTGGCATAAAAGGAAGCCATTCATTGTTTACAACTGTCATGTAATCTGCTGTGATTGGTCACAGGAATCACATGGTACAGACAGTGGGCTGATACACTGATCAGTAATTTGCTGTGTTCGCTGGACACAGCGGGTGACAGACTGCGCCAGAGCATGGAACAGAGGGGCTGCGCAAGGCGCGTTCTCGGGAGGATGTCATATGACGTCCTCTCAAAAACAACAGGGTTCCCGCCCGGCCATCATTTTACAATGGCGTGGGAGGCAGTTAAGCAACTGGTGGGTAGACTTCACAGCTAAAGCTTACATCATTTAATGGCCAGTTGCCTCTGTGGAGCATACACATAAAAGAGTGCCTAGGAATATGTTATTTCACTTTTTCAATCAGCAGAAAGCTGATGCACCTCCTCTTGCCACAGACTGTAAAACCTCCATGAACAAAAAAAAAACCCTGCAACACAAAGGTATAATGAGCTAGTATGCATTGCATACTAGCTCATTATGGAATACTTAAATTAGAATGAAGCCCTGCAGCGGTGTCCGCACGCCGCTGACACAGCCGATATTTTCCCCGGTGTTTCTTCTGGGTTCACGGCTCCAGTGCTGCCATTGCCTGGAGCCACGATAACCTCACTCCCGGTCACGGGACAGGGCTCTGAAGAAATGGCACAGGTGGCAGTTCCTTCAGAGCGCATGTGCCAATAACTTGCGCCCAGTATACAGTAAATTTCTCCTAAAGGGTGCAAGTTTAGGAGATATTTACAGTACCTATAGGTAAGCCTTATGACAGGCTTACCTAAAGGTACAAACAAACAAGGGGAGTTTACATACTTTTTTTAGAGCTGGAAAAACTAAAAAAACAACAGCTGCAGTTATAGGGATGGATTGATGATATACACATATTTTCAATGTAAAAACATTGCAAGAACATTGTAAGTACCTAAACAGAGCATGGTGGGTCAGTGATTCATTCTTAATGTAAACAATATGACTTTAGTACTCCTTTAACTGTTTCCCAAAACATTTACGTTCAACGCATGCCTCTGGTAAAAACTGTCACAGTGGGTACTGTGTTTATGTCAGTTCTTAACTGAGCTTTTAAAGCCCAACTCTAGAAAACCTGTAAATTCTCCCCTGCAGTGTGCCCGTACTGCAAAGGTTAATTGTTCATATAGTCTAGGGGACTGTAAAGGCACTTTTTGCTTACCTGATTCTCCACTCCCAGACAGATATCGCTCCCCCATGCACCACAGTAGACTGTCCCTCTGCGTCCTCACGTCTGATGCAGTGCTATGGACCCAGCATAGGTCTTGATGACATCAGAGGACCTTCAACCACCAAAGCATAGGGGAGAAAAGGCTGCAGGAATCGGCCTAGCAGAGCAGATGAACCTGCAGGAGCGGAGTATTGGGTAAATAAATCTGCTTTTCCAAATCCCCTAAACAGAAATGAGCAGTTAGCCCATGAAGTGCGCGTGCAGCCCCACTGCATGGGAAGATTTTGAGGCTTCATGAAGTTCAGCTTTAATTCCTCAAATGACTGGTGTCATAGCTGATCACATGTCCAACATCGTGGCACCTGCAGATCTAAACAGAGACTAAGATGGCAGCTTCCTTAACTGTAAAGCTAGTTAGTTCTGCTTTAAGGAAAGGAATATATTAAAGTCATTAGTCTAATTTCACAAAGCATTGGACATGCCTGAAAGAAAAATTTTTACTTTTTTTTTAAAATAAGGGCACTTATCCTGGAGTGTTAACTTTGTGAATTGAACCTTTTCTCTTCCAATTGGCCAGTGCATTGAGGTCATGAAAGTAATATTTTTTCCTGAGAGCAGTGTATGGGAATACTGGCAATGCGTAATGTAACCTTATAACCTGAATTTTCAAAACTTCTGCAACTCTAATGTACTGCTTATACTCTGCTGAGAACCATTGAGTATCTGGAAACTCTTTTAGGATAATTTAGAAGGCGACTGTAATGCTTTTGGTGTGTAACTAGAGAAGGAAAATGTAAAACAATGAAAAACTTTGTAAAAAAACAAATTAAATACATTTGGGTATATTCATCACAGCTCGAAGATTGTTCTCAAACAGAATTACTTCTATTGGTGGATAAAAATTCTCCAGTTTATCAGAAATTGGTCATTACAAAGCGATGGGAAGCATTAAAAATAGATGAAAATAGTCTAATATTGGTAATGTAGCAGTAAAACATTTTTCTCCAGTTTCCCAGCGGAAAACGACAAAACCCAGACTGTCCTGGATCCCTTCCATAGGAGGTGATGGGGTTTGCCAGATATGACCCAGTGAAAGCGTTCTATTATAGTCCCTTATGTATGGATAAATAGGCAATAAAAAGGGAAATAAAATTGTTCAGAGATTAGCTAAACGTTGCACATTTTTTATTATAATAAATCTACCCTTTCTTTGTAGAGCATTGCCTACTTATTCATATAGTCCCATGTTACTATATCTGGGGCAACTTCAACTAACCATAGATTTTGCAAAGAGTTTCAGTTGTATGTTCTAGAAGCAGAGAATGTAATATACCTAATGAATGTATAGGTTAAATTACAGCTAACCTGTAGTGGGATCTAAATAGGATTGGGATAGACAGCCTCTGTAATGGGAACAGACAAAAATGTATCCTCAAGCAGTAGGTTTCCAGACCGAGATTCATCCAATAGTGAGTATCACGTGCCAGCACTTTATAAATGAAGCCAGTGCTAATACAATGGTCATGACAATCCAGCAGAATATTTTAATAACTGTTAAACAGGACTTGGTGGAAGTACCAGCGGAATTCTGCAGTCTGGTTATCCAAAGTCCAATAAAGAGTTTATTAATGAACTGCAATAGATATGGGTTGTCAGTTGTATAGAAGTTGTATAGAAATTTCTAATGCTTTTCTATTTTGGTATGGAAAGAACAATGAAGGCTTAGAACCCCCTGTCAGTTTTTTGCTACTGTCTGTGCCCCTGCTGGAGAAATGTTTCCTCTCTAACTGTCCTGGTATTCAGTGTCACGGTGGAAGACAGCTTGTTCAGGTGTCCGATGTCCTGGGTTGTTTTATTTTTGAGGGGGGGGGGGCTTTTTAAACAGAGTGAGTAGCCCATTTGGGGTCAGCTGAGGAAGGGGAAGGTCCCTTGAAAGGTGTCCTGTGACCCTGAACTCCAGGTGGACATTACCATCCATTTGCCATTGACACCTTGGAAACGAGGAAACCGCAGCAGTGCACATGCTTACTGGGCTGTTCAAGCCATTTCCCCATTAACAGCCAGTGGCACAGAGATCTGGACTTTGTGCCTGTAGCAGCTCATCATCCATCCATCCATCCATCCATCCATCCATCCATCCATTCAGCTGCACCCTTACAGGACTGTGCCTCCACCACAGGCTACACTCTCTCATGGACTCCCATACATACATGTGTGGTTTTTATACTTTTGTGAGTATTAATTTTTAACTTTTCTTTGTAAATAAACTTTCTTGAAACTTATTACACTAGAGTGGTCATGCTGCCTCACCCCCTTCCCCATTTAGTGTCACTGGGACTGAAAGTAAGGGGAAATTTAACATTTTTGAGTTGCAGGAATTGGAAAAGGAATTTAGGAGAAATGTTCCAATAAGAGGACTTTCCTTCCTTTAAAGAGATTTCCTCTCATGTGCTGTTGTGTCTTAAGATATTAAGTGAAGAAAAAAGGTGAACCTCCCTTGCGGGACACAGACAGCAGAAAAAGAAAAAAAATAATAAGAGTTTTAACTATTCCACTCATTATCAAAAAAGGTTTGGCTTTAGTTAGACTTTAACTTTCAAGGGGATGGCACTAATGCACATTACTGGCAAATGTAAAATCAGAATTCCATCTATATCCGTGACAACCTTCCAGTAAAGATGTAGTCAAAGTTCTAGGTAAATGCTTTTCTTTACTGTTTAATGTTTTTATGCTGACTTTCAAAGGGGACTCTAGGGGGGCAGAAGCCATTGCAACCCCACTAGTCTTACACCACTGATTGGACATTTAAAGGTCAGGGACATTTAAGCCAAAAACATAATCGTTCTAATGAGAGTTTGTGGGCAAAGAAATGGACATATGATGATAATGAACAATATTTATCGAGTGTACTTTTTCAGAATGTATAGCCCGCTGGGAACGAGGGAAGTTTTAAACATAATTAAACACAGACGTCTTGCCTGTATATTGTACATTTACAGATTTATTCTGGGGGAAAGCCAGATTGGCTGTGTAAAACACCCTTTGTGTTCTAGAGGGGGCTGTGGAACTCTGGACAATATGTTACCACCCTCAAACTTTGTACAGTCAGACCAATAAACTGACAGAACTCCATAGCATGTATCATAGACATCCTGCTTATTGGCCTTATTCTTCCTGTTGTGCAACAGGAAGGACAGAAGGATTGTCAAGCTTGTTTAATGTGTTTATATATATTTATTTTTAAAACTTTCATGGATTTAATACCACAATCCATCAAAGAATTAACAATATTTCTAGGTTATATTGCGTAGGGAATTCAAAACATGTTTTGGTGGCTGCAGACTTTACAATGACAATTGGGCTTCGATATCACTACACCTGCATTAGATGTTGTTTACCTGGCAATTGCCTACTCACTTTAAGAGCCGGTTCACACTGAGGCGATCCTTCAGGGAGCGACCTGTGAAGTTGCGTGCACCGCTGTGCATCGCAACTTCTGCGCGACTTGCAGGGACTTCACATAATGGAAGTCTATGCAAGTCGTTCCCAGGTCGCCCCAAAGTAGTACAGGACCCTTTTTCTAAGTCGGAGCGACTTGTGTCGCTCCTATTAGAACGGGTCCTGTACTACTGAATGGACCGCGACCGACCGCGACTTGTCAGGGTGACAAGTTGCGCTAGTCTGAATGGGCTCTAAGGGTAATTTCCTGCCTGGCAGTTTGCCTGGTCACTTTAAGGATAATTTTTTATTACGATTTAATGTTCAATACACGAGGCTGTATTTAAGTCACACTTCCTGCACCTAAACACTGCATATTACATTTAGGTACCTTTCATACAAACGTAAATTATGATTTACTTCATAGTTTAAAGTACAGATTTACTTATTTTGCAGATTTACTAAAATAACTTCACACAATAGATTATCTTTATAGTGACCCATGGCAAGAGTGCCCCTTAATCTTTTTTATGCTCTGGATGTTACAGATTCTGTATGCTTATTAACTAATTTAATATATATATTGTTTAAAGCAAATGGCTACCACATCATAAAATAAGCAAAATAAATAATACAATTTCCAAACGATTGTCATTTTAATAATTGTTTGACTGAATATAAATATTTTACATTTAAAAACACATATGGTTAATTTATAAGTCAGACATGACAACTTTATATTGCATTGTTCACAAATGTGTGTGGACTTGAAAATGTTTGACTTTGTATATATAATAATGTTTTTCAGAGCTTGTGAATGAACTCTTGCTCACTTGTTCAACCTATAAATGGATATTCATAGCTTCTTTGACATGTTTACTGACAGAAAGCCTATAGGATAGATAGATAGATAGATAGATAGATAGATAGATAGATAGATAGATAGATAGATAGATAGATAGATAGATAGATAGATAGATAGATAGATAGATAGATAGATAGATAGATAGATAGATAGATAGATAGATAGATAGATAGATAGATAAAACACTTCCTATGGTATCGCAAAATCAGCATCTTTAATGTTCTCATAAACCCTTTTGCAATTGTTCAGCACTTTAGATCAACAGTGGCAATCACTTAGCAAGTGACCTTTCAGGAGAAACTTTGAATATGAATGATACTTTATGTTACAAATACCCCACTATCCTTTATTCTCCTGCAAGAACTTTAGGTGAGGCCTTTCCCACAACAGAATGAATTTTATGTGAGTCTGGAGAGAGATGACTTGATATTGGAGATGAGAAGCAGCTGGAAGTATTGTATAAAGTCTCTGATAGTTTAAAGGTTTCATTTTTGTGAGCAAATAAATTGTGAAATGGTTGGAAGGTTGCAGATATTCTTCTTTCGTGTCTCTATTCAAGCTGAGCGGGAGACACAGACAGGATCTTACATACACAAGCCAACTAAGTTTAACTCCTGTGGTGCAGTTTTTAGATAATGTTTTAGCATAAATTTCTGCTTAGAGATGTGATGTGACTACTCAGAAAATAAATCTTAATCATGCCAGCTGGAACATAATCTGTTCTCAAGATATATACCATATATTGACCGGTTTATCCAGCTAGATGTAAAATATAGCAAATATTTTCTTATGCTTCATTGAAGCACTTTAATAATGCAATCAGACATATAGATGTTGTATGACAGCTCCATGATTGACTGTTCAAAACCAACTCTCTCCCCTTAGGGCTATGGCTAGCCCTTTCTGTCAATATACAAATATATATATATATATATATATATATATATATATATTCCTCATTACCTGTGCCATATTTATTTATTTTTAGCTAATAATTCCTGCTTCCAGTAATTACATGTACTGTTAGAAATACCATATATGTCTGAGTATACTCAAAGCCACTATGAAAAGATAATAAGGATAATGGCTATCAAGTGGAATGACAAATGTATTCTCACCATAATACTGCAATTTAAAAAAAAAGAGAAAGTGTGCAATAGAAATAGATTGTTCAAATTTGTTAATATGTCAGGTTATGTTTAAATGTAAACGGAAAAACATCTGATATCATGCTGTTGGGGGTAAGTAACCTGATCTGCCTGATTCTGAGGAGCTAGCCCACACATCTCTAAATGCAACATCTCAAGAAACTCCTGGTGGGCGTGCATGGCAGTCCTGCCTTCTAGAATTATAGATTTGAGTTAGGCGGAAACCTTCTATACCTTAATGTACAAGTGAACTGTCTGCCCTCTTGAAACAGAAGAGTGAAGATTTTAACTATTGTTCAGAATCTTGACCATAAATTATTATCTACTGGTGCAGAACATGCGCCCAAATCAGCTGTCCTATACCGTGTAGAGGTCTACCATGCATATCTGCTGGTGAGTTTGTGAGGCAAGAAAATATAAACCCACAACAAACTTATCCCCAACATCTTACCTTCATTTTTGAAGCTCCGCACAATGTTGGCTGAAGGCATGGTGGTTCTGTCCATTGCAAATTTGTTGTAGAGCTCCAGCATGTACTCTGGTGGCTCCACCTTGACAGGTGCCTGCACTGGAATCCCGGAGAGGTTGAGGGTCTTCAAGAAATCATCTTTCATAGTTTCCAGCAGAGAGTTGAAATCGACCCCATCCTGCTCAGAAAGAACTTCATCATATAAAGGCAAGTCATCTTCCAAGCCCATGATAGGACTAGTTGTCACGCATTGCACCAGTAAGCTTAGGGCCACAAATGCCCGCACAGAGATGGGATCCATGCTCAGAGATTGCTGCTGCTCAAGAATAATCTCAGCTGCCAGTGGTGTCCGGTGTATCTGTTTTACTCTCTCGAGAGGACACTGCTTTTGTCATCTGGAGTTGACAAGTATGGAAACACTCGTCTGTAACTTGTGACCATTCTCTCTCACACATACACTCGTCTTGCTCTTTCTCTCTCTCTCTCCCTCCCTCTCTTTTCTCTTTTCAAAAAGCCAGGTTTCACTAATTTGATAACATGTCCCTACAGCATCTCTGCTTCTCTTATCTCCCACACTAGAAGCGTCTCACCAGATTTTGCTGCTATCTCAGAATCCCACTTTTCCTAATGAGCATTTTGTAAACATTTCCATATTCTGACACTGCCTGTGAGATAGGCCAATTTTTCTCTCTCCGCTAAAGAGAAAAAAAAAAAAAAAAAAAAGTTTGCCCTTGTTCTGCAGCTAAACTTCCCTGTTGAAGTCTGCCAAAGTTTCCCTCTGAGAAGTTTTATGTGATTTTTAGCTAGCATGCAAGAAGCATGTATAGGCTCTGAGTGAATGAATGCATTTCTTCCAGGACAACATTTACATTGCTGCTAGAAACCAGTTGTGAAAGAGAATACATTAAGGCTTTTTTTTCTTAAATGTATCTTCCTAGTAAGAAGGATGGGAAACATTTTTTGTCTTAACTGTAATATTATGGAGGTCACAACCTTATCGAGGAATACATGGGCCTGCAAGTAATTTTCAGCAAATGAGACCTTTTATATGATGGATTTTCAGCAAATGAGATTCTTGTTATATGACTGAATATATTTGTTGGTGAGAAAGACAACTCCCTTAGTGGTGAGCCCTCTTTAGCATGTAATCCACAGTATTTCCCATATGTCAGCCTCTACTCTTTCAACAAGGTGTTTGTAATATTTGTGGCTTAAATCCTTCGGTATTACTAAGGAAATATACATAGGAATCTGAGCCAAGCCTGATAATTTTCGTAAGTCTAAATATTTTTTCAATGATTGTCCAAGATAAATTAAAATTGCACACCTGCTTTCGGTTTTTGACAGGTGTTAACTGAAAGATTCATTTCAGTCCAGTATGGTTCTTCACTTTATGGGATAGTATATGCCCTTAAATATTTCACCAGCAAAATCCAGATCAAAATTGGCATTGCAGACTGTAACATACTGCAGTGAATACCAGTCAGTATTATGACAGGTAGTATGTACCATCACGATGTCTGTAATTGTTGGCTAGATTTATGTATGGAGCCCTGGTAATCTGTCAGATTGTTGAATGTACAGTTTGGATCAAGCATACCTGTCTCCTGTGTCCTGTCTGCCTCCGGTTTTACACATCCAACGTGCTTAGAAAGGACAGCTAAAGGACGTAGACTGGTATATTTTACTGAGTTATTAACTGTAGAGAATTTCCAGGCGTGATCTTATTGGACTCATAATTCTATAAATAGAAAATTAAAAAAATAGTACATCTACTTGCGTAACTGGCAGCCCAAAATGTAACCTTGGCAAAAAATTGGACAGTTTAAGGCTAGTTTTGGATGTAATTAGAAATGGAGAAACACAGAACAGATGTAGATTAGGAATTTTCAATTCTATATATGGAAGATGCTTTTAAGATTTTACTTGTTTCCAAACATTTTATGCTGAAAGTAATATGCAGGCTGACACTGCTGTCCTGCCTGACATGCCATGTCAACCCATTGCTTACTTTTTGTTTTTTTTTCCCCAGCAGTAATTTTCTTATTAAATATGAAGACTGATCAATTACAAGAGGCCTTCCAATTTGCATTGAGGGAGTAGGAAGAATTTTGAATATATGAGGTTAATTTACTAAACACAAATAGGCGGTTTACTTTGAATGCACAGATACACTTTGCAAGGGAATTTTCTCTAGAGTTAAGTGAATGTAATGCAGCTCTGCTGACTACTATGATCCAATCGTGTGCAAACAAGAATGCTATTTTTTATGTCCTTGCCATTTGTTTGGATATTTTTGCACAGTGCACAGTGAACTATCACCATATTTACTTTGTATTGGGGAAAATTCCCTTGCAAAGTGCAGTGCCCCTGGAATGTGAACAGCAAAATACAGACAAGGCGGTTGTACAGGAGACATCCTGTGGATCAACGTTTGTACAACCACCCTAGCCATATGTGAACTACAAAAAGGGTAGGGAGACCCAAGATCCTCCCAGAGAGAAGTCAACTAGGGACACCAGTTGGATGAAATTCAAAAAATAATAACTTTATTTGGCACATATGCCAGTGCAAACATCAACAGTGTGAACAGGTGAGGCATTGCATGAATAAAAACAATATAAAAATAAGGTAACATCCATTGGAGGAACATCAACCCGGGTTGAATGCAAGGGTAAGTGATAAATAGATAGAGCAATGATGATATGTAGTAGCCAATGAGGCTAAGGAGTGTATTGCACAATCCCAATACCGGTAATCAGTAATTTATGAAGTAGTTGAAATGTTCTTGGCAGATACAGTCCCCCCTAAAGAAGGCCACCACATGGGGTGAATGGTGGTAAAGGTATGGGGTCCCGTATCGGGATAGCAGAATCTGGTAAGAACAGGTAATGGTGGACTGGAGGCAAACAATGAAGGTTTGCTAAATAAAGAGGTTTCCCAAAACGTCATATACTGCTTGGATGAGAAAGTCACTCAGAAAACATCAGTTGGTAAACATACATATCTTGCTAGTTGCTCACTCCTGTCTGCTGATAGCCATCATCCAAGGTCGTTGATTGAGGGCATTCCTGTAGGTCAATTCCTATGAATTAAAGGGAATTGCTCTGATTCAACTGACTATCAGACAGAAGCAAGAATGTTACATAAAAGGTTCAGGGAAAGGGGTTACTCGAATAGAGTGATTAGAAAAGCACGCAAAAAGGCAGCCCTTAGAAAGAGAACAGATCTGCTCACTAACAAGGAAGTTCAATCTATTCATCATTAAATTCAAAGCCATCTTACCCTTGTATAGTGACTAGATTTGGCACACAATGGAACCAGGTCAAGGCCATATTAACCACCTTAGCGGTAATCCCGAGCGTGACTCGGGGTTGATTTTTCATTGCAGGATCGGTAACCCCGAGTCACGCTCGGGGTGGATTGCAGAGAGCGCAGCGGTGTTCTCTTACCTTATCCTGGCGATCCAGCGATGATCTCTCATTGCTGCGACCGCCAGCAGAGAGTCCCGCCGCTCCTCCGTCCCTCCGTCGGTACGATCACTTCCTAGTTCCGTTCCCTGCAGCAGCAATGCTGCATGGGAGCGGAACTAGGGAGGGAAATTAAAAAAAAAAAAAAAAAAACGTTGCACAAAACACAAAACACACTTTATATTATATATGTATATATATATATATATGCATATGCATATATGCATATATATATATACACCGGTATATATATATATATATATATATATATGCGTATATATATATATATATATATATATATATATATATATATATATATATATATAAAATTATATTATTGATTCAATTATAATTCATGCGTTATATATTATATATATATATGTGTGTGTATATATATATATATATGTATATATATATATATATATATATATATATATACACACACACACACACACACATATATCTATATATAATATATAATGCATAAATTATAATCTAATCAATAATATAATTTTATTATATATATTATATATTAAATAATAAAATAATATTATTGATTCGATTATAATTCATGCGTTTGTGTTTCAAATTTATCACATCTGGGATGTCTACTAGAATCTTGTTTTGGTCAGGTTTAAGTCAGTAATTACTAAGAATTATAGGCCTATAATACATAACGCCAAATTTCCATGAAAAGAATTGTACCGCTTTTGGTATGTAATTCCAGACATAATCATACCGCCAGGGAGGTTAAGCAAACATTGGCAAATTTTCACAGTTTCACCCCTTATTGGTCAAATTGTAGGCCCAAGGCCACTAGTCACAGCTAAAAGAGCTAAAAATCTTAAGGACAGCCTTACCCACTCTGAATATGTCAGAACAGGTAAAAGTGGGGACTGGCTTTCCTCTCTACCTCCATCGAAAGGAATGTTTACCTGCGGCAGATGTTCCATGTGTAGGTTATATATAAGATCAGATTCTTTCTCCAGCTGTGATGGCCTAATAGACTTCAAGATCAATATTAATGTTTCATTAATTGTCAAATAACACGGGTCATCTATCAGCTGATCTGTCCTTGTAACAAAACCTACATAGGTAAAACTAAAAGACAGCTCAAAGTCAGGATAGCGGAACATCTGACTGATATCCGGAAAAAAGTGGATAATAAAACCATACTATAGAGGTGCATATATAATAATATCACAAACAAGATATACTACAACGCACTAGCAGCGCTAAAAACATAAAGAAGTATAAATGCAGTCCACTGGGATAAAGTCCATGTGCTCATATGATCATGCAATGTGCCCAGGATATTCTCTCCTGACAATCCAAGGTCGTGAGTATGTTGGTGAATACACCAGACCCTCCACCGCACCAGTGTGCTCCCCCAAATCAGAAACACTCACCAGAAATCTGGTCAACAAGCGCCTGTAACATCAGCCTATCACAGGCTTAGAAACGATCTCCTCAGGAATTAACCAGGAGCGCCGGCACTTGAACCGTCTCAATCGGATCAATTCTTGTGGTACACCCACAGGAGGTTCCAATCAAACAGGGGTGGTACATGTGGAAATAATAACTCACATAGGGCAATATTACATGGCTAAAAACACCGCTTTATTATCCAAAAGAATACCCCCAGTAGCTGATGCACTTACAGAATAACAGAACAAAGCAAGCTTGTCATAAAAGATGAGGCATAACCTGCGTGCAGAGACCGGTCCCCGTAGTAGCAGTTCGCCGCTGGTACCAAGCGATGGCGAGCCTCGGGTTCAGCATCGGACGCCGGTCTGCCTCGTGACCGCGTGACCATATGAGCACATGGACTTTATCCCAGTGGACTGCATTTATACTTCTTTATGTTTTTAGCGCTGCTAGTGCGTTGTAGTATATCTTGTTTGTGATATTATTATATATGCACCTCTATTGTATGTCATTATATTTATAGCAGCAGCTTTGTTAGATATATTGTTTGTATCAAGCATTCATATATCTTTTATATAATAGATTTTAAGGTACTTGTATTTTAGCGCCGGATGAGCAGGTGTCTATAGTCCCTCGTTGTGCCCCGCCTACTTGCTCCTTTTTTGAATAAAACCATACTGCTACACTTCCTAGAACACCATGATTCTAATCCTGATGGTCTAAAAATAAAGGGCATTTATGCGTTGAAACTTCCATCAAGGAGGGGGGACTTTGACACCATTCTGTTACAGAAGGAGAAATACTGGATTTACAGAATGGGGTCATTGGTGCCCGGGGACTAAATGTGGAATTCAGCCTTACAACCTTTCCTTGAATCCTAGTATCCCGCCTACCTATTTTCATATGGATGGTTAAACCCCCACCCATTGGAATTACATCTGTATATTCCCTGACCCCACCCCTTTACCCTATGCAATTGTTGTACTGTCAAAATATACCTCCCTTTCTTTTGTATTCTGCCCTGTTGTGGTTATATGGATGTCCACATTTGTTTATCCATCTAGGGGATCATGTGAGTCTATTGACATCTTGTCCCTTCCTGTTTCTTTCTTTCTTTCTCTCCTCATGTTTCCCTCCTACTTTAAAGGCCAGCCTAAAATCGACTGGTTTTTGTATGTGTAGTAAGGTATAACCCATAGTGAGCATTTAACCCCCCCCCCCCCTTTTGGTTTATAGCGGGAACTTGACCTGAGGAGGGAAAGAGACGGACAATATATGGGCAGGAATTTTCTGTATATGTCTATATACTTCTATGAAGGCCTTCCATTTTTTGAAATCTAGGAGGGATACTGTACGTCCTTTTCAGACTATAGCTTATCAATAGGAAATTTTATATTTTGTATATTTTATCTTTATTGTTAATACTGGTTAATATGGCCTAATTTCCCATGGAGATCATAGCCTTCTTTCTTGGGCACATACTCTCATGGTGAAATAGAATGACGTCCGTGGGAGCATTACATCTGTTTATTTATTTTGATTGGAGTGAGGACATCTTGTGGCTGAAAGAGTGTAACACATGCTACATGAATCCAAATTACAATCACATGTGTATTCAATTAACGGGCCTCTATAAATGTTCAACCACTTCCTCCCACCGTTAGCTCTGAGGAAACTGGCTTTGTGCCAGTGAAATGCGTCAGCATCCGCGTCATCTTCTTCCATCCAATGGAACGGCGACCACTGTGACTAGCGGACATTGTACGGCTGCAATCACTGCATCCCCCCCCGCCTCCTACGTCCGGCGTGACATCAGGCCGCAATCGGCGTGCCCGCCCCTGCAACAGGGAAGTACACGGAGGGAGAGCGAGCCACGGGGAACGCCAACGCCGGAGTGTACCGCCATCACATCACCAAGGTCTACACTCCCCGGGACCAGTCTTGTGGCACAAATTTATGACTGAAGGATGGTAACTAGCAAGATATGTTTATTTACCAACTGATGTTTTCTGATGACTTTCTCATCCAAGCAGTATATGACGTTTTGGGAAACCTCTTTATTTAGCAAACCTTCATTGTTTGCCTCCAGTCCACCATTACCTGTTCTTACCAGATTCTGCTATCCCGATACGGGACCCCATACCTTTACCACCTTTCACCCCACGTGGTGACCTTCTTTAGGGGGGACTGTATCTGCCAAGAACATTTCAACTACTTCATAAATTACTGATTACCGGTATTGGGATTGTGCAATACACTCCTTAGCCTCATTGGCTACTACATATCATCATTGCTCTATCTATTTATCACTTACCCTTGCATTCAACCCGGGTTGATGTTCCTCCAATGGATGTTACCTTGTTTTTATATTGTTTTTATTCATGCAATGCCTCACCTGTTCACACTGTTGATGTTTGCACTGGCATATGTGCCAAATAAAGTTATTATTTTTTGAATTTCATCCAACTGGTGTCCCTAATTGACTTCTCTCTGGGGGGATCTCGGGTCTCCCTACCCTTTTTGTAGTTTACATTGTATACGGTCAAAGGCCACCTTCTGTTGGACTTATTAGCCTGGGCTCACTAACCCTCAATCTAGGCCCTCTCCTACTGCAACCTTTGGGAATTCACTTTAGTTTTTTGATACCCTAGCCATATGTGGCCTTAACTCCAAGTTTTAATTTGTTTTAAATAGTTTGTTTGAACCAAGCTGGTCAAATGAAATAGTTGCTTTACTAACATCTTTGCTTCCTGTCAGTACTGTAAGTACTCTAGCTAGCATCAACTACATACAATATACAGTACCTTTTTCCTGGTAGCCAGACAGAGAATTCCCATTCCATTCCCAGAAGCAAATGGAGTCGAGCTGAGCGCTGCACAGCCTTTCAGAGGAAGATTTACATTTTATGAATCAAAACAAGGCTTCATCTGATTGGCTGAGGGGGAGAGGTGGGCAGATGACATCACAATATCCACCTCAGCCAATCAGAGAAAGCAATGTATTCATACATAAAATACAATGCTTCCTCTGAATAGCTTAGCAGCACTCAGCCCCACTTGCTTTTAGTCCAGGAACAGGACAGGAAGTCTTCATCCCGCTACTAGAACACAGTAAAGTATACTGCATGTAGCTGATGCTACATACAGTTCATAAAGCTCTGACAGGGAGCACAGGTATTATTGAAGAAAATAGCTTGTTTTGACCAGCTTGGCGCAAACAAACTATTTCAAGTTAATTACAACTTAGAGTTAGGCTTAAGATTGAGTCAAGATCCATAGGTCACCTGAAATGTTACAGTTGTTGCTCATTTGATTGCTTGACCCCACACACTGGTTCCTGAGAGTAAAGATTGTGAGGTCAGGCAGTTGACAGGGTGGCAACTGTCATTTTTCTGGTGACACCTGATCCCTTATACAAGCTAAATGATCAGATTCAGGCAGATGAAGTATTGAAATATTCAGACAACTAGTGGCTATCTGAAAATTAAACAGACAACAACTGTATTACTGAGAAGAGCCTAGTGAACCACATAAAGGACCTCCTGGTTTCAGTCATCCAAACAGACTGGCAGACTTGCACTGAGAGGAAGGAACAGTAAAACACAAGCGTTGTGCACTACTGCTGAGCTTGGAGCATAGCCTAGATATCTAGAGAGTAAATCTTACAGCTGGTGTACATGTACATTTACAACCTTTACATAGAAATAAGGATTAGTTACAGTAAGCATATTTCATGCTTGTTCTAAAAATTCTTCAAAGGGTATATATTCCTTGGGTTGAGACAATACTATCAAGGTTACCATTAAAGGGTGAAGTCAGGGCTAAATTAGCAACAAACCTTGACCCAAGCTAACCATGTGGAAACTCTCTGGTTTTCTCCTGGAGACCTTGGATAATCAAAAATATTACTGAGTCTCCAGAAATTCTCTCAAGGCCACCTGCTGATTGGCTGACTGGAGTGAGTTAGTGAGTAAGAGATGTAAAAAAAAAAAAAAAAAAGTCAAGGAGAAATTGCAGATGTGCTTTCTTCTACAGGTCCTCCCTCTGGCCATGGAATGTGTAAGGCTAGAATCTGATGGAAACTACAGCCTGCTACTGAGCCAAATGCCTGGAGTAAAGGGGAGGTGGGGAGGCCAACTGAGCTCCAGTTGTTGTATGGCCCCTCTTCTGCCTCATCCAAGGAGGAGTTTGACAATGTATTAAATACATGCCCTTTGATGGTGAACATTTCTTTGGTGGTTCTTTAGACAGCTTCATAAAGAACATTACTGGTAGTACTCATTTATCCCAGCTGAATAAAGCTAAAACCTCAAACTGAGAAATCTCCATTTCCCAATTCCAGACCTAAACCTGGGGCACAGTTCAGTCTCTGGGCAAACAAACTTGCCTGACAGTGAAGATTAGGCTGTCTCTGGCTTGGTGGATCAGGCATCCAGCTCTGGAGTAAGGAGAAACCTTTATTTTGGAAAAGAAGATCTCTACAACAGATGCCAGCCCTAAAGGTTGGGGAGGAGTCCTAGACATATTTGTGATGCAGAACAATTGGATATCCTACTGCCTGGTCAATATTCTGGTGCCTTAAAGCAAATTGGTGGTTCTTGCAGAGCTGGACATCCTGTCTAGAGGGTCATCAAGTCTAGAGGGTCATTTAGTCAGGATTCATTTAGGCAATGCCACATCAATGGCCTACATCAACTATTAAAGAGGAACCAGAAGTCTGGCTGTGGCGAAAGAGGTAGAAAAAAAACGTAGCCTGGGCAGAACTCAACCTTGTCTGTCTGTTCATGTGAACCAGATATGGAAAATTGGCAGGCAGATTACCTCATCCAGTAGTGACTGGATCCAGGTGAGTTGTTTTTATAGCTGGAGGTGTTCCAGGACTTCTGTATCAGGTAGGAGATTCCAGATGTGGACCTCCTGGCCTTCAGATTCAACAACAAGTTTGACTTGTTTTATCCTTATGTGCACAGATCCTCTGAAAGAAGCAGTAAATGTGCTAGTGCCTCCATGGGATCAAAATAAGCAAATCTCTACCTTTCCTCATATGAAACAACTTCCTCATCTACTCTGTAGGATTCAGATGGAAGCATTCCAGCGATGCTCAGAACACCGAACTGGCCCAGGCAAAAGTGGTACTTCTACTTAATCAAACTTCTGGAAAACACCCCATGGACTCTTCCAGATCAACCAGATCTCCTATCTTAGTAACCAGATTACCACCCTGCTTTACAGTTGCTGGTTTTAACATGGCATGACTGTTAAAGCCTCAGTCCTAGGGAACAGGGTTCTCTTGGAGTTAGTGATCCCCACGCTCATAGGTTTGCACAGCCTATTGCATTAGGGTGTGCACCTCAAAGCTAAAACACATGCATTTGTATATATACTGATGGTGTCAGAAGAGCAGTGAACAGTGTCAGTAGGGCAGTGAAGGGTGTCAGTAGTTTTAATTGTATTTTTATTTTTTACAATATTATTTTTTTTTACACATTTTTTTAGGAACCCCATTAAGAGGCTTTGCTGAAATATCAAGGGTTTAAACAGGGGGAATCTGCGCCACACAAGGTGATTGCGCAGACACCCGTTGTGCACGCCTATGCCCATGCTATTAAAATCTAGGAAGTATACCTCTTGCAAGGTTTACGATTGCATGTATAATTTGTATTTCACTTGGAGCAAGGAACGTTTTCACTCCAGGAAATACTATGTAGGAAGAATTCTGACATTTCTGCAATAAAACCTGAAAACCGCATTTATGCAACTCTTGGCCCTTGTAATTTTGTTCCAAAGACCGTTAGCTTTGCACTCATTAGTTAAAATGTTTATATGTTTTCTCCCATGACCTGTTCGGACTTGAATCTGGTTTTGTTGATACCTAAAGGACCTATTAAACTTTTGGGACATCCTCCTTTCCACTTTCCCTCACACTCACCTTGTTGCCATCAAAACTGCAAGGTATGTGTCTGAGCTAGCAGCTTTATCTTGAAAAGAACCCTATCTGGTCTTACACAGGGCTAAGGTGGTGTTGAGACTTGGAACCTTCTTTCTTCCTAAGATGGTTTCAGCTTTCCACTTCTACCAGGGCATTGTCTTTCTGTTTCTGTATCTAGCTCCAATTGTTCGTTCTGTGCATGTTGTCATTCCTTATAGTAACTGTGAAAGGGAACAAGCTTCTCGCTCCACCATTTCTCAGTGGTTCAGACAAATTATTGCTCATGCTTAGGGCCTTCAGGATAAGGATTCCACATTTTCTAGTTAAAGTGCACTCTACTAGATCTTCTTGGACTTTTAGGCATTAGGCAACAGTTTCCCAGTATTGGAAGGCTGCCATCTGATCCTTTGTTCATACATTCTGTAAGATTTACCAGCTTGAAATTTACGCCTCATTTAATGGCACCTGGAAGTAAGGCCCTAAGGCAGCTCTTTCAGCTGGAGGCAGCCCCCAGTTTACTCATTTGTGGACCTGTTAGTGTTTTGTTTTGGACAACCAAATCATCTCTGCATACTGAATCATGTGTCCCTTAACAAGGCAGTAAGAAAATCAGTTTTCTTGAAATTCACTTAGGAACACAGGTTCCAACCCCCTCTCTGGTTGTGATCTACTCCTAAGTGCTGTTTTTTTTTTACAAGTACTGCTTTTTTTTACCAAATGGAAGCATGCTGGGAGTGGTAGGGGTCACATCTCTCTCCAAAAAGTGTTTAATTTGCCAGTGCTCAAATCCTCTTCTTGGTGGCAGTGTAACCATATCATATCTGCATACTGAATCCTGTGTTCCTTAATGAACGTCAAGAAATGGATATTAGGGTAAGTACAAAAACTTCCTCTAAATAGCCACGAAAGGCTAAACTCCCCTCCCCCTTATTTTTAGGCTCATTACTATCTATAAATTACCAAGTAAAGCTAGCCATAAAAATCTAACTGGTGGGTTACTGCTCTTGGTCTTCTTGCACATGGTCAGAATAACCTGCTGACTTTACATTACTATGCACATACAGTAGGACCTGTATACTTTCAAAGTAGGAAGTGACCAATTGGTTCAAACTGTAATGCAAACTGTAAATTTCGTGAGTACATTTACATTGTTTAAAAAAAGAACAAACAGGCTCTAATTATCTCTAAATTGGTTGTTTTTTTTTCTGGAATGAGGAAATATTAAATTGGCTGTGCTTAATATTCAGTCGGAGCTGGAAGTTTTTACAGTAGCACACCAAGTTAGTGACATCACTTTACAATACCATTCAGGATACCAAATAATTATTTAATTTATGAGAATCAGTCCTTAAAAGGCAAGGTATATATCTGATCAACTTTATTCAGCATTCTGCCTCAACTCTTCCCCTCTTGTGCCCCTGCAACCTTCTCTACCCTTGTGTGGTTATCTCTTGAAATGCATTGTTTTCCATCCTCAAACTATGACCTGACACTTTAGTGTCCCTGTCAACAACATATATTGTTGTGTTTTACATTTAGGACACCTAGATACATGAGATGACAAGACCCTGTAACCTAAAGCTAAAATTTTATTTAAGTGCAAGCAAATAAATCAAAAGGATGCTTTTACTGTGATATACAGCTGCAAGAAAAAGTACGTGAACCCTTTGGAATGATATGGATTTCTGCAAAAATTGGTCATAAAATGTGATCTGATCATCATCATCTAAGTCACAACAATAGACAATCACAGTCTGCTTAAACTAATAACACACAAAGAATGAAATGTTGCCATGTTTTTTGAACACACCATGTAAACATTCACAGTGCAGGTGGAAAAAGTATGTGAACCCTATGATTTAATAACTGGTTGAACCTCCTTTGGCAGCAATAACTTCAACCAAACGTTTCCTGTAGTTGCAGATCAGACGTGCACAACGGTCAGGAGTAATTCTTGACCATTCCTCTTTACAGAACTGTTTCAGTTCAGCAGTATTCTTGGGATGTCTGGTGTGAATCGCTTTCTCAAGGTCATGCCACAGCATCTCAATCGAGTTGAGGTAAGGACTCTGACTGGGCCACTTCAGAAGGCGTATTTTCTTCTGTTTAAGCCATTCTGTTGTTGATTTACTTCTATGCTTTGGGTCATTCTCCTGTTGCAACACCCATCTTCTGTTGAGCTTTAACTTGTAGACAGATGGCCTTAAGTTCTCCTGCAAAATGTTTTGAAATTTGGGAATTCATTTTTCCTTTGATGATAGCAATCCGTCCAGGCCCTGATGCAACAAAGCAGCCCAAAAACCATGATGCCCCCACCACCACACTTCACAGTTGGGATGAGGTTTTGATGGTGGTGTGCTGTGCCTCTTTTTCACCACACATAGTGTTGTGTGTTTCTTCCAAACAACTCAACTTTGGTTTCATCTGTCCACAGAATATTTTGCCAGTACTGCTGTGGAACATCCAGGTGCTCTTGTGCAAACTGTAAATGTGCAGCAATGTTTTGTTTGGACAGCAGTGGCTTCCTCTGTGGTACCCTCCCATGAAATCCATTCTAGTTTAGTGTTTTACGTATTGTAGATTCGCTAATAGGGATGTTAGTATTTGCCAGTGACTTTTGTAAGTCTTTAGCTGACACTCTAGGATTCTTCTTCACCTCATTGAGCAGTCTGTGCTGTTCTCTTGCAGTCATCTTTACAGGACGGCCACTCCTAGGGCTGAACTTTCTCCATTTATAGACAATTTGTCTTACCGTGGACTGATGAACAGCAAGGCTTTTGGAGATACTTTTATAACCTTTTCCAGCTTTATGCAAGTCAACAATTCTTAATCGTAGGTCTTCGGAGTGCTCTTTTGTGCAAGGCATCATTCACATCAGGCAATGCTTCTTTTGAAAAGCAAACCCAGAACTGGTGTGTGTTTTTTATAGGGCAGGGCAGCTGTAACCAACACCTCCAATCTCATCTCATTGATTGGACTCCAGTTGGCTGACATCTCACTCCAATTAGCTCTTGGAGATGTCATTAGTCTAGGGATTCACATACTTTTTCCACCTGCACTGTGAATGTTTACATGGTGTGTTAAATAAAAACATGGCAACATTTCATTCTTTGTGTGTTATTAGTTTAAGCAGACTGTGATTGTTTATTGTTGTGACTTAGATGATGATCAGATCACATTTTATGACCAATTTGTGCAGAAATCCATATCATTCCAAAGGGCTCACATACTTTTTCTTGCAGCTGTATATACCTAATCCAAACATCAGACAGATTTTAAAATACCAAAAGGAATATAAAGAAACATTAAAGACATAATTTAGAACTTAAATTGTCCCTTCTATGTCTGTACGTGGATAATGGCACTGTAATTATTTTAATTTTTGCTAATTCATATACAGCTGTCACATGACGCAGCTTTTTCCAGCCTTTCTGGAGGGAAACATAAGCAGGAGGAGCTTCTAGTCCTCTGCTGCTGGTCACGCGTTCAAAATAAAAAAACAGCCTTTGGAATACAGAGTGAAAATAAATACATAATATGAATAAATTGTTTTAAATTGTACTACAAATATACATTTAAAATCAAATTGTCGTGTACCTGGTTGAGGCGTAGCTGATGGGATGGCTTTCCCTTACATTTCCTTACCATGATGACAGGATATAACAGGGCACAGAGCAGCTCAGGTGCCTGGTTGGAGATCCTGGACGGAAGGTACTTGCAGCAGGTGCCAAGCAGCAGGGTGACTGGTGGACTGGCAGATGCAGATACACGGCAGCAGGTGCAGGACGGCAGGCAGACGGACACCCCACAGTCCACTATGGAGACTTTTTGATACAAAAATTTGGTTTAAATTTACATTTAAAATTTTTGGATTATTTTTACCAAGGAAATGTAGCAGTATAAATTTTGGTCACAATTTATGAAGAAAAATTACTTATCTGCAAAATTGTATAACGGAAACGAAGAAAAACACATTTTTTTCCCAAAAGTTTCCATATTTTTTCATTTGTTGTGGAAAAAATAAAAGACCCAGTGGTGAGCAAAAACCACCAAAAAAAAAGCTCTATTTGTGTGAAAAAATTATAGAAATTTCATTTGGGTACAGCGTTGCATGACTGAGTAATTCTCATTCAAAGCACAATAGCACCGAAAGCTGAAATTGGCCTGGGCAGAAAGGGGGTGAAAGTGCCCATTATTGAGGTTGTTAAATAGACAAATGAGAGGCAAGTATTCAGGCACGCTCACGCTTAATGTGCATACGTACATGTATGGGCATGCGTGTGAGTTAGGGCATGTCTAGTTGTCACTTGAGAATTATTATGAGCATGTAACATCTTCGCGCACGTCTTCGTGCATGAACGTGCATATGATTTCCCTGACACAAATCTTTATTATTTTTGCCAATAACATGGTGTGGCCAGATTTCTGCCAGTCACAGGTTGTGTCATGCCCCTACAACCTGTGAATTAGAATAGGAGGGAGGTGAAGCCACCTTCAATCTACATGTAACATCCTGCCCCCATTGTTTAGCTTGTTAGGAGGGCATGGAGGAGGAGGAGGGAGAGAGTGGGCTGTCATTTATCACTGTATATATGCCCACATGTGTGACTCTATAGTCATACTGGCTGCTCAGATGTGAAAGGGAGGAAATGCTCAGCAAAGAAACTCACCAAAAACTGAGCATGTGCAGAGCTGTCACCACAGCTGCAAAATCCCTAGCTGAATTGGGGACATAGACAGAAGGTGGAAATAGAGAACAGAAGGATCAACCAGGTTTTTGGCAGAATACAGAAAATGAATCTCATAGTAACTGAGTATGAACAGCATGTAATACAGTATTTCTTGATAGGTATTTATGATGTGGGTTTAGTGCCATTTTAAACTACATGGAAAGTTGCATGGATCATGTGAAAACATAAAGTCTGTAAAGGTGAACTATGTCTCACCAAGTCTACACATTTATATGGAAAAATTAGATGGATAGCACTCTTGCTGCCTTTAAGTTGTTGACCCATCCAAACAAATATTTCAGTTCTGGGTAGATGCTAGAAGGGTTCATAGAGATTTCAAAGGCAGGGTTTAGAGCCAGAACTACAATAAATTTAAACATCATACTGCTGTAACTAGACTTCACTAGGTGTTTTTGAAGGGTATGAAAGTTTCTCAAAGGGGAAGGCCAAACAAGGACGATTCAGTCCCCAAGCTACTACTTGAACCAATAAGTGATTCAGCCAGCCAACATCTATCAAAAGGTACTCGTTTTAGGTGCACTGGCTCTTTCATAAGCATAGATAATAGCTTTCTGCTCTCCCTGTCAGGATTTACAGCTCACTAATCTGGTATAGAAAAGACTATGTTGCAAGGAAAGATCAAAGAGACTTTCCTTACTCACTAATGGACATGGCAGTGATGTAGGGGTTGGAAGATGAAGCTAAAACAGTGCAACATAATGGGGGACATAGGTATCCAGCACTTCAGGAAATGCTGAAAAGACTGAGAATACAACAAAAAAGACTACAGCCCTGAAACAGAATGAGGATAGGAGACACCACTGGGGAGGTAAGAATAACAGCTCTTCTGTGGCAGGGAACTGCAATTGCCCATCATTTGAATTAAGTGACTGACAGGGTCAATTTAGTTTAATAGTTCTTTATTAGGAATTTTTGAGAACAAAATTGTACATAAGGGCAACAAAATGCATATCACGGTAATAGAATTGTCAATTGACAAGAAAATGTAATTATATGGTTTTGTGGGTGGAAGAATAGTATTGACAATTTCTATATACATAAGGATATATTGTCACAAAACAGGGGAAAAAAGTTGTTACAGCCTGTTAAGGTAGGGAAGAGGAATGTGTGTTGGGGGGGTAGGGAGAGGTATGGGGAGTAGAGGAAAGGGAGGGGATAATGGATGGGTTTTGGAGGGAGAGGCAGAGATAGGTAGGGGAGGATTTGAAACCAATCAAAAGAGGCAGCACAAAGCAATAAGTAAAAATAACGCAAAAAAAAAAAAAAAGGAAATAACCTGGAAAATAGGGTCCAGTCAATTAGAAGAGAAATAAATAGGATGTATAATCGTTGTCAACCTTTAATTCTTTTCTTAAATTTGGGTGAGATAACCAAACAGACCAGAGAGACATGAATTTCTGGTTAACTAGGTTAGCCTACATGACAGGGTAAATTTAATGCTAGTAACAGGCTGTATCATGTATGTAATTTTTTATTTTGACTATAGTTCCACTTTAGGTGGAATCTTAAATGAATCTTGACAGAACAACAGCCTCTTATCTATCATGCAGTGCTTTCCAACCTTCCTCAGTGTGTATTCCTCTGTATGTAATACTTTATATAGATTACGTCAGTAGGTGGTAAAGTTTAGATTTTCCCAGATAAGTAGAGTTGTTTTGTGTTGAGAACTTGTAGACTGCAAAATTGCTGATTCAGGATTCAGTGTTCCAACTACGATGTGTTACCAGTAACAAGTATATTTTACACAGCTGGATGACCACTTTTTGAAAACATAGGGGAAAATAAAAGCCTTGTCCTGCAGTGTGTGTCCCTTGTGTGTTTTTACCCTTACAGTGCCCCCCCCCCTTTACTGTGAAGGTTGACTGCTTCTTTTGCCTAGGAAATGATGAATAAGGTGATATACTTGCCTTATACCTCATTCCCGCAGGCTTCCTTCTTTCTATGCAAAAATTCCCCTGGACAAAGTTAATGAATACATTACTGAGGCAATATGAAAGCTACAATTTCTGAATCAATCACCAGAAACAAGTGTAGCGCTATCCCCGAAGGAGCCGCTTGATATATTTGCTTCTCTGTTCTGCGCCTCAACTCTAAGAACTACCTCAGCCCCTCTGACACACCTGGTTGAGTGAAAGTTACTGCACACACTTATAGGAACAGAAATGTGAATACCTGTGCATTCCCGTATCAGGAAATGGACACAAGACTGTTTAGTAGTAAATGAAATCTATGTATTGGTACAGGTTAGAGTAATAGTGGTTTGAGCATACAGAAGGTAGGTTCAGACACATCTGCTAGACCAGGGATTCCCAAACTACGGCCCTGCAGCTGTTGCAGAACTACACATCCCATGAGGCATTGTAAGACTCTGACATTCACATACATGGCTAGGCGTGATGGGAATTTTAGTTCCTGAACAACTGGAGGGCCTTAGTTTGGGAATCCCTGTGCTAGACAGTATAACCACTGTGCCAAAGTAACTTAGAATAGAATTCTGTACCACTACATTGGAATCAACACATAAATCATCAAAGTCAGCAATAAACAGTGCATATAACCTTTTACTGCAACGTGAATAATAATATTATAACTAACATAGAGTGCACTCTAGAAGAATGTCTAGGATATGGTGCAATGTCCCCTGGGAGATACCTCTTAGCATAAGTAATAGGTGAAGTAGTAAAGGCACTGTCTTTAGTCCTACCTCTTCAGCCGGCTAGTGTTGAAGCCCAGATGTAAAATTGGTGCACATGAAAATTGGCCCAATCAAGCCTGCAGGCAGCAGTAAGGCAACTATATGGCTGTATGGTCAGTTCCTAAAGGGTTCAGTCTCTTTCTCTAGCAGCAGATAGTAAATCCCCACAGCAATAGCTCACCTACCCCAGCGATTTTGCAGCTCACCACCCGCTAACACATAGCAATTTGTCCACTCTACTTCCACATTGCAGTGCTGCATGACTCAGTCTATTGAACTCTTTCTGCTCATCAGATTTATCCTCTTGCTGGTACAGCCATTAACCAATTCAACACCGTGGGGCAGCAGCTACAGGGATCAGCTGCAGCCAGTGTTTCTCTCATTCTTAATTCTTAGCCAAGCACATGGTCATACAAGCACCCAGAAAACAATGTTATAGTAAAGTCAAAAATTCTGATCTGTAAACATGCTCTAGGTCACTTACTCAAAAAAACACTTGAGTATTTGGATCAACATGAAACTCAGTCAACCAACATTTTTAACAGAAGGTCAGTAATAGCAGTGTTTTCTTTCTTTTCAGGTTTGCATGTGGATGTATAGTTAAATTGAATTTTAGACTCACCTGTAAAACCCAATTTCTTTTTTTTTTTTTTTATTGATTTTTAATACAGTGCCAAACAATTACACATAAACATAACAACCTTCCAGTCTCAGGCACTTAGCCCATGCAGGGGCGCAGAAGAACTTATGACAAGGACATAAGACAAGATACAAGACGACATTAAAGACTGTACAAGATGCATTCTACAAATTAAAGAAACCGGTGTGTCACGGACCATTCTGACTGATCAAATTTGAGAACCTGAAGGAACCCTATGCACCAGTTGAACCATTAGTATCAATTGTTGGGTAACGTGCAGGAATTTAACCATCCACAACCGTGAAAAGGTCCGCTAACAATTTGACCCAGACCTTGTCGTATTTCTTAGGACAGCCTCTATGGAGGTATGTATCCTTATAATAAGATAATGCATTAACTTGTAACTTCCAGATGGAAATGGAGGGAGGGGACCATTTTTTTCCAGCAGAGTGTTAAAGCTTTTCTGGCATAAAACAATAGGAGGCCAAACATTGTCCTCTCCGCAACCCTAGGAATAAAAGTCCCAACAGGCTCACCTTCGGGGAGGGAACAATAGGGGTGTTAGTCAGCAAGTTTATTACTGAGAGTATTTGCGTCCACTATGTAGCTATTCCAGGGCATGACCAAAATGTATGAATAAAATCCCCCTGAGAATAATCGCAGCGCCAACACACCAAGGAGTAGACAGGCCCTATTTTATGTAATCTGTAATGTGTAAGATGGGCTCTGTGGACAATCTTGAACTGAATGAGATGATCCCTTAGAGAGATTAGCAATTTGAATGTAAAGTCCCATATATCCTCCCAGTTCTCAGGGTCTAGCTCAGGAGCATCAGAAAACCACCACTGGCAAAACGCTGAGAGCTCTGGGGATGATACTCTGAGGAGACGTGCTTAGAGGGTAGAGGTGGGCTTCTCTGAACATTCCTAACTTGTAATACTTTCAAGATCTGAGGCCGTGGGTGAGTTGGTCAAGTCCAGGTTTAGCCACCAGGCTACAGTGACCAGCTGGGTAGCTATGCAATATTTGTGGCAATCGGGTAACGCTAGGCCACCTTGTGATACGGGGTGCATCAGTATTTACAAGTTAAAACGGGGAGGGTGTGGACCCCAAAGGAAAGAGGAGAACATGCCATGCAACTGCATAAAGAAGGATTTGGGAATCCATTGACGGGAATTCCGGGAAAAGTAATTGAATTTGGGAAGAATTTTTATTTTAATCAAATTATCGCGTCCGAGAAGGGACAGGGGAAGATTCTCCCATGCTTTCAGCCTAGTCTTAACCTGTTTAACAACTTGAAGCAAGGGGAGGGAAAGTGGGACTTTAAATGAGACTCCTGACCAAAAGAGTCTCCATCCCTAATTTGATTAACACAAGATAAAAGCAATGTGGGACTTTAAATGAGGTGTGTCCAGCTGGAAAATTAAATTATAGATGTATGGTAGAAAGAACCAGATAGGTAGAGATATAGTAAATCATTTATTAAAAAGTCTATGGGCCAAATAAAGGTAGAACCAAAGTATTCACTATACAAATGTATCCCATGGTAGTGGGAATTACATCTCCGTGCGGGACGTGACGTCAGTATTGACGCCAACGTCCGGTCACGTGTTTTCCAACTATGCTCATAAGGGGGCTCATTAGCTGGCCCGGCGGCTTCCCAACGTTTGAGCATTCAGTGTGACGCTGGGCGCGATTCTCGCTATGGATCCATGCAGGTGAGCACATCTTCGGCTGTTTCACCCTTTACTTCACTCCACTATATTTTTCTCATCCTTCTGACGGCACCAATTGCCAGCTATTCTTAGTCCTATTATAGTTACCCACTTCAGATATCGTTCTCATTAATCACACCCTCAGTCCACGTGTCATTTCATTTCCCTTTCACCATCCTGGTTGGATCCACATGTTCTCACAGTTTCTTGTCTCTTCACCACGGCTATACTTAGTTGGCTATCTCCTATTTTCACCTACCTTTCATATGTTTGGCACGGTTATAATCACTACATCATATCTTATTTCACTGTTCCGTGGTCTTTAGGCTCTCCTTGGGTCCCTACCATATGTATCCCCTATATTACTATGTATACTTTGCCTATGATACTTACCCATTTAGCGTTCATATTCTTACAGACATACCCAATTACTATGGTTAATTTCTGAGATCCCCCCCATGTTTGAGAGCCGCCTTCCTTACTCTACACTATATACACCTGCTTGATGCACGTGGGTTTCGCTCCCTCAGCTCCCGGGTTGGACATATTCCCGAGCAATCTGGTAACCCCTTGAAAACCTAAACTGATATCGCATTGTAAGTTACATCATTGTGAGGTGCCTCATGGTTTACCTGCTTACGGGACATATATTGTTATTTACCTTACGCATTTCTTTTTTCAGATTTTTGAACTGTACTTACTCTTACTGCCTACTCCTGACGAAGTGAATTGTGTTCACGAAACGCGTTGAGTTATATACAGGCAATCCATCTATTACAAATGCTAATTATGTATCTTTATTTCTTGACCCTTTTACGTGCTCTACCATATACCAGAATGTATCAAGTGTAATTGTACTATCTGAATACCATTATTATTGTCTTTAGATCATTTATACCCATATGTATTTCATTTATGTAATTCCCACTACCATGGGATACATTTGTATAGTGAATACTTTGGTTCTACCTATATCTGGTCCATAGACTTTTTAATAAATGATTTACTATATCTCTACCTATCTGGTTCTTTCTACCATACATCTATAATTTAAATTTCCAGCTGGACACACCTCATTCAAAGTCCCACATTGCTTTTATCCTGTGTTAATCAAATTAGGGATGGAGACTCTTTTGGTCAGGAGTCTCATTTAAAGTCCCACTTTCCCTCCCCTTGCTTCATACTTAATTAGGGATGGAGGTGTGATTCACCAGCTTTTTATTACTATTCATATTTTGCATTGCCGTTCATTTTTTACATTTTTTACATCCTTAATATGGCTTTGCTATAAGTTATATATATATATTTTTTCCTTTTTAAGGTCTTTTTTCCAATGTATGTCCTATTTCTATGTTTTATTATTACCATTGGGGTCACGGGCAGATTCGTGGCTCTGTCCTTCCCCGGGAGCTGCGATGCGCTCCGCCTGCTTTCCTCCCCCCCCTCCTCCTCTTTCTCCTCCCACTCAGATGGGCGGGGTTGACGGCGTGGGGGTGGTTGGCGGCCGCAGCGCATCGGCGCCACACATCTCCATGCGGGACGTGACGTCAGTATTGACGCCAACGTCCGGTCACGTGTTTTCCAACTATGCTCATAAGGGGGAGCGTCCGCCCGGCTCATTAGCTGGCCCGGCGGCTTCCCAACGTTTGAGCATTCAGTGTGACGCTGGGCGCGATTCTTGCTATGGATCCATGCAGGTGAGCACATCTTCGGCTGTTTCACCCTTTACTTCACTCCACTATATCTTTCTCATCCTTCTCACGGCACCAATTGCCAGCTACTCTTAGTCCTATTATAGTTACCCACTTCAGATATCGTTCTCATTAATCACACCCTCAGTCCACGTGTCATTTCATTTCCCTTTCACCATCCTGGTTGGATCCACATGTTCTCACAGTTTCTTGTCTCTTCACCACGGCTATACTTAGTTGGCTATCTCCTCGTTTCACCTACCTTTCATATGTTTGGCACGGTTATAATCACTACATCATATCTTATTTCACTGTTCCGTGGTCTTTAGGCTCTCCTTGGGTCCCTACCATATGTATCCCCTATATTACTATGTATACTTTGCCTATGATACTTACCCATTTAGTGTTCATATTCTTACAGACATACCCAATTACTATGGTTAATTTCTGAGATCCCCCCCATGTTTGAGAGCCGCCTTCCTTACTCTACACTATATACACCTGCTCGATGCACGTGGGTTTCGCTCTCTCAGCTCCCGGGTTGGACATATTCCCGAGCAATCTGGTTACCCCTTGAAAACCTAAACTGATATCGCATTGTAAGTTAAATCATTGTCAGGTGCCTCATGGTTTACCTGCTTACGGGACATATATTGTTATTTACCTTACGCATTTCTTTTTTCAGATTTTTGAACTGTACTTACTCTTACTGCCTACTCCTGACGAAGTGAATTGTGTTCACGAAACGCGTTGAGTTATATACAGGCAATCCATCTATTACAAATGCTAATTATGTATCTTTATTTCTTGACCCTTTTACGTGCTCTACCATATACCAGAATGTATCAAGTGTAATTGTACTATCTGAATACCATTATTATTGTCTTTAGATCATTTATACCCATATGTATTTCATTTATGTAATTCCCACTACCATGGGATACATTTGTATAGTGAATACTTTGGTTCTACCTATATTTGGTCCATAGACTTTTTAATAAATGATTTACTATATCTCTACCTATCTGGTTCTTTCTACCATACATCTATAATTTAATTTTCCAGCTGGACACACCTCTAAAAGTCCCACATTGTTTTTATCCTCTGTTTAACAACTTGAGTCAGGCTCAGCGGGATGTAGCTGGTTACCTTCCAGGAAACTCTGACTCCCAGGTAGGTGAATTCATCTAGCCATTGGAGCTGCAGACCAGGTGTCGAACCAGTTTGAGCACCTGGATCCATAGTGCATAACAAGGATTTGGCCCAGTTTACCCTGAGCCCATTTACTGCTGAAAAAGAGTTAAGTACCTGTAAGGCACCCTGCAGGGAGGGACCGGCATCATTAAGAAATAACAGGAGGTTGTCTGCTTACAGGGCTACCCTCTCCTCCAGCCACGACAGCCTCCAGCCCCTGATAAGGGGGGTCACTCGAAGCCACAGATTCCATGGCAATGGCAAAAAGGCCTGGGGAGAGGGGGCAGCCCTGCCGGGTACCCCGGGACAACTGAAATTAAGCTGAAAGAAGACCATTTAATCTGATGGCAGCAGACAGGGAACAGTAAATCATTTGTAACCAGTTATTAAGAACCAGGGGGAACCCCATTCTCCGAAGGGTGTCTCATAGGAAAGGCCACTTCACTTCAAACGCCTTCTCGATATCTAAAGAGGAAATAACTCTGGAGCTTTGATTATCATGTTTGACATGATTATTCGTGAACAGCCTAAGCAGACTAATGTATGTAGACTTATGGGCCATAAACCCAGTTTGGTCTGGGTCAATGATAGAGGACAGGACAAGGTTAATCCTATTTGTGAGAAATTTGGTGAGGATCTTTAGGTAGTTGTTGAGGAGAGCGATAGGTCTGTACTAAGCTCAGGACTTTGGGTCTTTAGGGGATTTGTAAATAAGGATTACATGCGCCTCGTACATGGAGGGAGGAAGGGCACTTGCATCCAAACAATGCGTGTAAAGGAGAGGGGCCAGCAAATCCGCCATGAGTTTTGTAGAACTCTGTGGGAAGGCCATCGGGACCCAGAGATTTGCCTACAGGAAGGGACTGGATAACGGATAGGACTTCATCTGAGGTGATTAAATGTCCCAATAGCAACCTCTCCTCATCTGATAGTCAGCCCAGAGCTACTGGGTCAAGGAGGGAGGCTAGGAATTGTGGGTGGAAAGTTGGCGGGAAACGTAGTATTATAGAGGTGCTGGTCATAATTTTTGAATTCACATACGATACTTGTGGGGGAGGAGATGGCCTCGCCTGTGGGAGAGGTCATTTGTGAGATTACTGTTAGAGGGGGTGTCATGCTATGACATCATGGCTAGCAATTTATCATTTCTTGTCCCCTTCTTCGAAGAACTCTTGTTTAGCATTGTAAACTTCCAATCTAGTGACCTCCTCCAGATGTAGGTGCAATGCCCACATAGAGGCCTGTAAGAGGTCAAAGCTTGCTGCTGAGGGGTCTGAGGTATATCTATCAAATTGTTCCTGGATAACAGTCTGCAGATGTACCATAGGGGCCTGTTGTTTTTTTTTTTACAGCCAGAATGGCAGAAATGTAATGACCCCTGGTGAAAGCCTTAGGGCTCTTTCACACTATCCATCTGGCGGACGGACTGTTTATCGGACGGACTGTTTATCTCAGTGGGGGATCAATACGCCGATACCCCGCTGAGCAGGAGGATGACAGCTGTGTCTCTGTGCTGTGTGCGGAGACACAGCTGTCAGTTCCCCAAACATCTCTATGGGAATCGGATGGGAACGGACCGTCGGTCCGTTCTCTTCCGATCCCATCGGATCCCATCCGCTGAATGGATGGAATATAGGGTTTCCATCCGTCCAGATTTGACAGATCAGATGTCAGCGGACATGTCTCCACTGACATCCGATGCCCCATAGGGATGCATGGGGGGACCGTTCAGATCCGCCAAAAAGACGGACAGGCGGATCTGAACGGTCCGCCTGTGTGAAAGGGGCCTAAAAGGCATCCCAAGTTAATTTCCGAGAGGAAGACATCACGTTAAGGCCCCAATATTCTTTTAAAATGGATGGAGCTTGATCAGAAATTTTAGGGGGTGAAATCCACTGAGCGCCTAGATGCCACATGGAGCTGCTCCACATCATGTGGGACCTCAGCTTCAAAGCCAAAGGGTTATGGTAAGACAGACCACTGGGGAGATAGTGAGCTGCAACAACATCTGCCAGCATGGTAGGGTTAGCGAATGCCATGTCTATCCAAGAGGAAGTTTTGTACGAGGTGGAAAAACTCAAGTAAGCTCAAGTAGAGGGATGTTTCTATCCAGGCCTCCGTCAGACCAGCCGATAGGACCCATTTCCGTAGGTCCCCGGTGAAGGACTTAGTAGGGGTCAGTCAGTCTAGGTCTTGAGATAAAACTGCGTTAAAGTTCCCCATCATGAGCAATTTGGCGGGGCAATATGGAGCAATCCTCTCCAGAATTGTAAGCAGGACGTCAGGTTGAAAAGGAGGGGGGATGTAGATCCCCACAAAAACATACAGTGGGTACGGAAAGTATTCAGACCCCCTTAAATTTTTCACTCTTTGTTATATTGCAGCCATTTGCTAAAATCATTTAAGTTCATTCTTCTTCCTCATGAATGTACACACAGCTCCCCATATTGACGGAAAAACACAGAATTGTTGACATTGTTGCAGATTTATTAAAAAAGAAAAACTGAAATATCACATGGTCCTAAGTATTCAGACCCTTTGCTGTGACACTCATATATTTAACTCAGGTGCTTTCCATTTCTTCTGATCATCCTTGAGATGGTTCTACACCTTCATTTGAGTCCAGCTGTGTTTGATTATACTGATTGGACTTGATTAGGAAAGCCACACACCTGTCTATATAAGACCTTCCAGATCACAATGCATGTCAGAGCAAATGAGAATCATGAGGTCAAAGGAACTGCCTGAAGAGCTCAGAGACAGAATTGTGGCAAGGCACAGATCTGGCCAAGGTTACAAAAAGATTTCTGCTGCACTTAAGGTTCCTAAGAGCACAGTGGCCTCCATAATCCTCAAATGGAAGATGTTTGGGACGACCAGAACCCTTCCTAGAGCTGGCCTTCCGGCCAAACTGAGCTATCGGGGGAGAAGAGCCTTGGTGAGAGTGGTAAAGAAGAACCCAAAGATCACTGTGGCTGAGCTCCAGAGATGCAGTCAGGAGATGGGAGAAAGTTGTAGAAAGTCAACCATCACTGCAGCCCTCCACCAGTCGGGGCTTTTTGGCAGAGTGGCCCGACGGAAGCCTCTCCTCAGTGTAAGACACATGAAAGCCCGCATTTAGTTTGCTAAAAAAACACCTGAAGGACTCCAAGATGGTGAGAAATAAGATTCTCTGGTCTGATGAGACCAAAATAGAACTTTTTGGCCTTAATTCTAAGTGGTATGTGTGGAGAAAACCAGGCACTGCTCATCACCTGTCCAATACAGTCCCAACAGTGAAGCATGGTGGTGGCAGCATAATGCTGTGGGGGTGTTTTTCAGCTGCAGGGACAGGACGACTGGTTGCAATCGAGGGAAAGATGAATGCGGCCAAGTACAGGGATATCCTGGACAAAAACCTTCTCCAGAGTGCTCTGGATCTCAGACTGGGCCGAAGGTTTACCTTCCAACAAGACAATGACCCTAAGCACACAGCTAAAATAACGAAGGAGTGGCTTCACAACAACTCCGTGACTGTTCTTGAATGGCCCAGCCAGAGCCCTGACTTAAACCCAATTGAGCATCTCTGGAGAGACCTAAAAATGGCTGTCCACCAACGTTTACCATCCAACCTGACAGAACTGGAGAGGATCTGCAAGGAGGAATGGCAGAGGATCCCCAAATCCAGGTGTGAAAGACTTGTTGCATCTTTCCCAAAAAGACTCCTGGCTGTATTAGATCAAAAGGGGGCTTCTGCTAAATACTGAGCAAAGGGTCTGAATACTTAGGACCATGTGATATTTCAGTTTTTCTTTTTTAATAAATCTGCAACAATGTCAACAATTCTGTGTTTTTCTGTCAGTATGGGGTGCTATGTGTACATTCATGAGGAAGAAGAATGAACCTAAATGATTTTAGCAAATGGCTGCAATATAACAAAGAGTGAAAAATTTAAGGGGGTCTGAATACTTTCCGTACCCACTGTACCTCTGTTGCCAAAGTTGAAGTACTAGTATAACATATTTGCCCTGAGGGTCTGTATGGACCGCTTCAATCACACAGGGTAGCAATTTATTCACCAAAATGCAAACTCCTCCAGCATATATAGAATAGGAGGCATGAAAAGCCTTCTGGACCCATGGCCATGTAAGGGCCAGCAGCTTACTGCCCATCAAGTGAGTTTCTTGCAAGATAAGTATGTGAGGGTTATGTGACTTAATATACTGCAAAAGGAGTGCTCTATTAAATTTTGAGTTAAGACCTCGTAGGTTCCAAGAAAGTATGGAGATTGTCCCTAAGTCATGTGATGCCATAATCCAGGAGGTACAATATGAAAATGGGGCATAGGGATGGCATGCAGTACAACACCAGATGGGTAGTAGTTTTTTACTGGTCAACTATATAATTTTGTAGCAGAAACATGAACATGGATATAAACCTAAACACTATCAAACAAAGTGAACATCTCAACCATGTAGTGCTATACCCTGTCAGTACCTAGCACCCCCTAAAAGTGTGTGTGTGTGGGGGGGGGGGGGGAGGTCAAGGTATCGTCCTTTACCCAAAACTAAACCATGAACAAAAACCAAATCTACAGTGAAGCTGGATCCAGTGGTTAAGTGCAATTCTGTAGCATGATAGAGCGGTGCCCTATCTGGGAAATGAGGAGCGGAGTCTGTGGAGGGGGCAATGGGAAAGTCCACAGAGAGAGCCTTAAGAAAGTCCAGCTCTCAGTGCCCCGTGGGACCAACAACAGTGCATAAAAAGTTCAAGGAGAGGTGAATCAGTGTGGCAACCCCACTCCACATGTTGGGCTTCTCCATAAATGAATGGTAAAGTATGAGCCCGGCATCAGGAAATAGCTTGAGGGCTTCCAGCAAGCATAACAGTAGGAAAGGGCAACAGACCATAAGTTTTACCACAGGAAAAGAAAAATAGCAAATAACAGGGGGCAACAAAACAAGGGGTGAACCAAAATAGGCCCTTAGGCCATCATACTTGCTGTGCCTTAGACCCCAGAGGCCATAGCTTCAGGAGACCAAGTGTAGAACCCGCTTCAGTGACCATCCAGCCAGGATGCTGCGGCTTCAAGAGATTTGAAGAACTTGGCCCTGTCACCATCTATCACTCGGAGCTTGCTTGTGTATAGTAGGCTGAACTTGAGACTTAGCTCTCGGAGCCTTTTGCAAACCTCAGTGAAGGAGCAGCGACATTGTTGTATCTCAGGCGAATAGTCAGGGAAGAGAAGAATCTTGGAATTTTTGTAGCGAAGATCTTTTTTTGTTCGGCACCCATCATAATCTGGTCACAATCTCTGTAGGAAAGCAGTCTAAGCAGGAAGGGTCTTGCAGGTGCGCTAGGAACTGGAGGGATCGGGGAGACCCTGTGAGCTCATTCTATAACAAACGTAGATGGCATAGCAGGAAGGTCCAGCAGCTATCTAAGAAATGACTCTGCAAACTCGGCAGATTTAGGGCCTTTATGCCCGAGGCAGTTTTCTGTGTCGATTGCCTTGTCTTGCAGTGCCTTTACCTGTAGTTGCAGGTCATGGAGCTCTCTAGAGTCTGAACTGGTAGAGTCTTCTAGCTGGGAGATACGGTCCTCTGCCTCTGAGACTCTGAACATGTCCATGTCATGCCGGATTAGACCGATGTCAGTGGCCAGGTAGTCGATCTTTATTGCCAGTGTCCTTGCCTTGCAGTCTCTGATTGCCTCAAGAATGTCTGCCGAGGTGGGTCCTGCTAAGCCCCCTGCCTCTGGGGCTGTCTGTGTGCCCACAGACATTGTGGCTGCCTGCTGCCTCACATCCAATATAGCTGCCGCCGAGGGAGGGGGGAGGAGTGTTTGGAGGATTATGAGAGGAGTAAAGCTTGCCAGGAGACCGCGGGGGAGCCCACAGTGTGACAGAAGCCTTCTTAGAGCCCATGATGGTGGTAAAGGAGAGCCAGGAAAATAAAGGAAGGACCAAGGATAGACATAGGATGGTGTCAGGATCGGAGCTCGGCTTCCTCACGTCCACTCAGTCTCACATCTCGGCCACGTCCCAAAATCCAATTTCTTTGAGTACATCACAGGACACAGGATTAGTCTTAGAAGCTGGGTTATATTTCAAAATTCTGGTGATTTAAACACTGGCAACCAAAGTTGTAAGGATAGCCTATTATAAGCTTTTCCCCTCCCTGCATGCCTCAGTTTTATCAGCAAGCACTAAGGAGTGAATAATCGAAAACAGTGGGGAGGCACCAGTGTACTGTGAGGTACTTCAGGAAAAAGATTTTACAAGCAAGTAAAAAGACCAGTTTGCTTAATCGTAATTTACAGGACACAGAATTAGTCTTAGATGGCTGATCCAACTGAGGGATAGGCAACATAGTAAACAAACACTAACAGGTCCATAAAAAAAAAAGATATGACAAACTCAGATAGCAGCTTGATGCACCGTACACCCAAAAGTGGCATCAGAGGAGGCTGAAACATTTACCTGATGCTGGAAAGCCCATGAAGCAATAACAGATCTGGTAGAGTGTGCCTTGCCAGGGAAGGGTGAAACCATATTCTTCAGACTACAGGCTTAAACAATGACTTGTCTATTCCACCTAGCAATGGGAACCTTTGGGACAGATAAAGAGAGAATTACATTTCCATAAGAAAGCTGTTGAAGACAAAAGGAGTATGAATACTCACGTGATCGTGCCAAGATATTGATAACTAAATATTTTGTGATTAAAAATTAATTTTTTAGATTGAATTTACTTTTAAATATAATTTTAAACAAAATAAATTAAATTAATATATTTAAAGAAAAAAGTTTTGAGCAGCTAGTCAAGACAACAGTGGGTTGTGATATATGTGATACAGGTGGACAGCGCTCAAAAGTGAATATTAAGTGATAATTAAATATTAGTTGATTATTAACATCTTTCACTAGACATTCAATATGTAAATCTAAAGTGCTAAAATATAAAGTGACTGTGCCTTTAATAACGGGTGAAATACATGAATAGTGGTTTTCTCTTTAAGTGCCAAGTGCAAAAACCAATATAATGATAATAACACAGTCTTTGGTGATAAATTATATTAAAGTGCTGGTGCTCAGTGAGATTCAGTTCCACATGCAAAAGGAGGAGAGGAATCCAACACTAGATATTCAGCCCACTTACCAGACGACCCCTTGGGGTCTAGCATGGGTAAATGGTCCCTTTGTATTGATCACTTTTCCTCTGTGGGCTTAGGGATGTGAGTTCAGGGATCCGGTCCACCAGTACAAGTCACAGACAGCAATGGAGCTTCCCTCTCAGCGTGCTGGTGTCTCTTCACTCCTAACAAACAGCTCCACCGTGGAGGGTTAGGTTGGATCCATGATTTTAAAATAGTTCTTTTGGCTGCCAAGAAGCATAGATGTGACCAGAGGGACAGTGGCCAATGGGCTCGAATGATCCATAGTGTTCGGGTGGTTAATTCCTAATAGCATAAGTTGCGGAGACTTCCGTAAATGGGTATTCATTACTGTATTGGCATAATGGACCACCTTGTCCCAGAATGGAGTCACTCTGGGACAGGACCAAAATCTATGGGCCACTGTAGGCCTTATTGACATACACAGGGGGCATGTTGCTCTGGTTTTGTGATCCCTAGTAAAAAGAGCTGGGATATTGGCCTTGTGTATAAATTTAAATTGGGTCTCTCTCCATATCTCATTTACGGTAAGTGTCCTGATAAGCCTACAGCCCTGGAGAATTTGATGTGAAAATTCTGGTCCAGGAAAGTCTGTATGCCACTTTTCAAAAGACCTATCTGCGGAAAGGGGAGACAGCTCATCCTGTAAGGTTTTGAAAACCATCGATATCGAGTAAGACCGTTGCTGCAATAAAGTGTCGATCACTGTATGTTGAAAGCCTTCTGACAGACTTGATGCACAAGAAGAGATATATGAAGTTGCTTGATAATAGGCAAGGAAATGTGATTTAGGGAGATCATATTCTGCGGCAAGAGCCGGGAAAGATTTAAATTTGAGTCTAGAGGTCCCAATTTCTGTTTGAATTAGAGAATAAGCTTTCACCAAGCCTTTAGTTTTCCACACTTCAAAAGCTGGTTGGTCCCTTGCCTGAGAAAGCATTGGATTCCCCACCAACGGAAGATATTTTGAGATACCAAATGGTATGTGTAGTTTCTTATAAATTTCTCTCTAGGCTATAAAGGTGTCTCTTAACAAAACATGTTGTTGTATACTTTTTGGTAATGATGAAAATTTGCTATGCAGGATACCTGCCAGACTTAAGGGGTAAGCTATTTGTTCCTCCAGAGCGTTGTTAGTATAACGATTTCCTTCCACAAGCCAGTCTAACCCATATCTCATCAAATATACAAGGTTATACAATCTAACGTCTGGAAGACCAGCCCCCCCTATGTTCTTCGGGAGATGCAACCTAGCCAGCGAAATTCGCGAGCGTTTTCCCTGCCAAATAAATTTTGAAAAGGCCCTATTCAAGAGTTGAACATCTTTATGCTTCAATAGTAGGGGTATAGTTTGTAACTGATATAATAGGCGTGGAAAACTAATCATTTTAATTAAGTGGCATCTCCCTAAGAATGACAGGAGTAAATTCTGCCACATATACAGTTTTTTCCTAATTTTTTCAAACAGTGGAGTAAAGTTTAACGTATACAGAGAAGACACATCCCTACTCATTTTAATTCCTAAATATGTAATGTATGACTGTGCTAGAGGGAAAGGGCAAGATGTGTCCCAGTGAAGGATGGTAGATGAATTAAGTGGAAGAACCTCACTTTTATCATAGTTTACTTTAAAGCCTGTCAGTTTTTCAAAGTCGTTTAAAGTATGTTGTATGATTTTTAAATCGGCCCGAGGATTAGATGTAAAAAGCAGCATATCGTCGGCAAATAATGCCGTTCCTATTTCTTCATTCCCTATTTGAATACCCTGCATAGGGGCCTGTTCCAGAAAAAATCTGGACAGGGGTTCCAGGGCGAGGTTAAAAAGGATTGGGGAAAGTGGGCATCCCTGCCTCGTACCCTTATATAAAGGTATTGAGGCAGACATCCCTGCCAAAGACACAATTTTCATTGTAGGTCTAATGTACATTGCTCGGAAAAAGCTTAACCACTTGCCTTCTGTGCACTTAAACACCCTTCCCATCCAGGCCAATTTTCAGCTTTCAGCGCTCTCACACTTTGACTGACAATTGCGTGGTCATGCTACACTGTACCCATATGAAATTTTTATCATTTTTTTCACACAAATAGAGCTTTCTTTTGGTGGTATGTAATCACCTCTGGGTTTTTTATTTTTTACAAAAAAAAAGAATAAAGACAGAAAATTTTGAAAAAAAAAAAAAAAGTTTTTCTTATTTTCTGCGAGTAAATTTTGAAAATAAATTTTTCTCCTTCACTGATGTGCGCTGATGAGGCGGCACTGATGGGCACTGATAGGCTGCACTGATGGGCACTGATGAGGTGGCACTTATGGGCACTGATGAGGTGGCACTTATGGGCACTGATGAGGAGGTACTAATATGCCGCACTGATGAGCACTGATAGGCGGCACTGATAGGCGGCACTGAGAGGTGGCACTGATGAGCACTGATAGGCGGCACTGATGAGCACTGAGAGGTGGCACTGCTGGGCACTGAGAGGTGGCACTGCTGGGCACTGACAGGTGGCACTGCTGGGCACTGAGAGGCGGCACTGAGAGGCAGCACTGAGAGGCGGCACTGACGGGCAGCACTGATGGGCACTGATAGGCGGCACTGATGGGCACTGGCGGATGGCACTGGACACTGACGGGCAGCACCATCAGTGCCCACACTCAGTGCCCATAGTGCTGCCAGTCAGTGCTCATCAGTGCCTAGATGAGCAGGCACTGATGGGCACTGACTAGCAGCTCTATGGGCACTGATTGTGGGCATTGATGGGGGGCACTGATGGCGGGCACTGTGGGCACTGATAGAGGGGGAACTGTGTGTGTATTTTTACCTTTAGTAATCAGGGCACTGGTGATCGGTGCCCTGATTACATTCTCCTGTATCCCCGGTGCTGTGAGGCTCCCCCTCCTTCCTCACACTGCAGGCTCCGTGTGAGGAAGGAGCGCCGGCGATGAGAGATGATCTCATATGTTTACATATGAGATCATCGCTCATTGGACGGCCCGATCACGTGGTGAATGGCCGCTGTGATTGGCCATTCACCACGATCTGTGATCGGCCGTGTCCAAGGGACACGGCCGACACAGATTTTCCCCGCTGCGCGCTAGCGGGAGCGCGCTGGGGGCGTGTCACTGGGAGGCCATTTAAAAACGGCCTCCCGAAAATTCAAGTCCGCGCTGCAGCCGTATATAGGCTGTAGCGCGGATGGGGGGAGGTTAAAGCACATCCCGTAAAGCCCAATCTCCCCAAGCTCAGGAATAGCCACTCCAGATTGATGTTATCAAAGGCTTTTTCCGCATCGAGAGAGACTATGGCCATAGATTTCAATGGGTTTGCTCTAGCATGTTCCAAGACCGCTATGATCTTCCGGATGTTTAAAGTAGCTGATCGACCTTTGACAAAACCTGATTGTGTCTCATGTATGAGAAATGATAGTATCTCGGCTAGTCTAGTGGCTATCAACCTATCTTTGCATCAATGTTCAATAACGCAATTGGATGGTAGGAGCCAGGCTGTAAGGTATCTTTGCCCTTTTTGGGGATGAGTTTAATGTATGATTCATATCCTGTTGGAAGGTAGGTACCTTTTGTCCATATTTCATTGAACAGTGATGTAAGATAAGGTAACAGACTATCTACCTTTCCCTTATAAAATGTGTTCGTATAACCGTCGGGTCCCGGAGCTTTTTCATTTGCTGAGGTTTTGATTATATTATTTATTTCATCTCTGGATATCGGTGCATTAATCATTTCTATTTGGGCCTCTGAAAGGGAGGGAAGATTTATGTTGTTTAATAATTTCACCGCCGCTTCTGAATCTATAAAGTCCTTAGCATATAAATCTGTAAAGTATTTCAGAATGGCCGTGATGGCTGCAGGTGAATGAGTAACCTTTCCTTGCTGATCGCAGAGAGATGTCATTAGTGTCATTAGTGTCGGAGTATGTGCCCCCTTTATCAGTCTCGACATTAGTTTACTAGGTTTGTTACCAAACCGATGAATTTTGGCCTCTGTGTGTGAGCGCTTCATTTGTTCCACCCTTTCGGCCCATAGATCAAAGTTTTGTTTAGCGTTATGCCATTGATTAATATTTTCTAAGGTATTGGACTGTGTCATGTTCTGTTGGGCAGTTAGTAATTGCTCACTAAGTTGTGTATATGTAGCCGTTAGAGTCTTTTTATATCTTGTGGTATATGATATTATGTTGCCTCGTAAAACCGTTTTACCCGCCTCCCATAGTAGAACGTGATCCGTGTTCTCCTCCCTGTTATATGACAAATATTCGGTCCACGAATTTTGTAAAAAGCAAATAAACTCCTCATTATCTACCAGATAATTTGGGAATCTCCACATTCTAGGTAAATTTTGATTGTATGTTAAAGTTAATAATAATGATATGGGAGCGTGGTCAGATATTACTATATAATGTTTTAAACAATGGAGTGGGACAAAGAACCAACATTAGTGTTCTGGAGGGGGACAAGGTGCTGACACTATTGTTTTGGAGAGGGACAAGGTACTGATGCTAATATTTTGGAGGGGTAAAATACACTGGGCAAGATTGTTTGAAGGTGGAGGAAGGCAATGCACTGACTGTTTTTGCTTTAAAGGGAGCAATACACTGAATACTGATGCTGTGGGGAATGGGGGGACAATACACTGACCACTAATGCTTTGCAAGGAAGGGGGAACAATACACTCACCACTGATTTTTGTAAAGGGAGAGATACACTGACCACTAATGCTTTATTAGGGGGAAGGGGGAATGGTGAATAATGTTTTGTGGGGGAGAGGGGAGAAAGCACTGACTGCTAATTTTTTGGAGGGTAGAATCTTATTGCCACTAACCATAGTGGTTATTGGAGGGACATGTTATTACTACTGACCACAATTGATTCAGGGGGGTTTTATTTACTCATTATATTTATTTTATATTCTCTGACTATTGCACTCTGTAGGCTATGTTGTACATTACAGAATCCTGAGCAATGCATTTATTGTCTTAACTGGTTGCTAAGTAGTCACCAACTAATTTAATTGAGTTTAAGGTAGGCTCAGACCAAGACTTTGCTCTATGTTGATATTCTAGGCATAAAAAAAACACTTTTCTCCCCTCACCCATACAGAAAGATTTATTTTCAGCCCCAAATTCCTTCAATAGATTAAGTTTGTGTATAGCCAAAGCATTTTCTTTTAGTTGTGGATAGTGTGGTGACGGCCACATTTTTGTTGCTGTCTGTGACACCACTAGGGAGATCCATCCTCTCTATTTCTTCTGATGACCATTGTCTACGGAAAAAAAAGTACAAAGGTACAACCATTTTACCTGAATAGGAGGGGAGGTTAAAAGTTCCAACTGGAACATGTGTCCTGGTGGCAGCTATCTAAAGTGTTCGTATGACTTCCTGTTGTATCTCTAAGACAGGATGTGAAGAGAACCCTCCCAAATGGGACATTGAATGGAGAAAATAAACTGACAAAAAATACATTGAAACTATATCTAAAAAAATATGTTTTTAATGTAAATATGCCTTAATGGCAATCCTGACAATAATCACTACAACGCATATAAACATATGGATCTTATGAGTGACCCAACATGACAGCATGACTGATTAGATGTCAAAGTATGATGATAATTAGCATTAACGTATGGTGGATCATTTGTTTGGAAATTATAAAGCAAAAATCAGGTTTCAAATTAGCTTGCAGAATGGATGTAGCACGAGTTTTGTTTATGGTAATAGCAGAAATAAACTGATAAACTGTATATTAACTGAAGAAAAGAAGTGTAAAGCAACCATAGATAATGCAATGTTCTTTCCTGCAACCACGGGTTGCAGGAAAGAAGATCAATTGATTCCCTATCAACACAGTCAGGGCTGATGGGGGGGAATCCCTCCCACAGTGCTATTGTGTTCTGCCGGCAGGAAGCCTTCCCTGCTGGCAGAACAGAAGGATTATTACTGGAGGGTATAGCCACCTACGGAAACCACATGCAAACAATCAGAAAGGCTGGTTGTACTGATGTCCATCGATAGATCAACTTCAATACAATCAGCCTGTCTATAGATGGATCAAATCTCGGCTGGTCCCTGCTGAACTGGCCAAGATTTGATCCATCTATGGCCAGCTTTAGTTTTGACACTCATCGGAATTCGAGATATTATTACTGTAGTGCTGATGTAAGCATGAAACCAAACATGAATTTATATTACCTCTCCCACACTTGTTGTTGGTAAATGATCTTAAGATTCATCTTGGTAAAAAGTAACAATTTAAGAGTTAATGTTAGTCTGAAAATAAATTCCCCATGTAGGCTGGCACACACTGCGTTCTGCACAAAGACTTCTGCCAGTCCTTATCTCATGTATTACTGACAGTACCACTTGTCTGCTTATTAAAACTTCTGCGCCATAGATAGGGAAGCTTGACATTTCCGTACAACAATATGTTTTTCCACAGAGCCTTACCTTAAAGGAAACTTTTCATAGGAGAACCAAAGGGGCTCTATTTTCGAACTCTCCTTTTGAAATGCTAGATGTCCGTCTGTCATATTGTAAAGGAATAGTGCCCATGGGCTCTCTCAATCTATATAACTTTGGCGTGGTGTAATGCACGTAGTAACGTGCATTACACCACCCCTGGGTAATATAGTGCTTAGTAGTGCCTTAATGGTTTAATACAAATTTTTATTGATATTTTGTATGGAGTTTTTTAATGCTGTTCAAGAATAAAATATGTAATTATTTTTAAAAATTTGATTGTTGTGTCTTTGCCTTCAAAGTCCATATTTAAAATCCCTTAAAATTGTGGCTGTCATATTGGCCCTCTTATTTAAAGCCCATGTAGCAGGTTTTTAAAGGAAATTAATGCTGATTTATATTTACCTTCAATCTACCGTTCATGTACTTTGCTGGCACTGCTTTCAGTAACCATTATCGGTCAACCTAGCGCTGTAGTACACTGGTCCCCCTCATTAGAAGTCTTCAGTCTTCAAAGGACCTAGGAAGTGCACATGTCAGCCTGGCAGCGATGTGAAAACCTATAGAGGGACCATCCTTCTTCTCAATGAAGATGATAGAAGACTGAAGACCCATTAGGTCACATGACAAGTCACATGATTTTGGGGAATTTAGGGGAATGGGGGGCAAGAAACAGGTAGGGGGGAGCCATAGCAAGATTTCATAATTAACTTGCTGGGAACAAGCATGCAGATAAAGGCTTCTGCCCTTTTTCCTTTTTTTAAGACACTCAGGGGTTGCTTTACTAAAACTATAGAGTGCATAATCTGGTGCAGCTATGCATAGAATCCAATCAGCTTCCAGGTTTAGCTTAATTGAACAAACTGAAAAGTTAGAAGCTGATTTATTACCATGCACAATTGCACCAGATTTTGCATTCTCCAGTTTTAATAAATCAACCCTTAGTGACTTAAAAATCGAGGCAAATCGCCTCTGCCTTACCTCATTTTATATATTGATGCCGAAAAGGCTTTTGACCAGGTTGACTGGTCATACCTCACTGCGGTCTTAGAGACTTTAGGACTAGGCCCACATTTGTTGAACTGGATCGCGGCTTTATAAACCTCTCCGGATGCTCAGGTCAAGGTCAATGGTAAGCTCTCCCAGAGGTTCCCTATAAAAAATGGCATGAGAAAGGGTTGTTATTCATTTTGGCCTTGGAACCATTTCTTAGGATCGTCCAAGCGAACCCCAACATTACAGGCATGAAAGTAGGTTTAATGGAGTTAAAGCTCTATGCCTATGCGGATGACATCCTCTTCCACCTTACGGACCCCCTGATCTCCTTGCCTAATCTGATGAAGGAACTTCAGCTTTTTAGGCCTGGTTTCTATATTTAAGATTATTTATAGCAAATCTGAGGTGTTGCCTATTACCCTGCCCTCTAACTTAGCTGCTAACTTTCAAAATGCCTTCTCATTTTCTTGGGCCAATGGGTCCTTGAAATATCTTGGAATTAACCTCACAGCCGACATGAGATGTTATACACCTGTAATTATGTTCTCTTGCTGAGTTCAATCCGTAAAGACTTGAAGTCTTGGACTAATACCGCTTTCACCTGGTTAGGCCGTAATAATATTCTGAAGATGAACGTCCTCCCGAGGTTTCTTTTTTTTCTGCAGATGGTACCTGTGTCCCTACCTAGAAATGTTTTCACTTAGCTTAGGAGCCTGTTTGCTGATTTTATCAGGGCGGGACAGAAAGCCATGCGAGTAGTGAAACCATCTAAACGGTCAGGCGGCCTAAGTATACCTTGTAACAGAACCACAACATACACTATACTTGTGGACTTCCGTCAGTATACGGCTTCCTCCCAGTCGTGAACATAGATATCAGATTTTTCAGCCGCCCCCATACAAAGCTAGCCGACAACTTAGCTTGACCTGGAATCTTCTCCTTTATTGAACAGTTTCACACTCAATTTATACACACATGAGCAAATCCCCCTCCTGATCAGATTACCACACACAGGTCAGGGGTTGCCTGATTACATTATCATATGCAGATGAAATTGTATACAGAAATAGAATTAACATTAACTAATTATCTAGCCACCTGGACAGAAACAATGTGAGTTTATTAACATTAATACTGAATACAGAATGTCTGGAGGTTTGCGTCATCCATCCCCAGTGACCTATTATTTCATGTGAGACTACCGCTATCTGGATCGTCTCATAAAGTGGGAGCTGTGGATCAGTACTATGCGTGTTTGACCCTCTTGCTATACGGCACCTGGGTCCACAGAATCCGGTAAGCATACATCTATATCCCTTTCCTGTGGGTGTTGGCTCTTCACTTGGTTCCCACTAGATGATTTGCACAATTTTTGAAGATTCACAGTTCACCATTTGGACTTTTTATAATACTGTTTTTATTTCACTGCTTATGATTGTTTTACTTTGTTGATTTTGTAACTTTTAGTAACTTTCTATGCACTCCCCATAGGGATATTAAATCGAAAATGAATTAGCTGGTTTTTGATTGCTCTCAGGAACAAACACATCTGAAGGATCAGGAGGGGGTGTTTGCACTAACTCTACAAGTGATAATGCTTGGTTCAGAAAACCTGTAACTGTTAGTAAGAGTAATTTATGGTCTATAATAGCTTGTATGCCTGTATGCTAATGTACACTGTGTACTGACTCTGAGTGTTAGGAGTAAGGTTTCCCACAAGCCAGTAAGTTGTGAGTGTTGGCAGTTTGCATAATATAGTATACGTGGCCTGGGGAATTTGGCATTCCTATAATAATTTTTTGTCAGCTTGCAGGCCAAAGTTTTAGGACAAGTAATGGGCAGTAATACCGCGTGCATCCTCAAGCCTTTCTTTTTTCTGTGTCCTTCATACCCTGATCCATGACAGTAGCAAGGACATCTTTCTTCTCTCTAACACATTTTTCTCTAATTATTTCAGACTAGACAAGATTTTTATCTTGTATGAGCCAACCTGCATTTTGGGATGACTTGTGCATTAAGAAAGTAAATGATGTACTAATTCTGGACTAGTAGCTTCCTTGAACTTTGCAGAAGTCTTTGACACAGTTCCTCACACATGGCTAATGGGTACGTTAAAGTATATGGTCTTTGCAAATTCAGTTTGTAAACTGAGAGCAAACTGGCTAAAGGACCGTGTTCAGAGGGTAGTGATTCATACTCTGAATGGTCTATGCTTATTAATGTACCCTAAGGTTCAATGTTGGGACCTTTACTTTTAAAACTACTTATAAATGATATAGAGTTTAGTATTAAAAGTACAATTTCTGTGTCTTCCGATGACAACAAGCAATGTACAAAGCGGACCTCAATGCACTGTTTGATTGAGCAACTACCTGTATGTGCAAAATTAGATTTAATGTTGATAAATTTGAAATTATGCACTTGGAGAATAGTAGAAACAAGGTCAAGAGTTGTAACCTTGCAGAAAGAAAAGGATTTACCATATCTGTAGAAAGTTTGCTATTGAGTTCTCCAGTCCAGTTCACCAGAGTCTGAGCATCTGGCAAAGTGTCAATAGATGGCTGCAAGGCTAGAACTGCCCGAGCAAACGAAGACTTCAAAACCTATTAAAAATGCCTATTAACTGAATCTTTAAACGAGGCATTGATTTTCCAGTGCAAAAAAAATGTATGGGTCCATAGTGGGAAAAGTTAATTTCTTGCCTCAATCAATGAGTCCATCATAGTCGGCATGTGGTGAGAAGCTGATTAATTACCTTCACAAAATATTGTCAGTGAAAAACCTCAAGCAGCCTTCACTAAGATGTCTGGATACACCATGCCCTTTGAAAATGTAAGTGCGCAAGGCCATTCAGATTGTAACCCATGAATATATTCATGAAGGGATGGAGAGGCAGAAGAGTATTTATGGCTGTTGGCACCTGCTGTTTCCAGGGGTGAGGATAACCTTTGGAATAACTCAAACATAGTGGGAGAGAAGTCTGTCTTTATTCAGACAGGCGGCATGTTGCAAGTTTGTAAGGGAGTCTAAATCAGGGAGTGGTGTAAGATCTTGCTCTAGAACAGGAGTATGCAAACTATGGCCCTCCAGTTGTTCAGGAACTACAATTCCCATCATGCCTAGTCATGTCTGTGAATGTCAGAGTTTTACAATGCCTCATGGGACGTGTGGTTCCGCAATAGCTGGAGGGCCATAGTTTGGAGATCCCTGCTCTAGAATAAGACAAACTGATATCCACCTAAGATGTACTTCTTGGAGTTTCCTCAGGGCCTGAAGAGAAATTCTCACTATTTGTCTCCCAAGTGCCTGTAATCCACCATAGTTAAGTAAGATTCTTCTGTACGGAATGAGGAAATAACAAATACAGTGGATGTATGTACATCTACAGACAATTCCTTGGACTTTGTAGCTTTGTGGCTTGGTTTGTGCTCTGACATGCACTGGTAACTGTGGGACCTTATATAGACAGGTGTGTGCCTTTCCAAATCATGTCCCTATCAACTGAATTTACCACAGGTGGATTCAAATCAAGTTGTAGAAACATTTTATGGCAAAGGCTTTGAATACTTGCTGTATGTACATATGATTTTTTATTTTTTCCATTTTGGAATAAGGCTGTAAGATAACAATATGTGGAAAAAGTGAAGTGCTGTGAATACTTTCCGGATGCACTGTATATACCAGGGGTCTTCAAACTATGGCCCTCCAGTTGTTCTGGAACTACAATTCCCATCATGTCTAGTCATGTTTGTGAATGTCAGCGTTTTACAATGCCTCATGGGATGTGTAGTTTCGCAACATCTGGAGGGCCGTAGTTTGAGGATCCCTGTTATATACCATAGATCAGGGGTCTCCAAACTTTCTAAACTATTCATTTTGGAATAAGGCTGTAAGATAACAAAATGTGGAAAAAGTGAAGCGCTGTGAATACTTTCCGGATGCACTGTATATACCAGGGGTCTTCAAACTATGGCCCTCCAGTTGTTCAGGAACTACAATTCCCATCATGCCTAGTCATGTCTGTGAATGTCAGAGTTTTACAATGCCTCATGGGATGTGTAGTTTCGCAACACCTGGAGGGCCGTAGTTTGAGGATCCCTGTTATATACCATAGATCAGGGGTCTCCAAACTTTCAAAAGAAATGGCCAGTTTACTGTCCTTCAGACTTTAGGGGGGCTGGATTTTGCCCAGTTGGATTAAACATTGCCTGATCTTTGGTAGGGGGAGGAATAGTGTCCCATTTTTGTGGTCAGTGGAAAGAATTATGACCTATGTTTGCTGTCATGGAAGGAATTATGCCCCATTTTGATGTTCAGTGGCAGCAATTATGCCCCATTGTTGGTGTCAGTGGCAGGAATAATTCCTCAAGGGCCAGATAAAGGCAGCCAAAGAGCTGCATCTGGCACTTGGGCCACAGTTGGGAGACCACTGCCATAGATGGCGGATTCTAAACTTTCACACAGACTAAATAATATACACTTATTTCGGTTTTTACCACTAAAGAAATGTAGCAGACTACATTTTGGTCTACATTCATTAAGAAAGACTATGTATTTCCTATGTTATCCTGTTTCCCTGAAAATAAGCCCTACCCCGAAAATAAGACCTAGCGTGATTTTCAGGGATGGCTGCAATATAAGCCCTACCCCGATAATAAGCCCTAGTAAAATCCTTGATCTCAGCCCCTCCCTCTGCAGTATTCGGAGAGGGAAATTAGAGCTCTCGAGAATCACGAGAGTGCCCAGCGGCGCTGTAAATAAGGTATTTTCCACAATAAAGTTACAAAAGGAGACACACTGCACATTATATAATCTTTTTACAAAATCAATTACATATTTTTACAATGACTTTATCCAAGGTTTATTTTTGGGATTACAGAATGTCATAATGCTGACTCCTGAGCTGACAGGGAGAGAGAACTTTTTTTTTTAAATTTTACTATTTTATTCCAGGTTTTTTAGAACATAAAGAGGGCTAAATGACACAACACAAGCACTGTGCTGTCTACCATACTTTAAAGGATCAGGATATTTTTTATTTTAGGGTTACAATACCTTTAAGATCGTCATTGTCATTGTACATACCGTAAATAAATAAGACATCCCCTGAAAATAAGCCCTAGTGTGTTTTTTGTAGCCAAAATTAATATAAGTGTAACCAAAAGAAACAGCGCAAAATTGGTGTACGTTAGTAATGTGACAATAATTCACTTATATATATATAGAAATATCAATGAATTAAATATACTATCAATCAATTTCAAAAAATTCCAAAAAACATCCAAAACGATAAATATCACCCTGTGTGGTGATTAAAATAATATATAACTTCTTCTGTATTACATCTGTGATAACGCCCCGGAGGAAGGCGAAACGCGTCGACACAATTTCCGGCCCCACGCTCGCTGTGACGTCAGATCCGGTGACGGTGGAACGCAAGCCGGGACCACGAGATCCCGCAGCACACCGCGATTGTCCGTAGGAATGTTGCCTGTCTGACTATTCAGAGCCCGTTTTTAACTATGGAAATGTGAGTTTTTTACCTTATCTTCAATAAATATTTGTGAAGCAATATCACGCTATTGCGACTTTTCTTTTTCCATGGTCCTTCACATGCTCAGTTCCCAACGAGTTCCCTAGGGGTCCCTGACTAGCCATAAGGATATTGCCGGATTCTCTAACCGGACAAAGCCTGCTTGACCCTTACACCATATGGTCTAGGGGTCCATACTTTCCGGTAAGTTTGTTATCCTGAGGGAGAGGAAAAGTCACCCAATTCACCTCACTGTGACTGCATGTTAATGCACAATTTTCAGCACTTCAGCACTTGAGCACTTTCTCCTGATGGAATACCTTTCACTGGCTACTTGCTGAAGCACTTTTTGTTTTTTAAAAAGTATTTATAAAAGTATTTTGGTGGACATTTTTGATTGTTATTTATTATTCACATGGACTATTTGATTTTATGAAATTGATCTTATCATCTGCACGGGGATTTTTCTATCACTGCAAGAAGTTATATATTATTTTAATCACCACACAGGGTGATATTTATCGTTTTGGATGTTTTTTGGAATTTTTTGAAATTGATTGATATTATATATAATTCATTGATATTTCTATATATATATATATAAGTGAATTATTGTCACATTACTAACATACACCAATTTTGCGCTGTTTCTTTTGGTTACACATATTTAAATCCTTTTGATTTTGGCACAGCAGCACTTTTGAGTTATTATTATTCACCATAGCGCAGCATTAATTTTCTTTATTCACAAAATTAATATAAGACCCGGTCTTATTTTCAGGAAACACGGTATATATAATTAGATTATATATGTTTTTTCCTTTATATAGTAAAACATAGAAAAAGCTGTAATCCTTGCCTACTTTTTGCAGCATTACTTTTACTGAATAGTATGTATGATCATTTGTTGTAGTCGGTGTTACACTTGAGGCCTCCATATTACGTTAGTTTACTACCCCTTGATTAAAGAGTAATATAGATAAAAAAGAATGGGAAAGTAAATGCATTGTACAAAGGCAAGAACCTGCATTGTAGCAAGAGGTGCATTGTATAATAGCAAGAACTTTTGTACTTGCAGTATGTATAATATAATCACTGCCAACGATCCTAATATGCTATGGTTTATTTGCAACCTTGGTATTGATTGGGTTAAGCCCTCTATTATTTCTAACTCAGCTTCTGTGATTTACTCCAAAAGGGAGGAGCGTACCATGTGCCTGTGTCAGAGGGGACGGGCTGAAGGGGGACCACAGGGATTACACACCACGTTAGATTTTCTCATCTCTACTGCCAAAACTGTTTAATTTTATTCATGTGTTTCGGATGCAGAGTCAGCATGAAACTCCAGCTTGTTTCTGTAACATTCAGCAAGCTGATCAAGAATACAACTGTGGGCTTCATAATTCATAGGTCATAGAGAGGAGACCACCAGGACTTGAAATCCCCTTTATGTGTTGACTACCTAACACACCTGCACACTTTGATTAAGATCAACCTGGGTAATGTTCTGCCCTGAGCTCCCCCCCCCCCTTTTTCTTACCATGCTGCAAAGAGACCTTTTTAAATCAAGTAAATCAATAGCATTATATGGGAAGTTCTGTATCATTTAGACTGCTGATATTTCCAATTATTTTCATAAGGCTTGATTAGAGTACTGGGTAAGTACATAGAATTTCAGTGCCCCTTCTATTTAAAGGAAAGCTATCATGTAAAATATTCTCTTCTGGATGATGTTATTGGAGTATAGGGAACATCCATTAATGCTGATTATGCCTAAGCAGTACCACGAATAGTCTAACATTTGCCTTGAATTCCTCCTGAAAAATAACAGTGTACTTCCTGTGTTTAGGAACACTAAACCTCATAGCAGTATATCTACAGTATAAGATAATGTAAAGCTCTGCTGCCTCTGACTGTTGGCCTTCTTTTTTATAATTAACAATTTTTATTGATTTCTTTCACATACCAGTAAAAGAAAGAGGGTATCAGACAAGGGACAGCATGTAAAATCCTTATTCAATCAATAGTCCAACAGAGACATATGGCTAGGGCATATGCATAAGTCAAAGCAAACAAATCATCTGGAAAAAAATATAAAAGCACAAACAACAATGGTTCAATGGTTCAGGGAAAAGAAACATATCAACCGGTCTAGCTGCGCAGGCTCAAGCTTTTGGGCGCTGTTCCCAACCGGGCCGATTACAATTAGGCGGGGCACAGAGGCAGCATCCAAGGCACCATAAGATCCAAAAAATAGTTGCTTAGAAGAAAATGGCAACCAACAAACTGAAAGAGGAAAAGAAAGAAAGAGAAGAGGGAAGTGACAAAAAGAAAAATAGAAAGGGTCCTGAGTCTGTCATTCCCGGGATTTGGAGCACACCACCACTGCAGACAGTGCAGAATTGTTACTCATGAGGACTCTTCATGCAGATTCCAGGGCCCCCAAATGGCATTGTGTTAATCAGCCGAGTCAGTGAGGTGGGCTATCAGTGACTCCATAATCTCCACATCTTTAATCCTAGCATATAGTTAAAAAGGGGACAAGGGGTATCTGTTTTTTCCAATGGAGAGCCACCAAATACCTGGCCGCCATCAATAGGTGGCGTGCTAAATTTTGAGAAAGTTTAAATAATTTTGACGGGAGTAACCCTAGTAAAAAAAAACCTTAGGGTAAAGGGGGAGGGTCAGATCTTGACTGCTGGTCTTAAAGTGTTACTATACCCACAACAGTGAAGTCAGTCAGTATATGCAGTAAAGCATGCTTGTTATACTTATGGTGGACCCTAGGGGGTTAATGGGTTAATCCTCTGCATTGTGTAAAAAAACTATTTGATCCTGTCTGAGCCTCCCCTTCTTCCACAGTCCCCAATCCATCTTTTATTAGTACCTAGGAGGCGCTGTACACATTCTCAATTTGGTGTGTAATGCTAGAGTTTTTTTTTTTTTTTTGGGAGAGTGCATGTGATTGGCACAGGGCCAATCAGCACTGTCCAGACAAAGGGTCATAGGTCATTAAGCCTCATAGGACAGTCAGTGGAGAATAAAAACTCCTCCTACAAGCTTTAACCAGTGCTCAGCAGACATTGATAGAAGTCACAGGACTGCTCTAACTGCTGAGGAGAAAAGATATTTAGCAGTTCAGATTTACCAAAATAATTGCATTTTAATTTTCTGTGTACTGTGGGAGACCAGTGAATGCAGGGTCATGGGTTTAGTAACACTTTAAAAGATTTGGAGATGTCACCACAATGTTCCTCATTGAGAAAGCTTAAACTGAGGAACTGCAGCACAAGAATCTCATTGGTTTTGCTCTATTCATTCTGTGGATCTGTCATTTCTGCTGCTTCTTGAATATTCCCTCACCAGTCATCAGATCATCAGTCACTGGGAGGCTACTCTAACAAGAGTAAGTAATGACCTGCCTCGACCAAGGTTGTGTTTGGAGAGAATGCAGGATACATACTAAATTCCATGCCGCCCTAATTTTCCCCAAAATACACAAGTTGGTAACAAAATGGTCAGTTTAAAATCGCATGCCTGTGCTTGGCATTCATGAGAGATGACACCTTTGATGAAGTACAGCCCAGCTTAAGAGACATCTGATTTCATTTCACAGAGGCCAGTTAAGAAAGGGTGTGTGATAAATGTATGATAAAACCTCCACTAGCAGGGTCTTCAAAAGACTCCTATTCGGGAATACTGATGGACGAACATCGGCCGGGGCGGTTCGCGAACGCCAGCTGCAAATTTTAGCAAAAGTCCGTGAACTGCGAGTTCGCGGCGGGCCCCTTTGACTTTAATGGGAGGCAAACTTTGAAAACCTTTAGGTCATATTTGCAGCCACAAAAGACGTACTAGCTGTGCACAAATAGTCCCAGCACATGGACAATGTCATAACAGAAGTACTGCAATTGAAAAAGTTGCCCTAAATGTTTTTTTTTTTTTTTTTACAGCAAAAAATATATATATTTTTTTCATAAAGCCAGAACTGACAGCAGCCAGTAAATACATTGTCTAATACATATAGGGTCCATTCACACATCTGTGACAACCACAGGATACCTGCCCCTATAGTAAAGAGACTGTAATAGATCCTAAAATGACATTGGAGCATTTTAAATGACTTTTGTGGACATTGACAAAGCGATTTGTGTGTGACTGCAGCCGATCTCTAACTGCCCCTACAGCAACCACAGGATACCTGCCCCTATAGTAAAGAGACTGTAATAGACCCTATAACAACATTGGAGCATTTTAAATGACTTTTGTGGACATTGACAAAGCGATTTGTGTGTGACTGCAGCCGATCTCTAACTGCCCCTAAAGCAACCACAGGATACCTCTCCCTAAGCTTAAAAGATACTAGACCTATACCGAAAAATACCAGCCCTGAAAAGGACTTTTCGAGATCTTCACAGTGCTACATGTGTTTAGCAAACTCTCCCTGATGAGCACAGCAGACCTCTCCCTACACTGGCAGAAAGCGGAATGTGAAATGGCCGCCAGATCGGGTCTATTTATAGTATAGGGGGACTGTCCATGTGCTGGAATGTTTCAATTGGCTCTCCCGTTCCACCTGACGGCTGTGTCATGGGTCAAAGTTCTTCTGAATGAAAAAGAAAATGGCGGCACGGACATATTCGCGAACATCGGCAAAAGTCCGACTTTTTGCGAATTTGCGAACCAACCGCCGGGCGAACCGCAAGGCCATCTCTACTCGGGAATTGTTTTAATTGCCCTTTTAAATAGTCTGGCAGAGCAGCTTAAAGCAACACACATTCTGAGTCCGTTTTTTTTTTTAACTACCAGAGCCAAACGTAAAACATGATCTACAATTCATGCTGTGTTGGCTTTACCTTCGTAAAACGTGGCTACATGGGTGTTTAGGAATATACTTATTGAGTAGACACTAAACACACCTATATTACAAGGTCCAGAAGGCTAACAAAACACTGTTTTTTTTTTTTTTTTTTCACTTCCGAGAAGAATAGTTTGGTTCCTAATAAATTGCAGTTTCATTTTGCTCATATGCTAATTTGTGGCTTGTCAGATTGTGAAACCTTGTCAGATGAAAATATAGATTTATTTAGCACAGTTTGCAATAGGAGTGGGTCTGCTAAGCATAAAAAAAATTCTCATACCTATTGATACATGCCTTGGATCCTTTGATTGGGCATAATTAGTTCTAACACACTCTTTTTTGCTGCTCTTGTTTGAAACTACCATGGATACTGTAAGTCACTTTTTCTGAGAGTCAGTGATAGTTGAAAACATCAGACTGGACTTACTTTGCAAGCCAATGGGACTCTACATGGATACAAATACTATGTAAAATTTACTTAAGTAATTATTTTAATCCGTTTTGTTTCATTGTTGTATATGTCTGTTTTGTAATGCCTTTTCGGTAAATATTGCACAGTTTTCTTTTTACTTTTTATTAAACAGGGTGTAAGTTGAATCTCTGATCTAGTAACACATTAAAAATGTTTGCCTCTGTAAGAAGCTATTGTATTTTAAACTCTGTGACATTCCCATTTGGTTGTGGCAGCCAATGATTCAGACATTTACTTTGAAGGTCAGAATTGCAACAGCAGATGCTGCAAATAATGCATGTTTTCATTAAAAAAACATGGCGGCAGCTATCGTTTGTAATAAAACATCAATGACCCAGTTAACCTGTCCAATTGATGATCATTTTCTGTCTGCTGGTGGTTAGATTGTTGTGCCAGAGTATGAGCATTTCTCACAGGGTGGGGCCAAGTGTCTAATAAATCCCATTCTGGTTGCAGCAGGGAAATCATCACAAAGATGCTACTGTCACACAGAGACACAGTACAGAACAAGGCATGGAAAATCAGTAATGGGCAAAAGAATAGCTGCAGGGCACTAGCAGGCAATTCTGGCTATTAGTCGCTTACCCTTTACTTTTTTGGGCACAGTTTTCACAGTTTAGGTCCCCTGTAAAAAAAAGTGGCCATCAGAACCACCCCTAGCACTGTTTAAATGTGTCCAAATCCCTACTTTACTTGGCTTTACTTGCAGATTAAACCAAACAGCTCTATCTGCAAGTAGATGTGGAGAAAAGTATAAATAAATGAATGTTGAATTAAAAAAATGATAGTGTTTTTAAATAAAATCCAATACTTTCTGTCAAATGTTCTAAAACAAAAATAATTTTTTTTTGGAACATATAAGATGTAGGATTTAATTTGATAACAATGGATCCTTTGGCAGGTATATCAGATACATATGTGGACTGGAAGTTTATGAAGTGTGGTGTGATTATTGTATAATTTGTATTTTGGAAAAGACAGCTGCACTTTCCCACACTAGTTTCTAATTCAAGATACCTCCTAATTGCAGTTTATTTTATAATATCGTTATTCCAATAAAACGGTCAGAATGCAGTGTTTTTAAAACAACTGTCCTTTAAGAGGCTAGTGGTATCCTTGACGACCTGGTAGCCATATCAGTCATTTTAGCAGCAATCCAAGAATTGAAATAAAGTAAGGAGTTTATGCTAGCTTTCCAAATAGAGAAGCTTTGAATCTTGCCAGCACAAGGTGGTTAGAGCTTTGTTTCCTACATCCTTGGCCAGGAACCTCCCATTATTCAGTGATGGATCAAATACATGACAATAGTTCTCCAATGTTAAGAGAAGATTGTACCAAATCAGTGGTGTTGCGAAGCAAGGCGACTGGCCAATGACCTAGAGCAGGAGTTTCCAAACTGTGGGTCGGGACCCACTAGTTGGTCACGAGCTGCGTTAGAGTGGGTCGTTAGCCAGAAATCACTGAGAGCAGGTCCGCTTAAATTGTGCTGTGTGAGCCCGCACAAATTACAGAGAGCCAGAGCAGTCGAATTGGAATGGATTCAGGACCCCACCCACGCAGTTTACAGAGGCTGGTCTGCATTTCCCACGAGGAGGATACTTGCATCCATGAGTACGTATGTGGGCTGTTATGTAGGATATGTTCATGGGGTGCAGAGCCAGCTCCTCGGTCCTGCTGGCGGCAGCAGTGTTGGCTAGACTGGCGGCAGGATTCTCTCAGCTATAGTGGGCAGAGACGGCAGCCTCGGTGTTATAGGAGGACCAGGTGGCCCGACGGTGTCAGGAGTTCATGGCAGCTTCTGTGACCCAGTAGAGAATCTGAAGGGGAAGAGCCAGGACACCAAGACCAGCTTAGAGCTCCTCATCATGGAGACTCTGGGTGAGGCATGCTGGGCCCTGGAGTAGCCAAAAACAGGGGCTTCACCTTCACTGTGGACCGCTGGGAGAGGAAGGATGGCGAGTGCCATATAGCCTTATATATTAATTAAGTGTATTCAATAATAAATTGAAAAGTAGTAAATTGATATTTTTAATTTAACATCCCCCTCCCTTAAAATTATGCATTATTATTATTATTATTAGCATTTATATAGCGCCAACAAATTCTGTAGCTCTTTACAATATTCAATTACAAGCAAGTTTGAGAAGCCCTGACCTAGAGTGTTTCAAACACGTGTCTAACTGTGTTGTGAGGGTTTATTTTTTTTCCTGTTCCTCCTTCTCATGGATGAATACTAATTAAGTTATCAGTTGCAAGTTAAGCTCAATGGTGGTTACTCTAGCGAAGTTATAGTGATAAAGCGCTGTTATTTTCTCACACTCTCCTCTATTACATTATTAGGGTAACATTGACATTAGGTACAGTATATGCTACTTTAACATGTACCAAACTAATGATGCCAGCATTCCTTGTTGAGCTCCTCTGCCTTGCTTTGCATCCAGCTGTGCTCTGAAGACACATGTATAATATCATCAGCGTAAGCTAGATCATCCAGATGTTCATTAGTATGGATATTTCTGGGGAAACTGCTTGGTCCAGGTGTCCTATTATTTAGGATTTTTGTAAGATTATCATCACTTTCAAAATTATTCCAGATGTTACTGTTTGATGTGATAATATACCATTATGCAAATCCTACATTTACAATGTCACACTTCATTTAAGTTGGCTAAATTCTTTGGCACACCGTCCCTACTAAAAGTGCCTTATAGTTTCTTGTGTATATACAAATTTAATTTTCTATAGATAAAGTAAACATTTTCTTGTCTGCCTGAGCAGACTAGACACAATCACTATTAGGGGATACATAGCTTCCATTATCTTCTCATGCCCCAGAACCAAAGGTGCATATCTACTTTTGCACATATTTTCCAACTCTCTGATGGTTCTTAAATGTAAATGCCTTGTGTGTAATTGGGGTTTGTGGGTGGCAGGAAAGGAAGCACAGACCCTTGACTTTCTTGTCCAAGACAAATTTGCTTTTTAGAGTGTCCACACTTTCTGGTCCCTTCAGAACTTGTCACTATAGCGATACATGTGTGCATTTCCATGGTGCTTGCATGTCATGCATTGTGGCATTTTATTTATTTTTTAAAAAAGGAAAGCTTTACTCTAAAGTAGAACTCTAAATAAGATGCTGTTTTCCTTCTAAAATATGCCTTCTGTGCATTTTGTGTCCATACAAACAGAGCAAAGCAGGGCGATTTCCTGCTGCCCATTAGAACTGAACTGAGGTATCATTCTTGTTTTTTTTTTTTTTTTGTTTTAATAAAGAGAAAATACTGTGATGTTTCTTTGACCACAGTGTTCAATTATGGCATCTGACCAAGATATGAGAAGTGCTAGGATTGCTTTTTTTGGACTTTTACCCATATAAACATTCCCAAATCTTCTCAATTATCAGTGATGCTGTATTTGCTGTGTGAATGACATTTTAATGACCACATTTTAGGTGTCATTCTACCCAGTTTGATAATAAGCGATCAGGTTCATGTTTAAACATCTCAGAGCTTCAGGTGGATAGATCTGTGCACCTAAGCTCCCACTTTCACCAGTTTGTTGCAACCATTATTAGGTGGGAAGGGAACCCAATTCTCTTCTTGCTTGATTTTTTAAATAAGGTTCATATTTGGAGATTGCAGCAGTAGGAATAACACTCATCTTTCTGTCACCAGAGGTGTATTATGTAAATGCAGAAGGTCAAGCAGGAATCTTTAGCAGAGCGATATCACTGTTGTAGTCCTAAAATACAGTGGGTATAGAAAAGAATCATCCAGCCTAAAAATAATCACATATTGTTGCTGTACAGCCTAAATGAAGACCGGTACAGTTTTTGTTTTATCTAGCTGTATTTACTGTATTTAGTGCAACTTATAACATCCAAGTGAAAGACATAACATCAACATCAGAAAAAAAAATCAAAAACAGAATCACTGAGTTGGAAAAAGTGTCACCCTCTTGTGTCAGTATTTTGTTGAACCAACTTTTGCTTTAATTACAGGTTTTAGTTTGTTGGTATTTATCTCTACTAACTTTGCATATGTAGACTTTGCAATATTTGCTCACTCTTCTTTGTAGAACTGCTCAAGATCAGGTAAATTTGATGGTGACTGTTTGTGGACTGCAGTCTTCACGTCATTCCGCAGATTTTCAATGGGGTTTAAGTCTGGGCTCTAACAAGGCAATGCAAGGACATTTACCGCTTTTCTTCTTCAACCACTGTGTGGTCATTTTTGCTGTGTGCTTTGGGTCCTTCTCATGTTGGAAAGTAAACCTTCTTCCCATTGACAACATTCTGGCAGAGGGTAGCAAATTTTCCTCAAGAATTTGACGGTATTTTGCCTCATCCATTTTTCTTCTATCCTGACAAGTGCTCCAGTCCCTGCTGCAGCTTTACTGTAGGGATTGTGTTATTTGGATGGTGAGCTATATTGGATTTCAACCAGACATCTCATTTGGTGTTGAGGCCAAATAATTCATTGTTTGTCTCATCTCACCATAACACATTTTTCCATGTGGCTTTAGAATCTTCAAAGTGCTTTTTGGCAAAGCTTGGTCGTGACTGCATGGGGCCTTTCTTGAGGAGTGTCTTTTTTTCTTGCAACCCTACCATACCACATTTGTGGAGAATTTGTGATACTGTTGTCACATGCACACAATGACCACTCTTTGTCATAGAATAAAGGTGTATTAAAAAATACATGCTCACAAAAAGGTATGTACGTCCCCAAATTACTATGTAGACAGGAAAAAATTGGAGGCACTCCTTGTCATACATTTCGTGCAACTGCTTCAGAGTTGCTGTAGGCCTATTGACCAGTTTCCTCCTGGCTATTTCATCTAGCATGGAGCGACGTCCTGATCCAGGGAGGGTCTGTATTGTACCAAATACTTTTCACTATGCTTCTATGCATTGATTAAGCCTTTGACATTTTTGTATCCATCTCTTAACTCCTGAAGCAGACTGCCACTGATTGGGAGTACTTGGCTGAGGATCTGCAGGTGTTTGAGTGATCTGAAGAGGAGCCTAGACCACAACTGTACTAAGAGAGCCACCTGTTAGACCTGCTGTATATCTACCCTGCTTTATGTGACGCTGTTTTATTGATGTTTTGCATTCGACTTTCTCACTCCCTTGATGCGATTTGACTCTGTATGCTGCAACACGACTATGTCTGTAAACTTGTATACTACCTGTACTTGTATTTTTATTTTTATTACGTTTTAATAAAGAAGAATTTGAAAAAAAAGAGAGCCACCTGTGTGCACAAGAGTTAGTGCACCTACAAATTCAAGTGTGATTGATTTATTTAAATAAAGATCAAACTTTTTATTCAGTTAAACACTATGTCAGTTTTCGCCTGCATATATGACACATGTGTATAAGGTACACAGTCTAAGGAAACAATAGTCCAAGAATCACCAAGGAAGCAGTGGACCACTGAATGTATACCCCTAAGGGGAAACCAATTCTAGACCCCTGACAGGGTTTCCCCAGGAGGTGAGTGCAGAGTTTGACCGAAGGAGGGCACTTTTTTGTTTCTTATGAAAGAAGCACACGATTTGCACTGAAGCTTATTATTGGATCTGTGATCAACCACATAGAGTGTATGGGCAAGTGCACTAAGTGAATGGACTGAATTGTATGATCACCACTTTACAAGGACTATATATATAGGATTGCAGAGTTGTTATGGTTATTTCAACTGATTATTGTCTCTGAGCATATGTTCAATGGTTCACTAATTGTGATATGTCACTGTAGAGGAATATACATTTTTTGTCATCTTTAATCATTTTTGTGCCACTATCATTTATCATGTACCTATATTATTTGAATTATTTGAGTTAGTTGGATAGGTAGTGCTTCACTCCTTTTTTTCGTTTTTGATCTCCTGACTTGTGCCTGTCCACAACTTTATCCCGCAGATCTTTTTGCAGTGCCTTGACACTTATAGTTGATTGTTTGCTTCAGTTGTGATATCAGGAACTGAAATGCTCCAGAAAAGCTTTCTTTATGCTGAGCTAATCAAAATGATCACTGCTGATCACAGTTGTAAATCAAATGACTTTGTGTGTCATTGAGAAGGGGATTAGCTACCCCTGATTGAGTTTATAAACCATTTTTTAGGAGGGGTGATCCTTTTTCCAACTCAGTGATTCTGTTTTTGATTTTTCTTTTCTGACATGTTGGTGTTATATCTTTCACTTGGATGGTATATGTTACACTGAGTAAATACAGCTGGATAAAACAAAGACTGTATTTATCTTCATTTCAGGCTGCAAAGCAACAAAATTTGATTATTTTAAAGGGGAGTGATTATTTTCTATCTCCACTGTATATGAGTGCACCATTCAAAACGTTAGAACCTATTTACAATCAAAATAATAGTTGCCCTAAAGCTGGCCATACATTATACAATTTTCTTATCCAATTTCCTTTAGATTTACCTTCAATTATGTAGTGCAAGGGCCTACCTAAATGCATACCAATTGAAAGTGTCCAGTTTTGGACTCATATTATATGGTTTTGGTACATCTAAAGGAAAATTGTGCAAGAGGATTGTATAATGTATGGTCAGCCTTAGCTGTGTTGTCTTAACTGCAGCAGAGAATAGTAAGTTAAGCAGGCTTGCTGTTCTCTGCTGTAGACCTGTGTAAATCTAAGAACTGGATAGAAAAAAAATACAATTCATTTAGTAGATAATATAATTCCTATTTATGTATTTCCACTGTGTATTTAGCGGATTGTTTGGTATTCAACTTCAAACCTTGAGCTAACATGGCATTTATGAACAACAACACACAGTACTTGTTTTGTGTGCATATAGCAATGGAGAATTTGTGAAAGTGGAACATATAGTAAAACTAAAAGCAAAGAATAAGCACCAGGAACATATGGAAGATAATTTTAAGAAGGACAATAAGACAAGATCAAGCTAAGAACAATAAGCAGCAAAACGTATTTTTATCTTTGATACTCACAAATGAAATAAAGGTTGTTATCCAGGCAACTATTTTCAAGTGTATTAGAGAAAATAACAAAAATGTGAAATATACACAACAGGATTGATGGATTCTCCCACACAGATCCCAGATCTGAAGACTTTAGGGCTCAGAGATACAGAGACAGAAAAATATGTGAGTGATATTATTACCTGGTTTTAAAGATAGGTTTTAATAAATGGAATTATGCTATGTCAGCTTTGTTATTGTTTTCCCTTCCATGATCTGGATTGCATGAGAGGGCTGACTCCCTCAATACCTGAACATAAGCCCGGGGGGTCCACACCTGTGGGGGGGGGGGGGGTTCGCACTCTGGCGGGAGTCTGCGCGTTGGGTGTTGCAATGATTTGCACAAGCACGGAGAACTTTACAGTCTAACATTGGATGAACTTCATATGCACTTTTTGTTGATGAATTTTTATGCACTTTTTTTCACTGGCAACATGCCTAAAGCGTAACTCCACTTCTGTTGGAAAAAAACATTCCCCTCTGGGTGATCTCTGTATATTACAAGGATTATAACACACTTTGTCTCAGATTCCTACCTTTTGTTATTCTGAAGAAATCATTGTTTGTTTCTCTGTGCCTCTATGCTGAGTGGGTCAAATGGGAGTGGTTTCATAATTATCTATCAGCTGTGGCAGCTGCAGAGCACTAATGAGGAAATCTGCTGGGCCTGCATCCCTTTAGACATGTTCCTATTGGGAGTATCTCACCAAAAATTACATTTTTGTTGCAGGGGATGCCAGAAATCTGACTTGTATCTTGGGCAGACTTCTGGGAAAATTAATGAGCCAATCACACAAGCAGGAAATTATGTTTCTGGGGTGTGGTCAGTACACAAGTAAAAGAAAAATGATGGAAACAGAGAGACTGTTCCTAAAGAGGTTGCAAAGAAAAGGATGCTCACAACTGCTAAATATCAAAAATGAACAACTTTATTTGAAAAATAAGGCATTATGTAATATATTGAAATACACCCCAGAACCTGGGGTCGTAACACACATAGAAAGATCAAATGCAGTAGAACCACATGTGAGACAGCATTAAAAACATCACAATGACAAACACATGGGTTGGGTTCTTTGCATTCCCGTTTTCTCTACCAGCGGTGGCTAATTACCAATCAAAAATACCCTTCAAAAACAACTTCCTGCCCACACCTAAAGAAGCGTGCGTCACGCATGCGAAATGCGCTGTCGTCACGCGCTGCTGCCCACACACCTATGGGAACCCTTCACTTGCCTAAGCTGATGTGATGTTCTGAGGCTGATGCCGCTATCAGCGAGCGTGGCGGAAGTGACGGGCAGGCATTGAGCAGACCACTAGGAGGCACTAGGATACCGCGGACCTGTTTGTTTGCCCTGTGCACGGACCCAGTAATCAACCAGCTGGAAGAGGATTCCCAGATGGACCAACAGGGATAGAGAAAGGGCCGTGACCACCGGATATTTGAATGATCATGTTGAGACTTCGGTGACGCGGTAAGCACTCTGTTTGAATTCACAGTATCTGTTTTACATGAGTGCGGCTGGCACTCTGCCTACTGTCTGAGTCCATCCGGTGCGAGCCCTCGCTGTCTCAATATTCAGTGTCTCTCCCTAAACATTTTCTTATCGCTTGAGGTCTAATATCGGTGATTCCACAGCTCCATATGGTCCATTTCCCTTTCTTATTGGATGCACTGGATTTCTGGCTGCTCAATTTGTCATCTTCAATGATACTCCATGTATTACAATCAAGTTACAAATGACTTTTTAAATATTGGAGACTGTTAGAAGAGTCCCTGCCTTGTTCATCTTACCCCTGCCTCACACTGCTTTCGCTGCTATAGGAACACGAAAAGGAGGTCCCAAGTTTTACATAACTACAGTTCTGGAGGGACACTATTTCACAGCTTTAGATTTATATTTTGCTTATTAGTGACTGACTGATTCGGCTGTCATTACCATTATATAGCAGGTTCTCTCTTATGTCTATTGGCTGGCCGCCGCAACCAGTCAGTGAGATCTTTTTCTATACATCAATACAGTCCTTAACAGTCCCATGAAGTGCGGGTTATTTTCATACTAGCATCATTTCCTTTGCAGCAGGGTTTTTCGTGGCATGCCGGCACCTTTTCAGCGGTTTGTTTTACAGTATCACAGGGTCTGTTTTGGGCCATATACTGTCAATCGCTGCATTCGTGCTCTACCATTCCCAGTGGGTGTAGTGGGTGTTGTGGCTGGTAGTGTGTGTGTTTGTCATTGTGATGTTTTTAATGCTGTCTCACATGTGGTTCTACTGCATTTGATCTTTCTATGTGTGTTACGGCCCCAGGTTCTGGGGCGTATTTCAATATATTACATAATGTCTTATTTTTCAAATAAAGTTGTTCATTTTTGATATTTAGCAGTTGTGAGCATCCCTTTCTTTGCAACCTCTTTAGGAACAGTCTCTTTGTTTCCATCATTTTTCTTTTACTCCAGTATTTTTGGTTGCGGTGGTTCCCTGTGTTAAAAGGTCCGGCTGATAGTTGACCATGTGTCTTGGCAGCAAGTCACTAATGGCCCTATAGGTCTCCACACTATTCTCTTTTTCAAAGTGGTCAGTACACATTCTATGTTCAGAACAGCTTCAAATAGCCATATTGCATTGCATTTTCAGAAAATTACAAGAGCTGTAGATTGAAAAGGAAAGATCATTTTTAATAACATTCAATTACAATATGATTTGAGTCGCAATTGTATACGCTATATTGTTTTTTCTTTATTTGCTAATTTTTTTCCCCACAGAAGTGGAGTTACCCTTTAATTTTAAACCATGGACTGCACATATATATTCTTTCTTTTTGATTTTTCATTGATTATTTTTTATTGATTGAAGCATAACTTCACTTTTAGAAAACAAGATCCTCTGCCAGGGAAAAGCAAAAAATCAGTAGCGCAATAGTGGTGACACCCTCCTGCCACACTTTAAGCACTCAGTGCCTAATAAATAAAAGGACCACAGACTATCCTTACTAATCCTTGGTATGTTAAATAAATATTAAAATACCTGTTAAAACATTTAAAACATTAAAACAATAAAACATTAAGCATTAAGATCCATTACAACTATCAAGAGGTGATGCATAAGCAAAATCCATGTCATGATAAAAACAATACAGGGACAAATACCAAGGTCCCAGAGGAGTATATCAATACATTCTGCCCAATGATTATAATTATGTTATATAACGATGCTGAAGTATACGAATAAGCTGTAAAATCACAAGCTGGATCGTCCTTAATGCTGGGGTCAATGGGGAGCGTAGACCCAGGAAATAAGATCCTAAGTCAAGAAGCAGTATGTCTGCATGGGCAGCAGGGAGCCTATTGGAAGCATCTCACCAAAAATGTCATTTTTGTTGCAGGGGATGCCAGAAATCTGACTTGTATCTTAGGCAGACTTCTGGGAAAATCAGTGAGCCAATCACACAAGCAGGAAATAATATTTCTGGGGGATGTTCTGTTCACATTCTGTGTACAGAAAAACTCCAGGTTGCCATATTGCATTGCATTTTCATATTCCTACAGATTGAAAAGCAAAGGTAAAGTGGAGTTACTCTTTATTTATTCTTTACTTTGATTTCACATTGATGAATTACTCGTATTTATTTATTTTTTTGGATACTGATGAGTTTTTTCATATGGTTATGCATTTATGCACAGGTTTATTTATGAGAATGTCACCTTAGCACTTTATTTTACACAACTTAAGTAGGAAGCACGTCAGTAAACTATTTGAATTCAACATCAGGGTATATTACCAAGCATCTCAGCAGTGGGTGACTAGGGAATCTGACATTACCTACATGCACATACGTTTTCATTTAACCCAGGTTCACAGCAAGGCGGTTTAGAAATTCAGCTGAAATTACACAATTTAAAGCCGGCATTTCAGTCCGACTTTGGGCCCTCCCCAAATCGGCAAAAGTAGTACAGAAACTAAGTTTGGGAATCAGCGTCGCACTTATTCGGATGGTGCCATTGCTGGCAATTGGCTCCGATTTGACATGCGATCTGACATGTCAAATCGCATGTCAAATCAGACCAATGTGAACTTGGGCTAAACAATTTTAATTTGTTTTGCACATTTTTGCTTGAGTGACTTTGATAATATGCTAAGCCTTAGAGACAGTCCACCTTATAATCTAAACCTGTTAAAATCAAAGGTTTAGCCATCACTCTTGATAAAATGGTGATCAACGAAACACGTGCAGCCACTATGGAGCATCCTTCTTTAATCATGTGGTAATCATGTAGTTCCCTGGGGTCAGAACTCACACCTTCCCCTTATCTCTTATTTATTCAACATATTTAGTTCTACTTTTCTACCTTATGGCATGGTTCCTGCTTCAATGGTAAATGTAAAGCTGAGTTCCAGCTAGCTGTTTTTTGAAAGCTTATTTCTTTTAGCCTTTCCTGCATGGTGAAATTAATGGCTAATTTCAATAAAATTTCGGCAAAGGCAAGTCATGTTAGGCAAAATTTCTAGTTCATTACTAATTGTAATTGTGACATGTCAGAAGTTTATTCATGTAGACATATACATTTATTGAAAAGTTAATTGAAATGCTCACCCCAAAAAAGCTACAACATACATATACAAGGGCTTTCTAATCTATATATGCTAAGTCTGTGACTACACTCAAGCTTGCCAACTTTGCTACATACGTGATTGGTTCGGTAACATGGCTTCTCCTCTTTACTGTAGCTGCCAGTCACTGACCATAGAGGTAGCATGGTGGGTATGTGGTTAACACTTGCAGCCCTCTTTTGGAGGAAATGTATTGGAAATGGCCTTTCCTAACCACGCTGTGATGTTAATCTCTAGGTAATTGGGAGTACTAGAAACTTTACTAAGTGGAAGAGTGGGTTTGATACTAAATTGGCCATGCTTCCAACCAGGACTGGGCCCCTGAAAGTAAAGGGAATTCCTTTTCTGAAACATTACCAGTTTTCGAAGCAAAGTGTTTGAGAGCAGATGAACACCCGCATATAACAATAATAAAAGCATAAAGATACAATCAAGTATAGAAATAATGAAACTAGATAAGATAATTTATGATAAAAGATTAGTAATACTATATACATCCAATATTTGAACATATAACATCAGCAAATGAACCCAATAGGAGTCCTGGTGGAGTTGCACAAATATAACCAAGTGTACAATAAATATACAATATATTCATAGTTATTTAGCAAAGATCCCATGGAGATGATCACAGGTGTGATGATGTCCATTCAAGCTCTAAGGAGCTAAATACTGGTTCACTGGCAATATGGAGATCCTCCAACCAGAACTTGACCAGTCTGTGGTGCAGCTTCTTACCAAAAAAGTCTGTGGTCTGATACTGGAAATCAGTATCAGCCTATTTATCCTGCTTCTTTCCATAACAGTTTCTAACTTGCCATACAACCGGACCTCAAGCTACCAATGAGATCAGATGCCTAATCTGGCTCTGCCATACACTGTTTACTGTGCCCTGAGCTAAAGCTAGCTTGAAAATCCCAGTCCAAAAGGGACGGCAGTGAACAAAGGTAACAGGAGCTGCATGTAAAATCTATACTAATGAAGAAGTTCCTCTTATAAAATACTGCAGGGTGAACCCTGCACACATACAGTATAACAGACCTGGCTATCTCGCACTTTGCACGTGAGATAATAACAACAGGACACTGACACTTCTGTCAGAAAACTTCAGACACACAAAGATGATGCAATAGTTAGCTATAAGAACATAGGAACACATGCTTAATAGTTTCTCCTTCGGGTCTGAATGAAATACAGTGGCATCTCCTTCATTGAAGGTCATGCGGTCCAATTTTGTGTCTACTTCCTGGAAACTCCTTTTTTTTTAAAGATATCATAGTTCTCCAATCTTGGGTTTCTGATCCACCCCTAACTCTGTGATAATTACCAAGCAACAGCTATTTACAAAGACGGACAATAGAAAAAAAGCAGTTTCCTACACACTGTTACCTTGAAGTCATGGTTTCAAATCCTATCTGGAACACTCTGTGCCTATGGAATTTGTATGTTCTTCTTGTTCTTGCATAGGTTTCCTACTGGATATCCAGTCTGGTAGACTAATTGATTTCCTCCCAAACTAACCTTAAATGCAATAAGGACATTAGGCTGTAAGTTTCTTACTGTTGTTTATTAAATAAGCTCCTTGTTTTTTCCTTACTGTAAGGCCACATTTTCTACCCTCCATGTCTTATAATATTATAATATACTGTATTTACTGTATCTATCATGTCTGTATTTCCTGTGTATTCTGGACTATTTTTATATTGCTGTGGTAATCAGCAATAAATTCTGCATAGAAAGATGGGCAAGAAGGCAAGGAATGCAAAGAATGGCATTTCTCTGTCTTGTCTCATTAGGATATGTGGCATGCTCGTGGGGTCAAGATTAGCTCTTCATTAGTGATCCCTGGCCTACCAATTTCCTCTGATAAGAGGTTGTGATTGGTTTGTGGACATGAGCTTTGTTGCCTAAGAACCCAATGTTTTCTATAAAGATGACCCCCATGTGGAATGGTTCTGTCAATCCCTCTGTCATTCTAAAACAAGGAAAGCAGAATACTGAGAACAAATTTAAATTAACTTACAGACAGCATACAAATATTGTAATTTGAACCATTCTATCAGAAAAAAATATGTGTTAATGTATAATGCCTACTGGGTGCTCCCAGGCACTTGTGCAAAAAAAAGGTGTATGAAGCCAATCGGCTCAACATATATTTTAAACCATATAAGAATGAAAGCAAGCTGCAATATCTGCCTATTTTAGGCTGTGCAGCTCACTAACACTGCAGCCCCAGCCCAGGGAAATGTCTACTACAGGTCATTAGAAGTGACACAGGGAAGGGGAATTGCCCACTTTTGTATTCTGGGTTTATTACAGGTAACGCCACCCTGGGCATGTGATGAGAACACCCTTTTCATAAAAGTTTTGCTCCTAATGTCCCCAAAAATCTGTGTTCACTTCCATACTGAATAGTCCAATACAGGATACACTTCTGGAGTCTACCATTGTGCAGAACTTCTTCTGGACTGTGTAGTCTTTCAATAAAGAACATGCACGAGTTTGTAAAAATGTTGCTTGGCGTGGAATTCCAGAGAAACATACATTTCTGTTTAGTTAGAGCAGGAAAGGGTTAGATCCTCTGTTATTATTATGAACAAGTTTCTTTTGTAAATTGTATCCCTCATTTTCTGTCCCAGAGTTCACTACTTCATTGCTCTGAGCTGAACTTCTCACTTTTCTTTTCTGAAGGGCATTCTCCATATATTCTTAGGGCAAATCCATTAGGAGCCAGTCACTGTCTCCACCAACTGGAATCACTTCTTAAGCAACAGAGGGTCTTTAGACTTTTCTAGTAGTTCTATACCTTACTCCCCTAATATCTGATGCTAGATCTACCCACACATTTAGTCATATATCAATGTGCCATGTACAGTTTTTTTAAGTTATAGTTAACATCTGTTTATTTCATTGATCCATATTGATCTGCAAATTTGGCTTCCTTCATGGGAAAGTATTTGGAACTATCACATTAGTCCCTGCTCTTGTTCAATTTACTAACATCCATACCAGTCCCAGACCCACTCAGGGCCAGGTCCATAAACACGGCAATTACTACTGTAAAAGACCAGGGCATAAATCTGTCAGAATGGTGTACAGTCTCTACAATTTATGTCAACTGTCATGTAGGTAAAGTTGTTGTCCATGGTAGACTAAATAAGCTGGATATAGCTCCTGCAAAGCAATGTTTAGTTTATACACAGCAAATAAATTGAATTGCACGTCTTAAACTCACAATGTATTAGGTGACCTGACCTTTGGGTCAACAGAAAAATATTTCAAAGCTTTAAATTACCCAATTGGCGGATTTCCTTTTTTTTTTTTTTCATGCTATCCTGCCAGCACATGAACATTTTTTTGAATATCTCGTTATTATTACTGAACTCTAGCAAGAGTTAAGAGGATCTCATAGCTTAACATATTTACTCTGGGGGAGAATACAAATAAGGAAAAAACATCAAATAACCTATGTGAAGTAAGGCTGTGTTGCTAACAGTTCAAAAGTAGAAGAAAAGGATGCTACCAGTATAACATAGCATGGTGTCAGAGGTGTACCTGTAGAGGTCGCATTAGCGAAGCGGCCCAATGCTCCAGGGGGCCTTTGTGACTCCCCTGTACACTTAGATAGGAGGAGTTGGGGGAGCAGCATATAGGGGAACTGATCCCCTCCATGTTCCTCCTGCAGCCGGTGAAAGCCTGCTTCTCCTCCTTTCCCTCCTGCAGGCATTCAGCAACTGCATGAGGAAAATGAATGAGATCAGTTTCTCTATATGCGGTCCCCACCGCCCCTTCTATCTAGCTTCCTATTCTTTCCTCTGCCCCCAGGCCCATGTGCTCTCTCCTGGCCCCCCTGTGTTTTCTCCTGGCCCCCCTAGTCCCCCCGAAGCTCTGCTGGCTTACCCCCTCTCCTCTTCTGCCGGCTGCTGTGGGGAATGTGTTAGAATGGAGAGTGGATAAGGGACCTGTAAATATGTCATATGTCATATGTCATATGTACAGAGCTATTCCTGTCAATTCATTCTGCACAGCTATGGCTGCAGAGATGGAGATTAAGGGCTGTGTCCTTAATCTCCTTTATCTTTCCCAAAGGTGAAACATCAGAGGTCTGTTTAGACCCCTGATATTTCACCAAAGTCCCCCAACAGGTCCTTTAAAAAACTGTAAACAAATAAAAAAATAGAATAGTAAAAAATAATAAAAAACAACAAAGTAACAAAAAAAACTACGGTCACCAGTGGCGAAACCAACAGGGTTGCAAAGGTCGCATTTGCAACCAGGCCCTGGTGTTCTGCCATGGGGATCGGAGGGAGAGGCCTAGGCCCGGGGTCAGGGGGGCCCTTCATGGTTTCTTGCACTGGAGCCCTGAAGGTTCAATTTATGCCCCTGCATGATGTAATAGGGAAATGCATGATAGAGTTTGTGTGTCCACTTCAAATGACCTGATTTCAGAATTTTCTTAACCTTAAAAAATATTGAAGATAATTCTAATAATAACCACATTTAATAAGAAATACTGTGTCAGTAGAAATTAACTTTTCTAATTTTCTTCTGTCCACAATTCAATTAAATCCACTGGGTTCTACTTCTGAAAGTTTTAACACTTTTTTTGTTTTACATAATAAAAATTTTTATTTTTAAATTATAATGTTCCCCCCTCCAAACACACACACAAACACACACAAAAAAAAATTCCTACTTCAAGATAGAGTTCCTTATTGTGTTCTCTTATGCCTATGCAGTTTTGGGAAGGCATGGCTGTGTTTTGACAGCACAATAACATAGGAACTTGTCAATTTTGACATAATTTTGTAGGTATCCTTCAGGTGCAAAATCCATCAATGGATAATCTTCAGAGAAAAGGGCTGCTCAAGATACAGCAAGTTTTAAGACCTGTCTCTGAAGCCTCCACGGCCCTTTTTATTTATTCATTTTCATATGTTGCTGCATAAGAAAGTGTCCAGAGCAGCCTGTCTATATTTCTTTACCCAAGAGGAGCCCTTGAAATAATATTCAGGTCTCAAGTAACCCCTGCTAAAATCTTTGGGGGTCAGTAAATGCTCCTTGTACATCCTTTGGGTGAGCAGAATGCACCCTTACGCATAGCTAAAAAGATCAATGGTGTTGTGCAGCTGGCTATGCCAAGTGGCGTTGGACCTAGAACTATGCAGACATCATTAAATGAGAGGTTAGCCAGCCAGTCACAGCTCAAGGAACTTATAGCAACTTTTGGAGGAACTCTAGGGCTTCATGGAACCCTGGTTGAGATTGGCTGGTGTAGAGGTTGAAAAACAACAAAAAATAAAAACATACATTAACAACTTTACATTAATCTATGTCTCTTTCTATCCTGCTGTTATAGGTGCTTGGGAAAGATGCCTTACTTGATATGTGGCTCTGCAGAACGGACCTATCACTGATAATTAGATTGTAATATATCGTACACCTTATAATAATACAAAATAACCTGCGCTTGGTTGATTACTGAAAACACAATGAGCAGCTGCTGTTCACCCAATAGGGGATCAGACTGAAAACAATTATATAAAAACAGCGCTTGCTAGAAAAATATATAACAAGTAAAATGTTTCACGTGCTTAAAAAAATGTGCTAAATTAGATATGTGTCAGCATTTAAAAATACAGGTGCAAAAAAATTCTATGATATACAGTTGTGTTCAAAATTATTCAACCCCCAATGCTGTAAAGGGTTTTAGGGAATTTAGTGTAAATTTGTAATTGTATTCAGAATGAAATCCTACAAGGACTTCTTAAAGAACCAAATGCAACTAAAATTACATCAATTGGTTTTGTAATATAGTAGTAAATGTTTATTTTGTGAATTCTTCATTGACACAATTATTCAACCCCTTAAAGACTACCACTCTGAAGAACAGAGGTTCCAGAGGTTCATTGAAGTGTTTTCAATCAGGTATTGAAAACACCTGTGGATGTCAGGGAGCATAAAGCCTAATAAGCAACAATTAGGCAGCTTTAAAATGACAGTGATACTCAGCTCCTTCTAGACATTTACTGGTGTGGTTACAAACATGGTGAAGTCAAGAGAATGGTCCAGGAAGACAAGAGAAGAGGTGATTACTCTTCACAGGAAGGGCAATGGCTTTAAGAAGATTGCAAAGATGTTAAACATGCCAAGAGACACCATAGGAAGCATCAATTCGCAAATTCAAGGCAAAGGGCACTGATGAAACGCTACCTGGTCGTGGCAGAGAGAAGATGCTGACTTCGACTGCTGTGCGCTACCTGAAGCGTAGAGTGGAGAAAAGTCCCCGTGTGACTGCTGAGGAACTGAGAAAAGATTTGTCAGATGTGGGTACTGAAGTTTCTGCTCAGACAATACGGCGCACACTGCGTAATGAAGGCCTCCATGCCAGAACTCCCATTGACACCCCCTTGCTGTCTCCAAAGAATAAGAAGAGTCGACTGCAGTATGCCAAAAGTCATGTGAACAAACCACAGAAGTTTTGGAATAGTGTTCTGTGGACTGATGAAACAAAATTAGAACTGTTTGGGCCCATGGATCAACGCTATGTTTGGAGGAGGAAGAACAAGGCCTATGAAGAAAAGAACACCTTGCCTACTGTGAAGCATGGCGGGGGATCAATCATGCTTTGGGGCTGTTTTGCTTCTGCAGGAACAGGGATGCTTCAGCGTGTGCAAGGTACCATGAATTCTCTTCAGTACCAGGAGATATTGGATGACAATGTGATGCAGTCCGTCACAAACCTGAGGCTGGGGAGACGTTGGACCTTTCAACAGGACAATGATCCCAAGCATACCTCCAAGTCCACTAGAGCATGGTTGCAGATTAACTGGAACATTTTGGAGTGGTCATCACAGTCACCAGACTTAAATCCGATTTAGAACCTCTGGTGGGACTTAAAGAAAGCAGTTGCAAGCCTAAGAATGTGACTGAGCTGGAGGCTTTTGCCCATGACGAAGGGGCGAAGATACCCGTAGATCGCTGCAAGACACTTGTGTCGAGCTATGCTTCACGTTTAAAAGCTGTTATAACTGTAAAAGGATGTTGTACTAAGTACTAAGATTGAATGTCACTTGGGGGTTGAATAAAACTGATAATGATGTGAGCACAGAAAAGACATTTGTGGTTATTTCATTATAAATGTTATGTTATATTTGTCTGACCTACACGTGCCTCTTTGATTTAATTGTAAGCAGGATGACTGAATGATCAAAATCAATGTCAAACTGGCCAAAACAATCAATTTCAGTGGGGGTTGAATCATTTTGAACACAACTGTACTGTATAAGTAAATGAATAGATGTGCAAAATGCGCAATGAGCTCAAGAGAATAAATAATTAAATGTATAAATAAATGCATACAGTAATAAAGTTCTTAAAATGTTCAAAGAAGCTGTGCAAAGGTGCTCAAAAAAGTGCTCAAGTGCCTTATTTTCTTGGTGCTGGAAGGTGCTCATCCATGTCAAGGTGCCACTCTCCCCTCAATGGGAGATCCTCTCTGGGCCAAATGCAGCCTTAATGGTGAGTGTGGAGTCCTGGGTACCATCCAGCAGTAACGTTTAATTCAAGTGACCAGTGATCATTTCCTTGGCAGGCTCAGCCCAAATAGAATAAGAGGATCATAGTGTAATATGTTTTGAGAAGACCATTTAATTAAGCAGATGACAAATATACTCACAAAGCAGAGATAAATATAGGCAGTAGACAGTAACAAAAAGGCTTCCTGGAACGCCGTCTCGTACACATATAGTGTAGCGCGCTGCCCAGGTATTGGATGTGCTATTTACACATCCATCATCCACAGTGATAATTGATCAGACGGAATATAAGTCAGTGTTTAGTAATAAACAGAGCACAGTCTATATTAACCATAACAGTCGCTGTATTTCCTCAAGAGATTACTGTACTATTAACCTCTGACCCCAGCTCTTTTCACAGTACACAGTTCCTTAAAGTCAGCCAGATGCTACCATCAGTAAATATGACAAGAAAGTTAATTCAACTATTAATATATACTAACTTATACTAACAGTAAAACCAATGTGGACTATGAAACCACAGGCTTGGTTGTATGCTATGGTTTACAGCAAATTGTGACCATAATTTATTGTTGGTCCTTTGATTCTATATTACTCTTTAGAACTAGTTTAATTTCTTTGTTAAAAGGTAGTATTGCATTGAGTATTTTGCTATCAAAACTGAAGAAAAAAAAATGTGCACAAAATGTTGCTCGTAGCAAACCATCAGATTAATAAATTTTCCATAAAATGAAAAGTTGAGCCATGATTGGCTACCATTAGCAGAAAATGCATTTGTTTGCTCAACTTCTTTCATCCTGGGTCTGAAGTGGATTTTTTGCAATGAAGATCCATCACCTGCAGATTATTGTGTATAGGCTGTGAATGTTTTCATATTGGTCTGTATACTTTTTATCAAATTGATTGTCGAGAGGAACACGTTTATGTCTATTCTCATGACTAAATGAATATATATTTTTATACTCTTTTGGATGTGTGGTTGCCCTTATAGTCCCACCCCCAGGGGGTTTGCTATTTTCTATGTATCTATTGGGACGATGGCCACCAGCATCCTGAATTCTGAATAGTTTGGGTCCTTTTTCAACTTCTTTCATCCAGGTCTGATCAGTCACTCCCATTATACCTTGTACATATTTGCTTTCAATGGTTTTTATTGAAATTTTCATGAGAAATTGAAAAAAACATCAAAGGTACAGAAAGGAATACCGTCAACATGAGCATAACAGTTTCAAGTGTCCTACCGCAATTACAATGCATTAACGTAGAAAAAGAAAGTTCTTGCAGCATAGGCAGTCATTACGTAACATATTCCAAACATAGTGGAAAATTTACATGTAGTACAACAGGGTACATAACAATACCTAACCCAACCAGGACAGGCAATGGGATCACGAGTATTTCAGCGCAGCAAGTAAAAAACATAGGAAACAATAAAGGTCAGTCAACTTATTGCCATATCCCGACCCCAGTGCTGCCCATGTAACCGCCCGTAGGGTTTGAACGTGTGAAGATGTAAGTGGGCTAACGGTACATGCCCATAAGGCCAAAGAAATATAAATAAAAAGGAATAGCAAGAGAGAAGAAAGGAAAAAAGTAGTAGGAAGAGAATTAGCAGGACCCCGCCCAGCCCCCCCCCCCCGTCCCCGAATCTCCGATGCCCCAGACTCCATGAGCCGCTCCCGGTAAGATAACGGAGCCACGGCTCCCATACCTTATCAAACTGTTTCATTTTATTATTTAACATGGCCGACATACGTTCATTGAGCATTATCCAGGTAAGTTTATGGCGGAGCTGGTCGAACGGCAGGACTGGAGATCTCCAGGATCGCGCTAGCGTTATCTTGGCAGACGTAAAAATAAACGAAATAAGCCTTCTCTGAGCCCCCGCGGCAGCATTCACCTTCAACCCCAGCAAAGCTTGCTGTGGGGATTTAGGCAGGTTAACTTGCGTAAGGGTGTATATAAAGTTATACAACCTAATCCAATAGCGGCGCGCCTTAGGGCATTGCCACCAGATGTGGAACATGGTTCCTTCCTGACCGCAGCCACGGAAGCACAAGGAAGATGCGCCAGGTACGAATTTCGAGATTCTCGCCGGTACCATATACCAGCGCAACAATACTTTGTAGTTCGCTTCAATAATTGAGGTATTACTCAATGATTTGGAGGCGGCTTGAGCCATAATTCGCCAGTCGACCAGCTCGATGCCCTCCTGCAGGTCGGCCTCCCACTGAACCATGTATTGCAGCTTCACAGAAGAGTCAGACAACATATTATAGAGTATGGAGATATAGCCGTGAAGCTTGTCATAATTCCGACAGAGAAATTCCATAGGAGTCATAGTAGTTAAGTCAGAAACCTGAGACAAAGTACGTAGAAAGTGCACAATTTGGTTAAAACGATAAAATTCAGATGTAGGTAAAGCGTAACCTTGTACATATTTGACAACTCTTCTGGGTTTTTTTAAAATGCCACATTCTGAAAAACTTTGATGTTTCCCATGGTCAACAAAACCCTCTCCCCATACTGTTATCTCAGGCAACTGGTAGTTTTTATAGATTGTCTTTCATTGTTCCTCAACTGTTGCTAGTTTTTGGTAGTCTTTCACAAGTAAAAATGTCTGACCTCATCCTTATGGAAAATTTGGAATTTAGGTGAGATCCTTTGTTGTCATTTTAATTATTATTACCCAGTTCCCTGTGGTTTTACAGTGCTCTAGGATTTTTATGAATGAGCATCTATTTTACCTCTAAATTGATGTTCCATGCCTAATGGTGAAGTATTTGGGTTTTCCCAGTTGGCTAGGTAGGCCTGGTACTCAATTTAGGTATAGCCATACATGTGCACCTGCGTAGCCTGACTTGCTCAAAATCCAACTTACACAACAGTCACAAAAAGTAGCCCTTACCCTTTTTACTACAGCTAATTGCAAACAGTAAGGTGCAACTTGGGTTAAAACTATAAAAGGTTTCAGTTAATCAACTAAATCTTTAAAATTGCTGGATTTGTAATAGGGAAGGGAGTATCTCACCAATATTAAAACAAAGGGGGAATGAATTACCATTGTTTAGAGTATGTTATACTCAGGGCTTTTTTTCTCAGAAAATAGGATCAGGAACTCAACCACGACCAGTGGCGGCCTGTCCATAGGGGGCGCAGGGGCGCCGCCCCCCCTAAAAAAAGAAGAAAAAAAAAGATAAAAAAAAACAATTTTTAGCCCACTAGGGGCGCCGGACCTAGTGGTGGGTATCGGGGGGGGGGGGTGTTTCCACCCCACATGCGGCGGGCAGAGGCGCCGATTGGCTGCCTTCTGGGGGTCATCGGGGCGCAGAGCAATGCGCCCCGACACTCCCCACTTTTGTGATGTCCTGCCTGTGATTGGTCCAGACTCCAGCCTGGACCAATCACACAGGAGGACATCCCGGGACCTGTGACGTGGGGGCGGTGCGTGCTTCAGTCACTGCGTCCCGGCGTCACGTAATTACCGACACCTTCCCGCCGTCAGAGAGCAGAGCCGCTCAGCCGCGCATCGGAAGACAGAAGAAGAGAAGATCAAACACAGTTCGTCTCCTCTCCAGTGAGTGACCACCGCCTGATTCTCCTCCACTTCTTCGCACGCCGGCCACGCACGCAGAGTCCGCATCCGCAACTCTGCACTCCGCAGCCAGCCAGTCGCCAGACAGTGTTGTGTGACAGTCCCGCCGCCGCCTACTACTCAGAACAGCAGCACGCCACGCCTTGCAGGTCAGCGTTCGTGAGGTAATGTACAGTTCAAGACAACAAGGTCACTACATTGAGGGGCATGTATACTGGACTGGTCACTACATTGAGGGGCATGTATACTGGACTGGTCACTACATTGAGGGGCATGTATACTGAACTGGTCACTACATTGAGGGGCATGTATACTGGACTGGTCACTACATTGAGGGGCATGTATACTGAACTGGTCACTACATTGAGGGGCATGTATACTGGACTGGTCACTACATTGAGGGGCATGTATACTGGACTGGTCACTACATTGAGGGGCATGTATACTGGACTGGTCACTGCATTGAGGAGCATGTATACTGGACTGGTCACTACATTGAGGGGCATGTATACTGGACTGGTCACTACATTGAGGGGCATGTATACTGGACTGGTCACTACATTGAGGGGCATGTATGCTGGTCACTACATTGAGGGGCATGTATACTGGTCACAACATTGAGGGGCATGTATGCTGGTCACTACATTGAAAGGGGGCATGTATACTGGTCACTACATTGAAAGGGGCATGTATACTGGTCACTACATTGAAAGGGGCATGTATGCTGGTCACTACATTGAAAGGGGGCATGTATACTGGTCACTACATTGAAAGGGGCATGTATACTGGTCACTACATTGAAAGGGGGCATGTATACTGGTCACTGCATTGAAAGGGGGCATGTATACTGGTCACTACATTGAAGGGGGCATGTATACTGGTCACTACATTGAAAAGGGGCATGTACACTGGTCACTGCATTGAAAGGGGGCATGTACGCTGGTCACTGCATTAAAAGGGGCCTGTACTGTGGGGTTTGTTCTAGGGGGCCTGTACTGTGGGATTAGTGCTAGGGGGTCTGTACTGTGGGGTTTGTGCTAGGGGGTCTGTACTGTGGGGTTAGAGCTAGGGGGTCTGTACTGTGGGATTAGTGCTAGGGGGTCTGTACTGTGGGGTTTGTGCTAGGGGGCCTGTACTGTGGGGTTTGTGCTAGGGGGTCTGTACTGTGGGATTTGTGCCACTCTCAGTCAGTGTATCCCATAATAGGGTGTCTCTCACAGTATATCCCATAATAGGGCCCATGCTCCCTATTATGGGATATACTAGTACTGATGGACCCCTTAATATGTGATATATTGGGAGAATTTGTTCACGCAAGCAAAATACAGGGGACAAAATGGGTGGAGTCTATAAGGGGTGGGGCTGTTGAGAAATGGGAGGGGTCAAAATGGAAGGGTGGGGTCTTGGGCCCCACCATCTTAAAACTTCACCAGCCGCCACTGAACACGACCCCCCAAATACCCTATACACATTTTACTTTCACCCCTCTTCAGCTCTAACCTCTGCATGCAAACACCCCCCCCCCCCCCCCAAAAGCTTCACCATCTTCCACATGTCTTACTTTTGTTGCTTTTTTAAGCTAAAGCACCCATCCAACTCTGGTACCTCCCTGCACACTGTAGGTGGCTCTGCCTCTCTCATTTGCAGGGAATTCATCCAGTGGGGGTGTCGGCATCCGCAATGCACCCTAGGCACCATCTTCTCCCTTGTCCCCATCCTGCACTCAGTGGGAGCCACTGGGAGACACACTATCACTTGTAAATACAGAAGTCGGACTTCTGTGTTTACAAGTGATAGTGATGAGCAGGGTGCAGAGGGCCTGAGCCAGAGGTGGTGGAACAAAGTTCCCCCAAGTTCCAGCTGAAAAAAAGCCCTGGTTATACTATAGCTGAAGTTTACTACTCATGATAGAGCAGAAAGGGTTCACTGTATATAAGTACTTCAGAATTAATAACTCTTATAGCTCAATTTGAATGCTAAATTCAAACTTCATAGTTACATAGTTAGTGAGGTTGAAAAAAGACATCAGTCCATCCAGTTCAACCTATGATGTGTGTGTGTGTTTGCTGTTAACCGTACATTGTATACCCCTGTATGTTGTGGTCTTTAAGGGGCCCATCTAATAGTTTTTTGAAACTATCAATGCTCCCTGCTGATACGACTGTTTGAATTCCACATCCTTACTGCTCTCATAGTGAAGAACCCCCTGCTTATTTTAAGGTTAAACCGCCTTTCCTCTAGTTTTAGTGAGTGGCCACGTGTCTTATTGTATTTCCTTTCTCTGAATAGGTTTTTCCATATGCTGGGGTTGCCAGTACATTGATATCATATCCCCCCTCAATTGTCTCTTCTCCAGAAAGAATAAGTTCAGTGCTTGTAGTTTTCCTCATAGCTGATGTCCTCCATTCCCCTAATTATTTTTGTTGCCCTTCTCTGGACTTTCTCCAGTTCCAGCATATCCTTCCTGAGGACCAGTGCCCAGAACTGGACAGCATACTCCAGATGTGGCAGGACCAGAGTCTTGTAGAGTGGGAGAATAATCTCTTTATTTCTGGAGTGAATCCCCTTTTTTATACATCCCAGTATTCTGTTGGCTTTGCTTGCAGCGGCTTGGCATTGCATGCCACTGCCAAGCCTGTTGTCTACCAGTACCCCCAGGTCCTTTTCCATCCTAGACTCACCCAGAGGTTCCCCCCCCCCCTAGTGAGTAGCTTGCTTTCTGGTTTCTGGCACCCAGGTGCATTACTTTACATTTTTCAACATTAAACCTCATCTGCCATGTAGTTGCCCACTACATAATTTTGTTCAGGTCCGCAGATTGCCTGCTATAAATTGAACCAGTTTTTCCTTTATATAGAATTTTAAAGTCTTCCTGAATATTTCTGATATGTTGTTATCAAATTGTGTGCTTTGTGCTCTTCCTGTTTGTCCTTAAATGTCATTCCCTGCAGGATATTATAGACTCATCGTTTACACATTTCATAATGGTAGATCATTGTTTTAACCTTTCACCTCTAAAATAGCAACAGTGCCTCTGGAATGTCATGCAGCAGACAGAGAAATAGAAGATACGTGTTAGGATGCCTCTTATATCCCATCACATAGAGAAAATGAAGGGATGGTAAGATAAAGAGCAGAGTGATAGATGAAGACTCAAACACCATGGAATGTGTACATTAACAGCCTGTAAGGATGAATGAAATTTAGGGTTTTATTTCCCAAAATGTAGACAAAATATTCATCATCTTGGTGAAAAGAATTAGAGTCTATGAAGAAAATTATGTTCAAGTCGACCATGACTCCAAAAGTAAAGAATTGCTAAACTCTAGAGAACATCTAGAATTTTAAATAGTACCTGAATAATACTCTAAGAAATTGAGCTTAAGAGTCAGTTCACACTGGGGCGACACGACTCCTTACTACTTCGGGAGGCGACTTGTCAGTCCTGTGCCTCACGACTTCGGAGCGACTTGCAGGGACTTCACATAATGGAAGTCTATGCAAGTCGCTCGGAGGTCGCCCCGAAATAGTACAGGACCCTTTTTCTAAGTCGGAGCGACTTGTGTCGCTCCTATTAGAACGGGTCCTGTAGCGGTCAATGGACCGCGAGGTAGCGCCACTTGTCAGGCTGACAAGTGGCCTGACAAGTCGCGCTAATGTGAACCGACTCTTAGTCTTTAATTCCATCTGAATAATAATAGCAGTGAGTGTACCGAGGCACTCATGTACATACAGCCTCATTACTGTATATCTACTATATAAAATCTAAGCCTCTGCTGCCTCTGACTGCTAGTCACAGTAGATTTGGTGATGTCACCACTGATCTGCTCACTGTTCTCCTTTCTGGAACAGTGGGAGTTTTACCCCTTTCATGATCAAGCCATTTTTTGCTATCCAGCACTATACTACTTTAACCAGTTAAGGACCAAGCCTATTTCTGACACTTGTTGTTTACAAGTTAAAATCAGTATTTTTGCTAGAAAACTACTTAGAACCCACAAACATGATATATAATTTTTTAGCAAAGACTTTGGAGAATAAAATGGCTGCCGTTGCAATATTTTTCGTCACGCGGTATTTGCATAGCGGTCTTTCAAATGCAATTTAAAAAAAAAATGAATGTCACCGCATTAAAAAAAAACTAAGCATTAAAGTTAGCCCCATTTTTTTTTTTTTTATAATGTGAAAGATAGTGTTACGCTGAGTAAATAGAAACCCAACATGTCCATGTCCAACATGTGCAGTATCTCCATAGGCAACACTTTGAAAATTTCTACAGGTTACTAGTTTGGGGTTACAGAGGTGGTCTATGGCTAGAATTGTTGCTCTCACTCTAACGATCGCGGCGATGCCTCACATGTGTGGTTTGAACACCGTCTACAGGGTGCCAATGCTTCTCTTCCATAGATACAGTACAAAAGAAAAACATGAATAAGGGCAAGTCCATAGCTTTATATGCACTATATCCCAATTCACATAGAAATTGGGATGTCTAGAGGAAAACAGATTTCGTCTCCAAATACGGAAAGGTTTCTTCACAGTAAGAGCTGTGAAAATGTGGAATAGACTCCCTCCAGAGGTGGTTCTGGCTATCTCACTAGATTGCTTTAAAAAAGGTCTGGATTCTTTCCTGAGTGTACATAATATAAATGGGTACTAAAATGTTTTTTAGGTTAAGTTGATCCAGGGAATATCCAGGGAATATCCGATTGCCTCTCGGGGGATCAGGAAGAGATTTTTTTCCCCTGCTGTAGCAAATTGGATCATGCTTTGCTGGGGTTTATTTTCGCCTTCCTCTGGATCAAAAGTGGGTATAGGATTGTGTATATGGGATTGTATGGTTGGGTTTTCAATACTGTTTCTTGTTTTTTTTCTGGTTGAACCGGATGGACTTGTGTCTTTTTTCAACCTGACTAACTATTTATGTAACTATATATATGTATCTATATGTGACTAATGATGATAAATAGAATCCACCTGTGTGTAATCAAGTCTCCGTATACATGCACCTGCACTGTGATAGTCTCAGAGGTCCGTTTAAAATGCAGAGAGCATCATGAAGAACAAGGAACACACCAGGCATGTCCGAGATACTGTTGTGGAGAAGTTTAAAGCTGGATTTGGATACAAAAAGATTTCCCAAGCTTTAAACATCCCAAGGAGCACTGTGCAAGCGATAATATTGAAATGGAAGGAGTATCAGACCACTGCAAATCTACGAAGACCTGGCCGTCCCTCTAAACTTTCAGCTCATACAAAGAGAAGACTGATCAGAGATGCAGCCAAGAGGCCCATGATCACTCTGGATGAACTGCAGAGATCTACAGCTGAGGTGGGAGACTCTGTCCATAGGACAACAATCAGTCGTATACTGCACAAATCTGGCCTTTATGGAAGAGTGGCAAGAAGAAAGCCATTTCTTAAAGATATCCATAAAAAGTGTCGTTTAAAGTTTGCCACAAGCCACCTGGGAGACACACCAAACATGTGGAAGAAGGTGCTCTGGTCAGATAAAACCAAAATCGAACTTTTTGGCAACAATGCAAAATGTTATGTTTGGTGTAAAAGCAACACAGCTCATCACCCTGAACACACCATCCCCACTGTCAAACATGGTGGTGGCATCATCATGGTTTGGGCCTGCTTTTCTTTAGCAGGGACAGGGAAGATGGTTAAAATTGATGGGAAGATGGATGGAGCCAAATACAGGACCATTCTGGAAGAAAACCTGATGGAGTCTGCAAAAGACCTGAGATGGAGATTTGTCTTCCAACAAGACAATGATCCAAAACATAAAGCAAAATCTACAATGGAATGGTTCACAAATAAACATATCCAGGTGTTAGAATGGCCAAGTCAAAGTCCAGACCTGAATCCAAACGAGAATCTGTGGAAAGAACTGAAAACTATTGTTCACAAACGCTCTCCATCCAACCTCACTGAGCTCGAGCTGTTTTGCAAGGAGGAATGGGCAAAAATTTTAGTCTCTCGATGTGGAAAACTGATAGAGACATACCCCAAGCGACTTATAGCTGTAATCTCAGCAAAAGGTGGCACTACAAAGTATTAAATTAAGGGGGCTGAATAATTTTGCACGCCCAATTGTTCAGTTTTTTATTTGTTAAAAAAGTTTGAAATATCCAATAAATTTCGTTACACTTCATGATTGTGTCCCACTTGTTGTTGATTCTTCACAAAAAATTACAGTTTTATATCTTTATGTTTGAAGCCTGAAATGTGGCAAAAGGTCGCAAAGTTCAAGGGGGCCCAATACTTTCGCAAGGCACTGTAAATAAGGACACAGGGACTTTTCTGGTGCTACAGTGATGACAACTACATTTTTTAAACCCATTAGTTTTATTTTTTTACCTGTCTCTGTAAACTACAGAACACCTCCCACCTACATTATAGCGATGAAGAGTGAAGGACTGTAAGCAGCATCATATTAAATTTTTTTTCTTGTGTTTGAAACTATTTAAGTTCACAACACACTTTACATTCTGACCGTACAGTCTTTGGACAATCTTTATGAAATTTACCCAGACTATGTACAATGTAATATAAGGGACTACTTTTGTATCTAATCAAACAGGCCCTTAAACTACAAACAGTATTTGTTGGTAGACCTGAAAAAGAGTGTACAGCTTATACACCAGAAAAGCTGTCAGGATCAAATAATGCAAATATTGCATATTGGCAAAACACTAATTTGACTTTCTAAAAGAAAACCCATGGGATACATACAAGGGTCAAACTATATTGTATACATGCATACATACAAGGCTCAAAGCAGTCTACAGTGGGTTAAGTCAGAGGTGTGAAGATGAGGTGTGTCATAGGAAAGTATTGAAATGACTGCTGTGTCCCTGACATGTAACAAGACAGCTAAGCTACAATGTTGTATTTGTTCGTAGATACCCACTTTATCTGGACCTGGGCATGTCAGGAATTTCCCGAGAATCAATAATGAAGTTTCCATTAAAAATGGGACCAGTTTTAATAAGTATTAAAATTATGCATACCTCCAGGTTCTGGCACTTTATATGTTCCAACAGCAAGTGACATAGTCACTTTAAATTTATATTTCAAGCATCTTTGACTATGAATCAAAGTCTACGCAGATAATGGCAAATTGCCATTCAAGTATACCTAGCCAAAACATTTTAAAAAATTGGTTGTGGAAAAGGATTGGAACTTCTGTCCATTTTTCATTGCTGTTTTTACCCACTTTGGAGATTCCCCATTTATGTTTTTCCTGCTTTCCATTATCACCAGGAAAGATATGGGAAATGCCAAATTTAAAGGCTGTCATCTAAACAGAATTGAGGAGGAGAACTCTTCAAATGGGAACCCCTTTCCTGACTAAGAGGAGATGTCTTCTCATTTTGGTATGTTTTCCTATCACTTCCTGTTGTGGTTATAGGACAGGAAATGCAGGGGTTACTTGTAGGTAAAATTAATATCTCCTAAACGTGCACCATTTAGGAGATATTCACCCTGCATGTAGCCAGTGACATCAACGATGCATACGCTCTGAAGGTCTGGCATACCTTGCCAGAACCGTCATTGCAGCTCCGGTCAATCATATAGTCAGAGCGCGCAAACCTGGAAGAAAGACAGGGGGAACATATCAGCCCTATCAGCTGTGACATTACAGCGCTGGATGGCTTTGCTCCAAGGTGAGTATGCAATGCATACTAGCACATTATGCCATTGCCTTACAGGTTTTTTTTTTTTTTGCAACATCCGCGGGTACAATCGCTTTATTAAGGATGAGATCGGTGAGGGCGGAGCCAAGCCTGGCATGTGAGAAGACACGCTTCTCTGAGCTCCCGGTTCACATTTATACAGCTCCTACACCCGCTGTCACCGGCTCCCGCACGAGACACTCCTGCACCTGCGGATCGAGCGTCAACCTGCTACATACACAGCATGACTTGCTGGAGGACGGTGCGGCCCTGGATCCCCAACATGGCGCCGCCGCCATGCCACAGTGGACACCTTATGGTGCTGAAAAGCAGAGGGACAAGGAAGCAGGGATGACCAAGGGTAAAGGAACCAAGTCATAAGGTAAAGAGGGTGCTAGGGACATGTTGTATTATGCCCAGAAACCATGGCTGCCCCCTGCACACCACACTGATACAGGAGATCCAGCTGCAGATATGTTAGTGGAGGAGGAGAAAGAGGGTGGGCAGTATAGAGAAGCAGCAACCTTGCAGGCTGAACAGGATGAGCAAGAACAGAACATTCTACATGAACCCCCCACCGAACCAGAGCAACCTAAACTCTGGGAAGTATTGAAGGCTGTTAAGTGTACAGCATCAGTTGATAAGCTTAAGTCACACTTAGGGTTTCTGTCAGAAGATGTCGCACTTATAAGGCAAGATCTGCAGAAAATTAGAGAATGCACAACTGCCACAGAGTCGCATAAGCTACCAGAAACACAAATTACCATCCCTTCTGTGTGACACCCAGACCATGATACAACTGGCGGGCGTAAACTCCATGCAAGCGGAGGACCTTGAAAATTGCAAGCGAAGGAACAACGTCCAAATAGTGGGTCTTCCTGAAAAGGCTGAAGGCAGAGACCCCACTTAATTAATTGAATGCTGGCTCTTTGACACTTTTGGTAAAGTTGCCTTCACGCTGCACTTCTCGGTGGAGCGGCCCCATCGTACACCAACTAGGCCTCTTCCTCCGGGCAATTCGTCCAGACCGGTCCTGGTCCGATAGCTTAATTACCGTGACAGGGAAAACATCCTGCGCCTGGCACGGGAAAAACATAACATACAATACAATGGAGTGAGAGTCTCTTTTTATCCATATTTCTCGGCTGAGGTCCAGAGAAACAGAGCAAAATTCACGGAAGTGCGCAAACGCCTGCAATGCCTTCAGGTAACTTACGCCATGCTATACCGGCCAGACACCGCATTATATCTGGCGGACAAGCACATTTCTTTGAGTCGGCGATGGCAGCTTCCAACTGGATAGATACCCATGAGGCAGAGCTGAGATGCAGGCCCTCAGCGGGTGTAATGGACTGAATACCATTTAAACTTGTTCCTTGTGGTCTGTGGGGTGTGGCTACCTCCTACGCTCTGCTACATCCTCGTAGCGCCAGGAGGAACTGTTTCCTACTTTCACTCATCCACTTGATGGATAAAAATATGAAATTACCACATGTTGTGTTTGAAAAAGTTGGAGCACCTGCTTCGGTACACTGCACAGAAAATACATGCTACTTTAACTTTGAGCTGTTCACCAACTTTTCTGCCCATTGCAACACATGTTAGCATAGTTCTTTGTGTTTATCAGGGGCCAGGATCTGTGTCCCTATGTTTTCTTCAACTTCTGCTGGCACAGTTGCGCCTCTTGAGTTTACTATGGATTTGCTTCTCCATGTTCCAAGATGGCACATATAGGGGACTTGTTTGAGACCTTTTCGAGTTACACGCGATGCACAATACCCACCACCAGGCTCAATCTATTTCACTTGTTTCTGAGCCCAGGGCCCAGTCCTCAGGGGAGGCTTGCTATAGATACTGGTTCCTTGTAACGTGGACAGATCCCCCATGGCCGAAGTACCTGTCCTATCCTGGAACGTCGGTGGCCTTCGAGATCCACTGAAAAGAACTATGGTCATGTCCATTATTCGTAAATATCATCCTGGTAAATACTGCTTTCAGGAAACCCATCTTACTAAAAATGATTTATCCTGCATAAATCATGACTTGGTCGGATGCTCCTATCACTCCACTCACTCCTCTTTCTCTCAGGGATGAGTGTGATAATATACATTACGATGTGTTCTAGCGGCGATTTATGTTCCTCCTCCCTTCTCGAGGGAGGTCCTCCAACTACTCCTGGTGTACCTGTTAGACAAGCCTGAGGTACCTCTCCTCTTGCTGGGTGACTTTAACTGTTACCTCCACGCGCAGCTGGATAAACACCCACACCCTATCACAGGCAATGCAGGTTTTTGCAGGAGGTGGGCTGGATTTATTACTGGCTTATAAAATCCCCACGGGAGAAGCAATGCTCCTGTTTCTTTAAATCACACTTGTCTCTTTCCCGCATAGACCTGAGTGTAGGTACTCCCTCCTTGCTCCCTCACATTTCAAATATCAGATACTTACCTAGGGGGTTCTCAGACCACTCCCCACTGGCGCTGTACTTGGCGGTCAGACCTAAAACATTACTGCTACCAGCTCCTTGGAAAGCTAATGCCTTTTGGCTTAACCTATTTCCCTCACATGATTCAATATGCACATTCATAACCAATTTTTTAAGAGACCACCAAGAGCACCCATATCTACTACAAGGCTTGGATGCCTTTAAAGGCTTTCCTGAGGGACGTGCTCATAAGTCAGGTGAATGCGACTAAACGGCACTCGGGTGAGTTACAGGAGAACCTTGAACAATAGGTGCGCCAGCTGGATCAAGCATATATCGCTATATCCCACAGAGGCCACTGGGGGATCCTGGTTGTCTGCACAGGATGCACTGAACCGGGTGGTGACATCCTCGGCAGATAAAAAAGGAAATATTTTCTAAACAGGCTTTTTTCGAGGAGGGTGAGCAGACAGGTAGACTGTCAGCCAGAATTGCTCATTTAGACCATTATCTCTTTTACAAAGTGACATTAAACTACTGGCAATAGGTACTGGCGATTCACCTTAATAAAGCTATCTCCACGATTATTCACCTGGATCAATCCGGTTTTATGCCCCAGAAGTCCACGTCAGTCAATCTTCGTAGACTATTCCTTAACATGCAAACCAGAGCGGACAACATGGGTACCAGGGCACTGCTGTTTCTGAATGCGGCCAAGGCCTTTGACAGTGTGGAATAGCCCTGTAGGGGAATTTCAGCTGGACCCAAACAGACGTTGGTGTGCATGCCCAGGCACATTAGCGTGTGCAGAAGAAGAAATGTGCATGTGCAGATGCACGAACATGCGTACACTCGTTCGCGCACACGTGCGTAAGCTCGTTCGCATACACGTGCGTATTCTTGTTTGCAGATACGATCGTTCGCGTACACTTGCACGCAGTTGGCACCAAACGGCCTATTTAAAATGAGCAATGATAGGAACAAACTGCTGAGTGGTCTTTCAGCTTGTTCCTGTTCACCTATGCCCTGACCTGCTTCCGGTTTACCTGTGTTGATTTGGCTTGTCCTCGACTCTTCTTTGGATTCCTGCCTGCCTACCTGTGACCTTGGCCTGTGTTTGACCCTGCTCCTGTCCTATGCCTTTGCACCTTGCTGCCAGACTGTATACCGAATTTGGCTTGTATCTTGACACCGCTTCCGTCTCGCGTTCCTGTACCCGCACTGCCTGGCTGTTGATGTCCCCTTGGCTTGTGTTCCAGCTATGCTCCTGCCTTCTCACCCAGCATCACGGTGTTCCAGTTCCAGGTGCCCATCTGGTGATCCACGGCCATCAGTTTCCTGTCAAGGCTCAGCTAGTGACACCTGCTATACTGGCCCTCATGCCACTCTGTGCCCCACACCACCTGTCATCTCTACCAGGGGTGTTGGACAGGAGGTGCAAGAGAAGCCCCCTCTACAGCTCGATATCCACCAGGTAAGTACTAGGCCCTATATGTGGGCTGTTCTGGCTAGATTTGGCTTTGGTCCCATATTCATCTCCTGGGTTCAGCTGCTATACAGCCACCCGGTGGTGGTCATCCAAGAGGCAGGTAGGATTTCACATGAATTTCCACTAGGTGGGGGCACCCATCAGGGATGCCCACTGTCGCTGCTGCTTTTTGCGGTGGCGATTGAAGCACTAGCTGCATCCAGTCGCCAAAACCAGGACATAGTGGGCTTCCAATTCGGTGAGATACAAGAAAAAGTCATGCTCTACGCTGATGATATTACTATATTATATATTATATGACTATGTTATTAATGGGGGATACCCTTTTTTCTCTGTAGGCGGCAATGGGCACTATTTCTTAGTTTGGCAAATATTTAGGTCTACTTATTAACTGGAATAAATCTGCTCTAATGCTTAAAGATGACAATCCCTCGTGGGCTGTCACCCCTGCCAGTAGGGTCCCGGTAGTCTCCTCTTTCAAATACCTGGGCATACAGATTACCCCACAACTAGCTGACTTCTGCCGCCCTAATGTAACGTCCCTACTTGGCCGCTTCAGGGACAAGGTCAAGGTCTGGAACAGACTTTGGCTGTTACTAGCAGGCAAGGTGAACCTAGTGAAAATGATCCGTATGCCTCAGCTACTGTACCTTTTACACAACACACCTGGGGTGACCCCACTCAATATTTTTCACGAGGTGAACTCTATGTTTAAACAATTACTTTGGCACAATAGGGCCCCTAGAGTGAGACTAGAGCACTTTCAAAGGGTCAAGGAGGCAGGGGGTATGGCTATGCCCAATCCATGGCTATACTACTTGGCTGCCCAAATACAACATCTGTGTACAGGTCTAGTGCCAGACACCTCCAGAGAGCACTCACCAGATACTGACTCTTCCACAGTACTTTTGTTGCACATGACTAAAGCAGATGATATACCTACTGGACTGGAGGCTGGGGCCTTTGCTATAGCTAACCGCATTAGGCCCACTTACACTCTCGTACAAACAAGGTTAAGCAGCTCCAGCAGGTCACTGGTTTCACCCACTACAGCCTGATTTGGCATAATGGTCAATTCCCAGAACTGGCCCCTCGCTGGCATAGATGGGGCATAACTCATCTCCATCACATTTTTAGGAATGGAGCCCTATGCTCATTTTAGAAATTGAGTACGACGTTCCACTTACTTAGTAGTTCCATTCTTTATTACTATGTGCAGCTCTGGCATGCAGTAAAAGCGCAGGGTCCGGCGATGAACTGGCAGTTTTACTTACTCCATCCAGACCTCATGCCATGGGCATCCTAGACTCTCCCACCTGTGGCAAATGTTTGAGGGACCACGGGGATCTTATCCATCTAACCTGTGAAATGCCCCAAACTGCATATTTGCTGGGTTGGAGTGCTTGACACCATTACCAAGGTGTTTATGACTTATACACCGTTGGAGCCAAAACCATGTCTCTTGGGTATACTGGATGTCCTACAAATGCTGGCTCCTATTGGTGAGGCAGTCGCGAGGGCCCTTTTCCAGGCTCCTAGGGTGCTGCTTCGGTACTGGAAGTCCGCAGAGCCTCCCCTATATAAGGAATGGTTACAATGTATGGGTGAAACCCTTAAACTTAAGAAATGTATTTATCAACATAGGGTGTGTCCTCGTAAATTTGAGGTATTATGGGGTCCCTGGCTGAATACACCTGCCTTAAGCCCTCTCGAACTGGTAATGGACTGACTACTAATAGGATGAGCCTGTCATTTGTGACCCGGGAACGAAGGCTTTAATGCCTAAAGGGCAACGGCTGGAGATGCATACATTCCAACATAGCTGGATTGAGGTGATAATGGGGCTAGATTCTTAGATTGATATGCCAGACCATTTTTCTTAATAGAAAAATGTATTCAAGCCTATGTGATGTGCTTTTATACTTTCAATATGCCTATGTAACATTTCTGTAGAGATGTCTTGACATTAACTTATCTGTGCTGTCTCTTTGTTAAATGTTTTACTTTTTCAATAAAACTATTGCTGAAATCTTCTGCTCTCTCCCTTACAAAAAGAGATCTATCCAAAAAAAAGGCTTTCTGACACAAGCATGACAGCATACAAGTATGGGTATAGGCTCCACCCCTTGCCCAATCAGGACTGGTTATACTATATAAATGAGTCTCATCCCCTAAGGCAGCAATCTCTTTTTGTTCCTCAAATGCTTAGCCGGTTCATCACTATGGAAAGGAGATTTTTATTTTTGCCCTCAGCTTGCCGGATTCATCTTGCCAGCCGCACAGGTTCAGCCTCTCCTGTGATGAAGCTCCCTCCATTCGGGTGTAAACCACAAATACAAGGGAGGCCATCTCCAGATCCATGTACTGGGGTGCAGGATACTGGTCTCTGGATGCAGGTAGAACAGTTCTGCCTTGTAGTTTGTTGGGACTGGTCCAGTCTCTCCTACCTGGTGAGTTGTGGCCACACACACTATTTGGTTAGTCTGGGCTCGGTGTATGTTTTGTTTCCTTTGCAAAACATTGGCATTGTTGTTAGGGCGGCTGCCCCCTTCCAAGATGGCTCCTTTTCTACTTCCTGTGGCTGTACTGCTGGCTGCCCTTTCCAGATGGATGTGTGGATGGGGATGGCGCCTGGTAGGCTTGCAGTCGACAGGGAGCAGCAAAATGGCATTGGGATAACTTCTGGCTTGCGGTAGTAGCAATCGGGAGCCCGGGCAGCTGCCTGGGGGTGTATTGGTGGCCACCTGTTCAGGAATCACTTTAGAGCCAGTCAGGGATGTGTGCTGCACAGGTAGGTAAGCTAAACCATAGGCTGTCATCGTTTGTCATGATTATTATGCGGTTAATATGTCAGGCTGTCAAAGTAGGGTAACTTGATGTTATAGTTCTGCTTGTTTCATTAATGCCTCACATGTTTTGTTTTGTCTGCAGTACTGCTAATGCATGGCCTGATATACAGGTGTTGCTGTGCAAAGTTGAGTCTTTCCTATTATGGCTCTACAGGTTTGGATGACTGTTTAATGCTCTAATACCTGGGTTTGATGTTTTTAACATTTGCAGACCAGTGGCCTAGTGTAGGTTATTCTGCCAGAGCTATTAGTCTTAGGTATATTAACCCTTCCTTGTGCTCTTATGATATAGTAATGCTTCAGTATTAATGACTACTATACGTTGTATGGCTGCTATGTGTTTAATGCCTGCTTTTGGCTGCTAAACGTTGATGGCTGCTATATGTTAAGGGCTACTACGTGTTTAATGATTGTTATGCATTAACCTGTTAAGTCTAAATGCTGGAGTGAAGTTCAGTGCTCTGCTTAAGTTTACAGTACCTTAAGTAATTTGTCTATTACACATATATTGGTAATTACTTCTTCTGAGGGATCAATCCTAGCTCACAATAGCATATAGGTCCATTTGCTGCTTCAATGTCTGCAGATGGATGTGTGGACGGCCACTGAGAGTGTATTAATGCTAATGTCCTAGCCAGTTCTTCCAGTCATTTAATACAGTGGTCCTCAACTCCGGTCCTCAGGGCCCACTAACAGGCCAGATTTTAAATATTACCTTGGGGAGATGCAGACTAGAATACTGCAATCACTGAGCAGCAAATGAGATCACCTGTGGTGTAATTTAGTTATCTTGCAAACCTGGCCTGTTAGTGGGCCCCGAGGACTGGAGTTGAGGACTACTGATTTAATATGACCACAAACCTGCAGCTCACATCCTTGAGGTATGAGCTTACCCAGAGACCATTAAGGTGAGATTCAGGTTGGTATACTATCCTAAATAAATAAACAAAAAAATAAAGTGCACGGGCAGTATAGATGGTAAAAATGTCCAGCCCTTAATACCAGCACCACTCCCCAAAGGAAAAGAGGCAACTTGTTCCTCTCTGGCTCTGAAATAAACGCTATACATTCAAGGTGCTGCCAGGAGGGGCAGACTAAAGACAACCACAATAAGGACCATGCTGGGCGGTATGGGGAATATGATTTACTGACGTGCCCGCCAAGATGCTATGCTAAATTGCATGTCAGGCGCATAATGACGGCGATCTGCAATTTTTTTTGCGGTACTGCGACACTTTGCGGCGGACAGATCGGACCCTTGACTGACATTTTTGACACTTTTGGGGTTACCAGTGACATTTCTACAGTAATCAGTGCTATACATATGCACTGTTACTGTAAAAATACACTGGCAGTGAAGGGGTTAACTTTTTTTGAAAGGGAGGGGCTATGTGTGTCCCTAGGGGCGTGCTTTCTACTGTGATTGGCTGTGGCTTCAGCTGTATGAACGGTGATCAACGGTTCTACATGTAGAACCGTATGATCATCAATCATACAGAGGGGAGAATGACAGGCAGCTTGTTTACACAAGCCGCCTGACTTTCTCCCTCTCCCCCGCCGATCGCAGAGTGACCGGCGGACATCGGGTTCGCCGGTCACACGCGCGGGGGGGTCCGTGACCACGCGGGAGCGGGAGCGCGCCTCCGGGGGCGCGCGCTCGCTCCCTAGACCCTCACAAGCAAGCTACGTAGACCTACGTCAGTTTGCCTGTGAGGGGCTGACCGCCGACGTAGATAGTCGTGCGGTGGTCGGCAAGTGGTTAAAAGGTGTACTTATAAATCACTTACATTTTCTGGTGAAAATGTATTTTTCTAGATGAAACATGCCTGCCTTCTACCTCAACTTGATCAGCCTGTCCAAAGGGGTATAAAAGCTGTGCTGCTATTACTTCCGCTGCTTCTCTGTTCTATATGAGAATAAATAATTACATTTTATTTTTGGAAGATGTCATCTGCTAGTTATATTGCTGACATATAGAAGCCTGTACAAACATGTAAAAACTGTGGCGCAAATATCTAAAATATCAAAAATCTGATAACATGTACCACCTTGATTCAACCTTGAAAAAAAAAGAATATCCTTTATTTTTTCCTAGCTGCAATCTACGTGCTCTCTTCCTCAGAAAAATAGAAATAAAAAAAAAGAATTACAAGCTTAGCAGAAAATTTGTCAAATGCTACTTAATTCAGTCTGTGAAAAGTAGTAAATATAGAGATGTAACTCAGTCATGTGTGGCACCACATCCAAAAAGTATTCACAAAATCAGAAAAAAAAAAAAAGAAAATGTATAGGAAGTGGTATGTGCCATATTGCGCGTTGTTCCCCTCTGAATACCACAGAGGGGGGACCGGGAGCAGAGCAGCATAACCACAAGCCGATTCCCTCCATCCACATCAACACACACAACAGAACAGTCCCTCTCAATCCCAATAAAGGGAAAGAGAAAAGACAAAAACAAAACCAAAACAAAACAAAAACAAGCGCAAAAATAACAGAAAATAACAAAAGACAAAAAACAAACAAAAAACCGCACACACGCTTTCGGGTAACAATGGTTCACCCTACATCCAAACTACATATGGGAAGGGGATTCAATCCTCATACCCTATGCCTGAAGAAAAAAAAAAGTGCCGGTATCATCTCCATCGGTATACTGCTGCAGGTAATCTCCTCCCGGTATACCCTGCCGGATCTCAGGATACCTCACACCACCAAAGTGTGGGTCGCACCAAATTGATTCAATCAACACAAAAGTTTGACCTTACAGCCATTTGCGAAATATCCAGCACAAATAGTTAAATACATCAATAGAAAACAAGCAAAGACCAGAAACAGCAAGATAACAGCTATTTTTTACTTTCCTTTTCTTCTTTTAGAATCTAAGGATGTCAAGGCGACAACATCCTGGCATCACATGCATTCTATAAAGGTGTCTGAAAACAAGAATCCTCTCATTCAATAAATCTCGTTTGTTGGGATTAAGTGTCCTATTTTTTAAAGTGAATCAGAGAATGTCTGTTTTTTTGTCTAACTCTAATGAAGGCCTTTTTGAGGCAGGTCTTCGTATAGCCCCGCTTAAGAAGTCTCATCTGCAATTCCTTGGCTCGTATCAAAATATCCTCCTCTCTGGTGCAGTTTCTCCAAAAATCTAAGGTATTGTCCAAACAGGATACTTTGCAATAGGGATCTGGGATAAGCACTTGTTGCATGTAGAAATGTATTGGCCAGTGACGGTTTCCTGTATAGATCGGAAAAGAGATTGCCATATTTATCCACCCCGATCTGCACATAAAGGAACATAACCCTATCCTGGCTGCATGCAAATTTGAGATTGAAATCATTATAGCCGATATAATCCATAAGGGTGTTTAGTTCCAATCTTGTGCCTTCCCAGATCATGAAGACATTGTCGATGTATCTATGCCACGAGATAATGTGGCACAGATCCACTGACATGTCCTCATTAAAAAACAAATCGCGCTCCCACCCCCCCAGGTACAGGTTGGTGTATGATGGGGCACAACATATCCCCTTCGCACCCTGAAAAACAAAAACATTGTGGAAGAGTATATACTCCAAGAGTTTAGGGACAAATAAATTGTAAGGCCATAAGGATCTTTGTTTTTCCCTCAAGAAATTCCAAATGGCTTGTAGACCCTTTCTATGTGGTATTGAGCTGTGTAGAGATTCAATATCAATGGAGACCACCCACATACCTCGGTGAACAGCAGGTCCCTAGTATCCTGTATGTAGGATGGAGGAGAGGAGACAAAAGGTCTCAAATAATCATCTATGAGTTTGCTAGCATGTTGGGTTAGACAACCCAAACTAGACACTATTGGTCTGCCTGGAGGACCACAAGGCTTTTGTGGACCTTGAGTAAGGCATAAAAGGTGGGAGTGACAGGGTGATTGACATTTAAGAAATTCCAGGTATCCTTATCGATGAGGGCTGAGGAATAGGCCTCACTGATACTGATTCTGTACTTCTCATAGTATTTAGGAAGGATGATTTCAGAAACTAATTTGTACCATTCTTGATTGGCTAGTATCCTTTTGGCACATAGTGATGTATTGTCCCTTATTCATTAACACTACATTGCCCCCCTTATCCGAGGGTTTGATAAATTAAATCTTACTTTCTAATTTCTTAAGAGCATTTTGTAATGGTGGTTCCAAATTGTGTGGTCCAGATTGGGAGGCAGTGATGTGGTTGATGTTATAACTAACCTTTTGTACAAATACCCAGATATTGGCATTTGACTTTAGTGAAGGAAAGAATTGTGATTTGTTTTTATAGGTAATGGGGATATCTTCCTCATCTGAGGAGTCATCATCAGTCTCTGATCATTCAGCTGTCCCTCCTCATAAAGTAACATGAGATCTCTTAAAGCTTGATAGCCTTTTATAGTAAAATCCTTCCATAGTTTGCTGTTCACCTTCGCTGCCGAAGGTGTTCCATAGTCCTTGTCACACATTGCATGTAAAACGTTTTCTAATGAAAAGATTAACATCTTTAATTACTTCAAATATATTGATGTTCTGATATGGACTAAAACTCAGACCCAGTTGTAACACCCTGGTCTCATTGGCACACAGCTAATATGAGGAAAGATTTATGATTTGCATTTCACTGTTCCTAAATTATCTTTGTCACAAATGCTTCCAGATTGCCCTGTTCCTTAAACCTCCTTGCACCTTTGGGGACTGTATTTTATTCAGATCTTTCTACTGTTTGTGTTACTCACTTTGCCGTCATTGTTCTTCTGCTCCTCTGTGACTGTGAAAAGAGAAAGGGTGGTCAACCACCAAATATACGATCACTACCCCCTGTGATATTTTTGAGAGACAAAGAATTACAGTGATTCATTTGTGCACCCGAGTGGATGTCCTCCATAGTGTTGTGTTTTTTTGGATTTAGTGTTCCGTGTGTAAGTACTACCTCTTTTATGTTTTCCTCGTCTAGTAAGTGTGGACGTACATGTTGAGGAGGACTCACTGCAGTGAGAAGAAAGTGAAGTCATAGAAGTAGAGATATCTGTGTCCTATGTGCTCTGAAGTGTCCTTGTGTGAATGTCTAAATGAGGGACGGTCCATTTTGTTTTTCCTTTTTGTATGTTTCCATTTATAAGCGTGGCCTGTACTGTAGGCCTAATATATATCTCTCAGCATTTTTTTGTTTTTGCCTATGATCATTTTTTTTTGTTGTGTGTCTCTATGAATTCCTATAGAGCTTTCTGTTGGATCTCATAGTTAATTGATGTGTTGATGCCTGGATTTTGTGCCAGAAGTGTTTATATTTACTTCTCTATCATTAGTTGTTCAGTTTGATAGTGTTCTTGTAATAACTGCATAATTTTAAATGAGCAGGTTTGAAGTTTTTGTTCCCATGCCTCCTTCAGATCTTTATTGACCTGGGGTATTGTTGGGGAAATTTGGATATGTAACCAAAACGGGACACATTGATGTTCTATATATTTCTCAAAGAATCTATTATGCCAGGACAGATTAGACTTCCTAATTAGTAGGTGTTTAAGTTTCAAAAAGTGAGTATCCGTGTCAATGTGTGTGTTGCCTGCAATTTCCAGCAATAACTTGCCATTGTGAAAGAGCTAAAACCCAAATGGGCTAAGATTCAAATAAAGAAAAAGACAGCAAACCAAACAAAAGGCTGATGTAAATTTGTTACAGATTTTGCATATAATGAAATATTGTTCCGTTTGGGATTATTATGAGTCACAATGTCTCACAAAATAAGGTGTCTACCACCCATTAAAATATTAGTAGTAAATATAGAGATGTGGACAACATCCAAAAATTATTCCCAAAAAAAAGAAAATGTATAGGACATTAAAGGTTGCCAACAATAATCCCATAAAGGAAGAAGGAGTACTCAATATAATATAAAATGAACATTTATTATAACACCTTAATAAAAAAAATCTTAAAGCTATATCAAGAGAAAATGTGTATTGAAAAGTATGCAGCATCCCCCCGTGTAAGAATAAATATGGTTATACAGAAGGACCTGTTACATGCCCATTATATGCAGAGAACTTGTTCTTGAGAAAACAGAATTTGTGATGATCTCATATGTCACGGCCAAGCAGGAAACTTGTGTGCCATTTGCCAAGGCATCACTATGCGTTTCCCTTAATAGGGGATCCTATTGGTACTGGGAGATACAGCATAATTACTATATAATTTTTAATATTCAAAATACATAAATCAATTTCTACATTATTGGTACATCATTTTTCATTTCTCAATAAACATGTTATAAATTCAAAAACAGAAACAAAATGTGCAAACATAAATGTTTGAGTACTCATAGGTATCTACCCAAACCCAGAGGGGGAACATGGAGCACCTGAGCCAACAGCGTGGCAAAGAGGAAAGTTACATGACAAACGGCCTGCACCCATACTAAGGCTGTATATGTTGGTGCTAACGCTAGCACCACTAAATTTAAGTGTGCTTCTGTGGCTTTTTATACTCAATAATAATAAAAAAATGTACGATTTACTATAATCTTGGGTCCCTTCTACTACTGAATAAGAGAAAGACATCTGGAGGGCTTGGGGTCGGTGAACCCTATCCAATACCATATTGGGATTATCTGAATCTGAATTATAATCTAAGAATTGGCATCTGGTACCCTCATAAAATATTAAAGGCGTGTTTAATATTGATGGTGAGTGTGCATTTTCCACACACCTAGAGAGCACTAAGTGAAGGAGATTTTTAGCAATGCACATCTTTAATCATGGTGTTTGGAGAATCTCAAGAGGACTTCATTGATTCATTTATGGGACTTCCTCTGTTTGATTGGAGACATGAATATGGATTGATGGATATGTTATTTTTGAGCTTTACTTTTTTTGTTTTGATTAGAAGGTGGGTCTATCCACTTAAATGGGCAGCTGCTCTTATACACATATTTGGATTTTTTTGTGTTATTGGCGCCATATTTATTAAATTCTTTATTTTTTTTACATTTTGTTAAGTACTTTTTTTGTTTTTTTATTGTACACAATACAGTGTGGTACTGAAAAAAATACTTTTTTGAACTTTTTATGAAGTTGATAGTTGTTTTCTTCAAAGTATATACTTTGTGATACAGTTTAACTATATTGCCCCTGCTTTTTTTGCAGCACTCGGTTATGGTCTACTACTGTTATACAAAAAAATCATTGTCTTTCTTTTTTGGGTTGTTGCTGCTGTATGTAAGCCAGTGAATAATGTAAAAGTAGGCTAAAAGAGGGGAAAGTGGGAAAAGGAAGGAGGTGGGGAGAGAAAACAAGGGAGTGGGGGGGAATGGAGAAAGGTAGAAAAAAGAGGAACATTTTAAAATGAAACTACCCTGCATCTAAGCACCACATACCAAAAATTCTATTTAATTCATTTTTAATATTCAAAGCAACTGACACATCCATCCATGTCTCCATGCTTTATTTAGCCAGCATAAAGGAATAATAGTGGTAAAAAACAACAAAACGAAAAAGCGTTGTGGGTTTAACGAATCTTTTGTTTTTTTTGTACAATTCTTCTTTAAGGGGACATCCTTGTGTCCCTCATTCCCATCTAAAAAATTTAGGAGGCATGGATTTATGTAGCATTTACTTGCTTGTAGCAATCTGCCCTTAGCTCAGGCATTCACACAGAAGGATGCACTTAGCTGGGGAAATCCCTTCTTCCCTTCCTGAAGACTCCTGGGATATATGTCAACATTTGGCTATGTCTGGAAGCCAGGAAGTAACTAAAGAAATGTAAAAAAAAAAAATTGAAAACAAGTAAATATGATAGATTTTCTATCTATGTACTAACGCTAGCAGCACAAGGATTTAAAATAGTCTGTGTTAATTGAGAGAGTGAAGTTCCACTTTAGGCTTTACAAATTGAGGATATGTGTGCAGTTCCAATATGACTGCACCCTAGTGCTTACCCTAGGAAGACTGCAAGAGGTATATAGCTGCAGGATGGTCATAACAATATGTATTTCAGCTGTGATTATCTGAAGTTTCACTTAAAAGGAGATCTGTAAATGGAAGCAGGGTTTTTATATATGTGTGCACTTACTTCCGTTCCGCTACTGCAGCAATCTTAATGTGTGAAAATCAGCAACTGGTATCCATTCTGTAGGCAGCCACAATTAGTTGTCAACAAATGAGCCAGACACGTTGTGTTTGTCGGTGCGGTGGAATAGGAGGTCTCCTCAAGTGCTTAACTATGTCATTTTGGGTGAAGGTAACCCGGGGTCAACCACAGAAACCTGTTGTTAATAAGAAGTACTGCACTATTGGAGCTTTTTTTCGATTTGTTGCCTATGACCTGCCTGTGATCTATGTGGAGCCATTTTGGAGAGGGAACCCTATCGTTTTTAAAGGAACCTGACAACCAGTATCTGATACACCAGATTGGTTTGCTTACATGCTTAGTTGACCCTTCAGAGGTCTAAAATAAAGGTAAGCTTGCACTTCACCTAGTGAATGGGGCACAAGTTTGGTAGAGGCAAAACACAGCGTGTATTTTTGAGAAGCACTTTATTGAATAGAGACTCTTATAATTGCACAATAATATGAAGATTTATCATTTTAGAACAATGGTGGACTTTTTATTGCATTTTCTATTACTTCCTATGTGTATTCACTGATATATAGTTTGCACTGGCATTTTATTTCTTTGAAATGTGTATATAATTTTAGGTATTTATTTTTCAGTTATCACCATATTCAGTTATTGAGGCAACACAATCACATACATTTATATACTTTCAGTGAAGAGAATTGGCCAGCTTTATTCCGTGATAATAAGCCAAAATGTAATAGAAAGTACAGTACTACAAGAATTAAGAGAATGTAGATAATGCATCAATGTAAACGTAGACAGTTTTAAAGAGCAAGATTTGACTCAAATTTACTAGAGACAACGAGGCATACGTTTTATTTCAGGAATTAGGATAATTCAGAGAATACAGTACTGTAAAATTGACCAGCAGAACAGATTTATTGAGAGGAAATAGACCTAACAACTGTATACCTAACTTTCTTTTGTACTATAGGCGTTGGGGGGGTGCAGAAAATTATACTAATACAATTTGGAGTGGTTTGGGTGCATACTGTTCTTGCACTTTTTTTTATTTCTTTCAAATGCTGCAGAACAAAAGGTGCAGGTGACTAAGAATAGATGTCAGCTCTATCAACATAAAATAAAAGTCAAGAAACCCTCCAAAAAAACAAAGCCCCAAAATACCACAATTCAAACAATTGTTCACTGTTTTGCTTTGCAGCAAAATAAAAAAATAAATAAAAAATAAAAGCAGTTTAACCTAGAAAAAGGCCTTATCAACAGACAGTAAAAGCCAATATACCCTCAAAATAATACCTTCTCAAACAAAAGCCCACATTTTTTTGAGGGAAGCCTGCAAAGTTGCAAAAATTAAAAAATAAAACAAAAGTTCAACCTACATTAATAACGCTTCCTTATAAAATAAAAAAGACAATATACCCCAAAATAAAAGAAAAATCGCCAGAACATAGCCTCCCTGAAAAAAGCCCACTTCCATTATAAAAAAGCCATGAGAAAGCAGATAGGACAGCATATAACAGTGACCACTGACCTCGAATCAAGCACTAAAGAAAATAAAAGACACAAAAGCACCCATTAATAAGGCAGCTAAGGGGTTGTATGTTCAAACAGTTGGCATTCAGTAATAAAGTGCAGGTCACAACTGACCCTAATCTCTCCCTATGAAGTTTGTCAGCTGCCCCTATTCTTTCTTTCCCTACAGCTGAATACAATACACTGACATTATGGCTGCTCTGTACTCCCCCCTTTTATAATAGGGGGGGGGGGTTATACCCCATACTTGGCCCTTCTAAACCTGCTTGCCATACTTCAGAAGCCATGAGTACATTAAGGCTGGCCATACTTTATACCATTTTCTTATAATTATCTGTACCATTTTTAATTTACCTTCAACTATGTAGTACAGAGGCCTGCCTAATTGGACACAAGTAAAAGCGTTGTTTAGTTTTGACCTCATATTATATGGTTTTTGGTAAATCTAACAGAAAATTGTACAAGAAAGCTGAGCATGTATGGCCAACCTAAGACTTAAAAAATTCTCTTTGGGCAAATCAGGACATTAATTTACTGTGACAGCACATCTCTAATTCCTAGGGTTTGCCTTGAACCATTGGTAGCAGTAAACCCAAACCTCATCTCTACTTGGAATTAAAACCAAAAAATGTAATATATTGCAGCTTACCAATAATTAGATGTGGTGGCTCCATCAGTTTTCTTTTCTTTGTTTTCATCTGATGATCTGGCCAGTAACACACCTCCGGAATTAGTGAGACGCCATACTGGAGGAATGAGCACTGGACATAGCAGACAGCAGCATTGTAAGTCTTGAGGGTGTTAAATGTATTAGCAGATTTGAATTCAATAACATAATAAAGTCAAACTCCAGCTAACACTTTATATTTCAGTTACAACAAACAGTTTTTTGCCTTTTGGTATAAAGGTTTTTAATGAATAAATAAAAGCTGATCATTTTAATCACCCTTGCCAATGGTAAATAGATTGTCTCATCCATGTAAACTAAAACATTTTGCTTGACAACTTGAGCTTCTAAAAAACAGCAGACTTGCTGTCTGAATCACCAAATGAAAATAGAAGAAAGCCTAAAAAGGAAGCTAATACAGATATCACATATAAGAACTTGTAAGCTGCAATATAATAAATGTTTGCTTTTGGGTTTAATAATCCTTTTAAATTCTGCAACAGTTCTGGGGTCGAAATTCATTGTACTATAAGTACGTGCAGTTGCCTAGGTAAAAGTCCCAAGCAAGTAGCTTACTGTATGTTATGCTATTCTTCCCAGCACTCTCCCCCATATACACATTCCAGTCTTGGGCGAAGCTGTCCAAAATAAATTATACTTTAAAACCAGTGGCGGCTGGTGTATATGGGGTGCAGGGGTGCCGCCCCCCCATCCATGCGGCTGGCATCCTAATCTACATGCGTTGCGTGGGACGCATGGAGTTCAATGGGGCTTTTTTTTTTTAACCATGTGATAGAGGCTCTCATAGGCTAAAAAAAAGGGTGGGCTTGGGGCGCAGAGCAGTGCGCCCTGAGCCCACCCAATTGTGTGACAATAGCGAATGAAAATTTGCTATTGTCACACGGATCCTCCTCCTGGCCAATCAGGAAGCGGTTTTTGAGACCCGTTTCCCGATTGGCCATAAGGAGAAGCCATGCCATTGGGCATGGAGGAGGAGGGAGGAGACGTAGAAGACAGGGGGAAGAAGCCGAAGCCGCCTGCTGCTGCATCCAGGCAGGGTGAGTGAGGGAGGGTCCTGTCCTGTCTCACTGTGGGCCGGGGGGGTACGGTGTGCGGCGGCTTGGTGTGGTCCGGGGGGCTATGGTTCGGTTTGTCTGCCGCCCCGCGGCCCATGGAACACCAGCCACTACTGTTTAAAACTGCTCAAATTGTAGCCTGTTTCATCCTATGCAGTGTTAGGTCCTATTTTATTTAGAAATTTTTTTTGCAATAAAAAAAACATTCCCTTGCTCTATTTTCAGGCAAAGAAAGAGTTAATAAACATAGGTATTATTATCCATCAGTTCATGTTATACCTCTATATGGATTTCCTTATTCAAATAATAACATCCCCAACTGTAATCCAGATGTCCCATATGTTTCCAGTTACAGCTTTGTGCACATATTCTGGAGAAATATTAAGCAATTAGATTTAGCAACAACAGGCCCGCACACCAGCACCCATGTTGTACCTTTACTGTCCTATCAAGCCAGATGGCTGCAGTCCACAACATTCTGCAGAAACACAACAACCAATCATATCTGTCAGACCCGCCCACTGAATTGCTGATTGCCAATACTTCCCTGTACTGCACATTGCCTTACCATTATTGGAGTTTACCATCATTGCCAAGAGGTTACTCCATGGATACATAACATTCATTTATACAAGTATATTCTTTTTTTTACTGTTCCTAGTGAAGAATCTTCTTTTCCCAGAATAATAAATGTTTGGCACAGAAAAATTAACTTTTATCTCATATACCTGCTCACCTGTGTGTTTTATAGTGAATGTTTTTTTTTTTCTAATTTTCATCATACCCCTTTTGCTTTTAATGATATGTAGAGTGGTTTTGTATAGACCAGGGGTCCTCAAACTACGGCCTGTGGGACGCATGCGGCCCGCCAGGGTCCTGAGCCCGGCCCGCCGGCCGGGATGTATCATACATGTTTTTTTTTTTTTTTCATGAATCACCTATAGACAGTACTGTATGATCTTTCTTTATTTCTTATGGTCAAGTAAATATGAAAATTGGATTCTAGGACAATATCCCCCCAGACAATATCCCCCCGGACAATATCCCCCCGGACAATATCCCCCCGGACAATATCCCCCGGACAATATCCCCCCGAACAATATCCCCCCTGGACAACATCCCCTGGACAATATCCCCCCTGGACAACATCCCCCCGGACAATATCCTCCCTGGACAATATCCCCCTAGACAATATCCCCCCTCTAACCCTAACCCTATGTCCAGGGGGGTGTTTTCCGGGGGGATATTGCCCGGGGGATGTTGTCCCGGGGGGATATTATCCGGCGGGATGTTGTCCCGGGGGATATTATCCGGGGGGGATGTTGTCCCGGGGGGATATTATCCGGGGGGATGTTGTCCCAGTGGATTATGTCCAGGGGGATGTTTTCCGGGGGGATATTGTCCCGGGGGATATTGCCCAGGGGATAATGTCCGGGGGGATATTGTCCTGATACCGAAAATTGTTAGTTTTAGATCAAGCTAGGATACGCTAATATTAATGTGTGTTAAAAAGCCTGTTGTTTAAAGACCTCAATAACTCAAGCTAAACTCAGCTTACACACTAGTTATGTCTCAAATGTTACTTTATGTAAGGGGGCACACCTCCTGGAACCCTGCCTGAATGAACAGTATGGCAACTTGCTGACTTGACAAGATCTACTGTCAGTGTCAACTCACCAAGAAAAGTCAGAAGTTGAATCTAAAGTAGCCTATTTTAGGCTGGCACAAAGATTGTCATTCTTAAATGTAAAAACACATTCCTGTCAAGTAAAACTGAAACTAAATTTTAGCAAAAGTAGTTTGGAGTGTCTAACTAGGGCTGTAATAGCTAATAAACAGCAGGGGGTATACAGGAACACACCAAAAGCAAATACATGAATAATAAACAAGGCTGCTGAGTCAAAATAGCGGCAAACAGCGGCTTGTTCTCCTCCCTAGCTTCCCTATTCTGATGGCTGTGTATGATTTTTCAAATAAAGTGATAAGCTTCAAGGCAACCAGCTTCTGCTCTGTGTTTGCACTACCTATGAAACCCATAATGATCTATCAATTCTGCATCATGGATGCATCGTATAACAGATGACCATTTATAAATCATGATTTTTTATACATAACCCCCCCCCCCCCCCACACACACACACACACACACACAAACAAACAAATTAAAAAAATGTATAAATAAAACAGAATTGATACCAAACCATTAGGTCTTAGTGCAACAAGTCACTATAAGATTCTATGCTGTATTCCTATTGTTGGTTCAGCGTAGGGTTTAAGCTATGTTGTTCTTGATGGGTGAGGTTTTTGAAGCACCATGAAAACATTTGATTTACAATACCAGCTTGAGTCTCAAGATGCCTCTTTGCAATCAGCTTCTGGAGAATTTAATGTTTTTTTTTCTGTTTCTCTTGTTTTGTTTTTTTTCCCCATTTTTATTGGAATTAGAAAGAGGTAGGTATTGGTTGTACTGAAACATGTAGCATTGAGTATTAGATCAAGATTCAAGAACTAACATTGAAAATAAAGAAACCGCAAGATAGGAAGCATTGGGAAGGTAAAATAACATTCTGTGGAATAGTACAGCAAAAAGATATAATACAGTGGTGAGAATTGTTTGTTGTTTTTCTTGTTGTTCATTTCACATTTCAAAATATTTTATTTTTTTTATTATTATTGAGTGGTTTCCTATGATGGAGAAGGTTGGGTGGTGTGCAGGGTCAGAATGCGCTTTCTTTTTTTTTCACGGGGGTGAATTTCCTGATCATAGTGCTTCTTGCACAGTGGTTTATGGTTGGGGGGTTGCCAAATATGGTTCTGTAAACCTTGTCATGTGGTTTGGGGTTGATTAAGGCTAAGTATATGGTGGGGGGTAGGGGATTGAGGGTGGGGTGTCAGAACTGGGGAGGGTTAAAGGGGGGAGGGGGTAAGATAGGTAGGGTAATAGGTTTGTGGATAGTGTAAGGCTAGTGGAACAGACGGGGTGGTTGTCCATCTCTCTCTCCATTATATAGATATGGAGTTACAGTGAGTTGAATCGGGCGTTGATTCGTCAGGGTGTGTGATGGAATCGTGACATGGGTAATAAGTGTAGAAGGGTTATTTCTTGTTGGGTGATATAGTTTCTTGGTATTCCGTCGTCGTTTGAAACTGGTTCTAGCAGGCCCAGGTGAGAGAGAATTTTTTGGGAGTGTCATTTGCTATGCTTATAAGGTGTTCCATTTCTGCTATTTTGGCGACCTTAGTGAGCCATTCTTCGATTGATGGTGTGTGTGTGGTACCCCAGTGTAGTGGTATATGTTGCTTTGCCGCATTAACCATGTGCATGAAGAGTGATTTGAAGTCTTGTTTGGAATAGATGGAAGGTGTAGGAGGAATTGTGCTAGGGTGAATGCCATCATGTATGTGGTCACTTTTGTCGTGATGCGATGAACCTCTGACCAAAAGGTCTGGATATTGGGGCAGGTCCACCAGATATGTAAGAGGGAGCCTTAATCCTTTTTTCATCTCCAGCATTTATGAGAATAGAAGGGAGTGTATTGTGGAAATTAGATGGCTTTGTGGGGTTTGTTTTGTGCAAAGGTTTTCTAAGATGAGATCTCTGGAGACAGAGGCTTTTTTGTCTATGGCTTGGAGATAGTGTATTATTTGGTTGAAGGCCCAATGGGAGATTTTAAGGTGGGAGAAGTTTGCTATTAGCAAAGAATTGTGCGCTATCACATTGTCATGTGGCCAAGTATCGGTTAGGTACTTGTCATACAGTCCCGGTGGGAATTCTGGGTTCAGGCGAAGAGATGTAAGTATCCCGGTCCCAGTATTGATGAGATGGGGGTTAGTTTGCAAGTATCCTGGAAGCAACGCAAGGTGGGTCCAATTGGGGGGTGGTTACGATGAGTAGATGGTATGAGTTTCGGAGAGAGCCAGGCTAGGGAGCGCAAGGGGGAGAGAGTTGAATGAGGATTCTAGGTTTACCCAGTCTTTAGATTTATTGTGTATGTTCCAATCAATGATTGAATTTAATGTTTATAACTTTTTATCCTTTCATGCTAATACCTAATTATATACACATATTTGTTTTACTGTTGTTTTTATTGTTTCTTTATTTTTTGTTGGCTTTATATACTTTAAAGTGGAAGTAACCCCTCCTATTGTTTTCAGCCAAAGAAGCTGCCGTCTTGGCCTCTGTTTAATCTACAACTACCATGAATTTGCACATGTGATCAGTTATGACACCAGCCAATGGATGGTTTGACAGTTTGGTTGAGAGCACAACCAATGGGAATGTTACATTTCTGGTATGTGCCAGAAATGTAACTGTTTTTTAACCACTTAAGCCCCGGAAGATTTTACCCCCTTCTTGACCAGGGCCTATTTTGCGATTCGGCATTGCGTGACTTTAACGGACTATTGCACGGTCCTGCGACACTGTACCTAAATGAATTTGACGTTCTTTTTTTCCCACAAACAGAGCTTTCTTTTGGTGGTATTTGATCACCTGTGCAATTTTTTGATCATGCGCTATAAACAAAAAAAGAGCATCAATTTTGCAAAAATAACAATATTTTTCACATTTTTTTATATGAAATTCCCCCCAAAAAAAGTAAAAATCTAAATTTTGTAACATTTTAGGCCAATTTGTGTTATGCTACATTATGTTTGGTAAAAAAAAATCGCAAAAAGCGTATTTTGATTGGTTTGCGCAAAAGTTATTGCATTTTCTAACTAAGGGAAAGATTTTTGTAACTTTTGTTGTTTTTTTTAATGAGTAATGGCGGCGATCTGCGATTTTTTTTTTTTTTGCGGGACTGCGATATTGCGGCGGACAGATCGGACCCTTGACTGACATTTTTGACACTTTTGGGGTTACCAGTGACATTACTACAGTAATCAGTGCTATAAATATGCACTGTTACTGTAAAAGTCACACTGGCAGTGAAGGGGTTAATTTTTTTTGAGAGGGAGAGGTTGTGTCCCTAGGGGCGTGCTTCTAACTGTGATTGGATGTGGCTACTGGTGTAAGAACAGAGATCAAAGGTCCTACATAGCAGAACCGTATGATCTCCATTCTTACACAGGGAAGAATGACAGGCGGCTTTGTTTACATTAGCCGCCTGCCTTTCTCCCGGTGTAACGGAGGATTGCGAGTGCCCGGCGGACATCGAGTCCGCCAGGTACACGCGCGGGGGGGGGGGGGGGGTCCGTGACCGAGCGGGAGCGGGCCTCCGGGGGCGCGCGCTCGCTCCCTAGAGCCTCACAGGCTAGCGACGTAATCCTACGTCGCTTTGCCTGTGAGGGGCTGACCGCCGCAGTAAATAGTCGTGCGGCGGTCGGCAAGTGGTTAAAACTGTTAAATGGATGGGTTTACTTCCAATTTAACAACCATATTCATGCTGTCAAATGTATTTTGTGCACCTATAGGCTCTGTTATTTATGTAAGCTTTGTCCTTACTCTTTTTCTCCTTTCTGCAAATTTGTATGATGGGAAAAAAATGTGTTTAAAAAAAAAAAAAAACAGTACCTGCTCATAATATATATGTAAGAGGTGGCAATACTAAGGAGCTGTCCTGCTCTGAACTATTGTAACAAGTGAAGGTCTGCTCCAGAAATGCCAGCAGTGTAGACATCATAAAGTCTATTAGATTCATTGATATCTGGCTAGCCTGTTACCTATGTGCTGAATCAGAAATTTCATTTTCTGTGAGAAATATGCTTTGTTCTGGAAACGTTTTTTTTTTTCCTTTAAAGCCCAAATACAGCTTAAAGGATAACTGCACCTTTTTCAAAATTAATATTGTAATGAACCCAGAACAGTTTAAACCTTAAAGTGGTTCTAAGGCTAAAACATCTCCTACCCTACTGCGATTAATGAGTTAAGATAACACACCATGATAAAAGTTTTTGTTTATGTGGATGCGCTTGGCAGTTATATTGCTGATTTAGGATGATTACAATGCTGATTTTAAAACAAAGGTGCAGTTGTCCTTTAACCTTGTTTTTAGAATATCAATTATTTTGCTGTAGTTACAATTAACAATACAGTGGTGGTCCTCTTTCAAAATCATTCAATTCACTTCCTGTGAGCCCAGGTGTCATGGACATCCCCCATGGGGGCGATTCATTAGGCCACCCCAGAATCACAGAGGAATGTATCAGGGGATGGTCCTGACAATGTTGCTTGGTGCCATCCTCTGCCACCTCTGACCATCACTGGAGTAAGAAGAAGAGGAACCATAACAACACTGAAGATGCAGAGGGGTGGCTGGTGGAAAATGGGGGTCCCCAAAAATCTGGAGTTAGGATTTAACTATTTTGCAGTGCAGTGTCTTGCGTGGCTCCTGGAGTCCCTTTTCCTTCTTGTGTGATTGGCCAAGTGCTTTTCTTGGAAGTCAGCAAAAAAGTAAAATTTCAAGCATCCCCTGTAATTGCAGCTTTGTTGGCTACGATTTCAAACCTTTCCACTCATAAATGGTTGCAAACACTGCAGCTTTTCTCATTAACACACCAACATTGCTCAGGAGGACATAGTAAAGCTCAACCATATACAATGTTCCTACCTGATCAAAACCAAAAAAAAAAAAAATGTCACCCTGGATTTAAAGCAATGTGGATATTTCTTTTATAGGGCACCTGACTTATATATGCTATAATATGCATAATTAATAGTTTACTGTAAAATACCATTCCATGCAATTTACACATTAACAGAGTGTTAATATTATATGAGAAATATTTAAAGAAACTGTTTTATATTCTATTTCTCTGTGGTGCATATAGTTAAAGCAGTAAAGTAAAGTACATACAGTACTCAGGTCCCCCTACTGTCACCATTCAGTGCTTGTATGTTTGCTATTATGCAGTGTGTCAATGAGGGTGTGTTGCTAGATGAACATTATGATTCTAAAGATAAATATATCTTCTGATTGTTAAAGTAATGAATGTGACATAAATTGGAAACAAGCTAAACAAACCCTCACCAGCATGTTTCCCTTATTTATTAATCCTCAGTCATTAGGGTGTGCCATAATGACTGATTTCCTCTGGTGGGGTCATTTCTATTTCTTACTCACGCCCAATCTCTTAAGACATCCCTTGCCCATATGTCTAGCAGTGATGCAAGTGAGACTGATCTGTAAATGTGACACATGAAAAGGAAAGTGTAAAGGGAAAGATTTCTACATTATTGTCCTTTTTCCCACAGTGTATACTATAGTGGTAAAACACAGAGGTAGGTGGTGGCCCAGGTACAGAAGTACCAGCTTCTATAACTGCTCCAAGGTTCATTCATTTAGGGGACCAAGACAAATTTTGATTTCCTTCACATCCTTTTTTACATTTTATTGTCCAAGCATTTTGAAGGCTTAACATGTTTAAATATTTTGATAACAATTAGCACCTGCGGATGGGGAAGCACACTGACTTGCTTTTTGAGATAATAAAGCATCCTGGTTAAAATGTTAAACTATTGGCTTTAAAGTCTAGTCCACAAATTATCAGAAGGGACAAGTTTTGCAAATTCAATACAATACGTTAGATTTTTCTTTTGATTTTTATTCTGTAACATGAGAAGTTTCGTAACTTTAGTAACCTCTTCATTTTGATATGAAGACTAGCATGCAAAAAAAAATTCCAGACGACCATTTGTTCGATAATCTCATCGTATGTACCAGGCTAAAGTCAGAGAGAGCCTTGCAATTTAGTGCACTTGAGAAAAAAAACACCTAATGAGATTATCAAATTATCTAACATAATCAAAGTAGTGGTTGGAACTCAGATAACAGGTTTGTTTACTAAAGGAGTAGACCTTTTCACTTTGCCTAGTAAACCCGTGTCTGTTTCAAACATTCATCTATGCACTGAATGTTACCTGTGAATGTGTGGGTATATGAAATGAACATAGGTGCCCAGTAAAATAATTTTTCTTTAGTCAGATGCTCACTAACTTCAGTCAAAGTTGTTCTAGTTTTTTCTTTTTTTTTTCAAAAGGTCGGAAACTCTAGATTAGAAAGAATAAACTGGTACATGTACTATACATGGCCCATTATCTGCCATTAGCCTTATATTTTCTGATGACTCCATGACAGCATACAAAACAAATGAGTAGTCTTCACACCCAGAATACCTCATAACCCAGATTTTTAATAAATCCCACTCAGTAGTTTACCACAAAGTTCATTTTCCATCCTCCTCCGCATAAGATGGCTCCTTAAACTTTTCCTGCCAAGCTTAAGCAAATGCAAGGCGGACCATTGGGAGAGGTTCCTGCCTGCCAAAGTCCTGTCTCGGAATGCCTAAAAGAATCCCAGTCAAGGAACACTGTCTAAAGATATCCACGGTGAGTGTGTCCTTCACAAATTGAGAGGCTTGTGTTGGAGACTGGGCACAGTGGGGAGGTTTCAGCTGTGAAACATGTGCATACATTCCAGTGCATTGCAGAGGTGCACACTGGGGTTCCAATGCATGCATGAATTCAGTTCTTCTGCACCTAAAGGGTGGCACAGCTTTGGCATGCACAGTGGTTTTTGCAGTGGCCATGCTTGTGTAGTTCTTTAGCTTAACTAATGATTGGGTTTCTGATTGGGTTTGGCACCCTCTTTAAAGAAGCAGGGGGCCTTTTTGTTTAATCAAGGCTGTTGTTGCCATGTATTGCTGCTGAGAGTTAGGGTATTTATGCCTGTCCAAATTATGATTTTTTGTTCACCTCTTTTGATGTGGTGGCCTAGCCTATACTGTTGTGGTTCTTGTAGCTACCTTACCAAAGCAATGCTATGGTTGCCCGCTCAAAAAGATTTCCCTTTACATGAAAAATTTGCGGTTAACATGGGTTTACAATCGGCAAAGTGTGATGACAGCCAGGCTAGGTCTACCAGCTTTCAGCATACATCAGTCACCCAGCAAAGTCCTTAGACCATAAATGATGCCTGTTGGGTGTGTACAAATCTAGCCCTACCAGGTAAAGCTCTGTATGAAGCTTGTTTAATGGAGGCTGCAAGAGATCAGAGAACCAACAAGAAATCTTACAGATAGTTTACATGGTTGATATGATTGAATAAAATTCACAACTTCATTCAGTTCAGTGTGTGTGTGTGTGTGTGTGTGTGTGTGTGTGTGTGTGTGTGTGTGTGTGTGACACTTCCTACATTTTTTGAAATTGGCAAAACTCAGTGTTAGGCCCCCTTTCACACGGGCAGTTGTTCTGCCACTGGTAAAAGCATGTTTTGTTATTTTGAAATTCCAAAACTCCTGGCACACAGAAATATTCACATTTGCACATTGCGTTTATATGCGATTTCTTGCATTTACATGCAGCTGCATCTAGCTGCGGTAGTAAATTCTTGCCTTTTGTATCGCAACTTATTTTTTCTTTGTACTGTAATTACCTGCATTTATATACAGATAGCTGTGATACATGCTCCTGGTACAACTTATGTAGGAGGATTTGTTTCATCTCTGTGTATCACCTGAGGCCAGTCATTTTACTGGGTAAGGGTTCACAAGAAAGATAAGGTTGACGCGTTTCATGGGTTCACAGCTTCTTCAGGACTGCCTGTCTCTTACATGGATGCAAAAAGGGTAAAGTACACTCTTTCCATTAGGTTTAAATCTGCACCATTTATAATTGACTATTTGAGTCGTCAAAAATGGTTTGATATTGCAATGAGGAGAACTCATATGAATCAGGTTCTACCAGCCCATGGGAGGGTAACCAACCCAAGGATAAATTCTGAGGGCTAAAAAATATATCACATATGCACCAGATGTTACAGCCTCTCACTGCTAGCAGTCAATGGGCAGTGCACCAGTAGAGAAGAGTTGTTCCATGCTTGCAAAAAAGACCACCAATGGAAAAATGGTGAGGAAGGTGCAGAGCAAACCAGCAGTGTGGTGCCTAAAACTGGATATATTTCAGTTATAATACTTGAGTTTACCTTAATATTACAGTATAAAGCAGATCTTTCAAATATAGCAAAATAACACATTTTTCTAATATCCAGTATGCTCCCAATCTGTCTAGTGCTGGTCTTTGTATCTCTTCCCCTAGTTAATGAACATTATTGGCAAAAAAGGTTTCCAGGAATCAATGTACAATATGTCCACACTGTGTGCGTCAGGTCTGGCCTGAGTAAGACAATGTGAAAAAGATGTTGTGGAGCAGTCTTACACATAGGAATATTCTATATACTGTGGATATGCACAATAAATGATATAATAGAGCGAATACACTAACTGTAAAACAGGTTTGGTGTATTTATAGTAGACCAAGCTAGTTATAAATCAGAACATTTAGCCAATAGAGTGTAAGCGTCACCAGTCAGTGTAAAATTTATTTTTTTAACCTGTACTGGGAAAATCATAAAAGCAGATTAAAGTGAACCTAAATGTCAAAAATTAGATCCATTACTACCCCGTTTTCCTTAAATTCATAAACAGTATCAGGATACTTGCAGTACCTATATTGGATAGAAAAATTAATTCTCCAGTGATCAGTCTTGTCACCAAATGCCTATTCAGTTTTGAAGGAGAAAGTCAGAGTTTAGACTGGCTGCTCTGCCCCAGAAATCACATGACAAAATTATGATGTATCATTTGGTCATATGAAAGCCACTGTGGTCTCCTACATCAGTCCTCTCACTAGACAAGGTTGGTATTTTAGGGTTTCTGTACAGTTTGAATGTTAGTTGCAAAAGATATTACATTTGATTATTTATTATTTGTTGAAAGGTTAACTTTATTTAAAGCTTATGTTTAGTCTTTTTTTTTTAAATCAGCACAAGGGACTTTACTTACAATCGGTGGAAAATAGTCCTTGTGCTTCTAGCCGGGGTTTTATTTGAAATCCTGTCTTTTGCTTCTCCCACCTCCACAGCCATAATCCGCCAGTGCCATGGGGGTTAATAGGAACCAAAGGCAGGGCCATCTTACCGAATGGGCACACTGGGCAGTTGCCCGGGGGCCCCAATTGACTGGGGGACAGAAACCCAGCCCCAGCCAAGCATTAGTCCTGCTTCCCGTGTGCATCATGCCGCTGAACTTAGCAGGTGGCAAGCGCCTGTCGGCCCTGTGCTGCTGTCAGGCCACTTGGGCCGTGGAGGGGGAACCCACAACTGCAAGAATGCCTGTCCGCCTCCATGGGAACAGGCAAACATAGGACAGTCGAGTCTGACTCCAATCCATGTGCGTGTTGACAGGACCCAGCCGCCGAACTTGGAAGCTGTCATTAGCCTTGCACTGCTGTACCAATAAATATCGCCTTATCGCCTTATCAATAATTTGCATTTTTATTCTCATGGGTGATTGTGTAGGCAGGGCCCCAGTGCACTGCATTGCCCGGGGCCCTTTAATGCTCTTAAAATGGCACTGACCAAAGGGCTTGTCATATACATTTGTCAAGAGTGCTGACCATACCGTCCTTTCTCTCTACCTTTTCCATTCATCAAAGCTGTATTATAGCTACCCTGAATGAAAAGCAATCTATGAATGGAGCACAGGATGAATGGCATAGATTATTTTTCATTTGTGGAATCTACAGCACAGCTTCTATGAATGGAGAAAGCGGATAGAAAGGGCAGGCAAAGTTGGTGCTCTTGACAAATGCATATGGCAGGCTCTAATTAATTCCTGCAGCACCAGAAAATTATGTTGGTGGGGGGCAGGGGGGCAATCAGGGGACAGAGGATTTCAACCAAAACTAGCAGCACAAGGAACTTTTCTCATTGATTACAGTCCCTTGTGCTGTTTTCTTTTTTACATTTTGACTAAACTTATGGTGCTCATACACTAGACGACAAATCATTCAAAAATGTGTTATTTGGACAGTTTGTTAGTTTATCGTCCAGTTTATGGGCACATATGGAAAATCGGTTGTGACATTTGTGAGCCAAAAAATTAAAGGAAAAGTTTGGAAAACTTCTTCAGAGGGTTGCTTGTGCCAATTGTTGCAGTCATCTTGCATCACTTATACTATAACTGGAACTTAAAAAAGATTATGGTCTAACCAAAATGTAGCATAATAGATAACCAATATCACACTTTTAAATTAAAGCATGCACCTGATGAACTTTCTAAATATAACAGGTTTAACACTCTTTCCTTCTTTAACCCATTTACAATGTAGAGTGAACTAATATAATGCCTAGGAAATTACACCATAAAAATAATGGGTCTACATCAGCCAACCCTTCAATCCTTCAGGCTGGGTCCACACTAGTTGCGGAGCAGCTCGCAGCATTGAGTCGAGTGCGTCCCTGTTAACCGTTTCAGGGGCGGATCAAGTCAGATTTTTTTTGCCGGAATTCAGACCTGACACACAAGACCCTTCTGTGGTGCACTATGCGGCAGCCCCAGAGGTGTGTGAACAAGCTCCATTGAAAGCGGGTCACACTCTCCTGTCATGCGAATTGAGTAAAAAGGGCAAACCCGCATCCAATTCGCATGAGTGTGAACCCAGCCTTAATGTACTGTATTTAAGGGTTTTGCTGCTCCACGCACATTGGCATCATGCTGCACTTACCTATAGGCTCCAACTCAATTGGTAAATCAACATTTTGGCAAACCAAAATGTATTATTGGAATGCAATCTGCTTTGCAGGAGAAAGTGCTCTAATATCACCTGCTATATTAATCCAAATGTGTGCAGAAATAGGCAATTAACTCTAATAAAAGTTAACACCTGGACTCCCCCAAGCTGTAGATAAAAGTTCTCTCTGCACTTTTTCTTGTGCCTTAGGTCCCTTTCACACATACTGTCCGTTCAGATCTGCCTGTCAGTTTTACAGGCGGATCTGAACGGATGTCCCATGCATATCTATGGGGCAGCGGATGTCAATGGAGACATGTCCGCTGACATCTGATCCAATCCTGTCCATCACATCTGGACGGATGGAAACCCTATTTTCCATTCTTCTGGCGGATCGGATGAGAACGGACAGGTGGTCCGTTCTCATCCGATTTCCCCATAGAAGACAGCGAGGATCTGACACCTCCGTCGCCACACACAGCGTGGAGACGGAGCTGTCCTCTGCCTGCTCAGCGGGGATCGGCGGATCGATCCCCCGATGAGCAGAACGGCTCTTTCGACGGAACGGAGCCATGTGAAAGGGACCTTAAGAAAGTTACTCTTTGTTTTATTTAAGAATTAGTAGTGCGCAACCACTAACAGCTGCTACACTGACTGAGAAGCAATCACATGGATTACCTATCATGATTATTCAGCAGGCTCTGGGCCTCACACAAAAAGAGGTATAGTGACAGCTGAAGCCAGAAGAACTGCTGCTGTCACAGTCTAATACATTGTGAAAAAAAATATAAAATAATTTAAAATTTTATAAAAAAAACTGCAAAATAAAAAAATAAACTATTTGTAAAAAAGAATTTTGACCATTTGTCAGCTCATAGTGAAATATTTTAGGAGGTATGTATTAAAATACTTTTTTAAATAAGAAACCTGCCCTTAAAGTGACGCTGTCATGACAAAAAGTATGGGGACTGCCATGGCTGGACTCCATATCCCATGGTACTCTGCTATCTGCAAGTAGTGATTCCTGTACAAACTCCATCTCCTGAAAATCCTCCTCCTAGCATCTCTGTAGTTCAGAAGGCAGGCTCTGTGAAGTGGGTGACACAGCAGTGCACAGGGAATTGTGTGTGTCACAGAATTCAAGGATGCAAATTATATGATAAGGATGCAAAAATATATTAATATTATAATATTTGAATTGATAATAGAAATTTGAGGCTCTGTATCTCAAAGTGCTACTAAAATATGTGAATAAGATAATATATAAATAGATAATATATGAATAAACAATTAATAAACCTTGGAAATCCAATATGATATAAATTAAAAATACAGATGAGTGTTAACAGTCCATTGCAATATCCAAAGCAGCAATTTCACCACAAAAGTACCAAGTGCTCAAAAAATATTCTTATGATAAGGTGCTAGTGCTTGATAATCCTCCACCCATTGGTATAAGGGTCACTCACCAGACGACTAAGGGCCTCTAGGACCCAGCTTGCTTTGCTATTAATCCAATTCGGATAATGTCCTTACCGATGTAATTATCCTAATTGTATTAATAGCAAAGCAAGTTGGGTTCTAGAGGCCCTTAGTCTTCTGGTGAGTGACCCTTATACCAATGGGTGGAGGATTATCAAGCACTAGCACCTTATCATAAGAAGATTTTTCGAGCACTTGGCACTTTTGTGGTGAAATTGCTGCTTTGGATTCTGTATTTTTAATTTATATCATATTGGATTTCCAAGGTTTAGTAATTGCTTTTTCATATATTGTTATTTATATATTATCTTATTCACATATTTTTAGCACTTTGAGATACAGTGCCTCAAATTTCTATTATCATTTCATTTTTGGTCATACCAAACATTGATGGCTGCTGTATCAATTTTTGTAGAATTTTATCACTAGGATTTTTCAATTTATATGTTTATAATATTTGAATTAATTTATGATATGATTAGCCTAGTCAACTGACATTCCAAAAGCTAGTTAAAGTGGTAGTAAACCGCAGATTTGGGGAAAGAAAAACACCCTGCAAGGCAATTACATAATGTGCTAGTATGCATCACATGCCTTCATGATCTCTGTGCTCTTCAAAGCCGAGTTCCACCTGTTTTTTGAGAGTCCAATTACTGTCCTGCCCATCCTGAATATTATAATAAATGGCAATACATTTTTTTTTTCCTTTGAAAATATCATTTTTCACTTTTTCTCTACAGCACTTCCGGCTTTGGCCGCTTAGGCGATTATCTCACTAGGCCATTTGTCCTTGCGAATCGCCTAGTGAAGAAATCTTGCATTATTTCCAGACCAAAAAGGACGCAAGGACTGGGATGTCATGATTGACAGGTTTCAATAACAACATAATGGAAACTTCCGCCGGCGCTACCCTTGCTATGGCAACCTGTCGGGAAGAGAGAGAGACCGGCTCAGTGGCTTCACTGCACAGGCACGAAATCGGGAGGTGCATGCTGGGTAGCCAGCTGCACCGAATCCTGGAAATCAGGAGAAGAGGGCTTCAGATGCCCATAGATGACATGGAACCTGCCTGCTTCCGAGATATGGTTAGTCTTCAAATATTTTAACACAAACTACAGGGACTACACATATGACATGTTCTAAATGGTGTTAAATATGTTTAAACAAGTACAGGGGATTGCTTAAAAAAAAAAGTATTTGGGGGACTAACTCTGCTTTAATAGCCACTACCACCATTATTTGCCCCCCCTGAAAATGAATAATGATTATGAGAACAAATGCAAGTGGCAGCAAAATATGCAGTGTATTTGATGTTACACCGTGCACAGTATACACAAATTTGATGCTCCTGTCTGGGAACACTTGACAAAAATTTACACAAGTTCCTTCAATATGAGTATTATCAATTGTATATCAATATCTTATTTACTGGGGATCTAGCCAACGTATATCCCATAAAATAAATTTGCCCTGGTAGGAAAAGGGCGATAACATTATCAAGGTAATGCGTCACTTTGATATGGACCCTTTCCAATGATGACTGATCAGGGTTCTGCCTACTTAATAAAGATTAATAGTCACACATATATATGTGAGATAGAGCACTGTAACTCTCCTGCTTCTAGTCCTCTCTTCCAGGAAGGCAGAATGAAGGCTTTAGTAAGTATTTGCCATTTAGACTATACTTCTCTATACAGATATTTACATCTGTTCCACCAGCTGGTAATTTACAAACGCCATAAATTCTTCCAGCTTCTAGGTATAGATATGAATCTGTAGTCAGTGACATAACAATAAGCATTGAAGACTGTACATATAAAGGGTCTGTGGGCATGGAGGTCACTACACCTCCTGCAATCTCATGCCTTTCTCTCATTAAAGGTATTGCTTACCTTAAAGTGGTATTAAACCCAAAATGAAAATTATTTAATATATTTCAGCTTTCAAACTCACAGGTTTAGTGGCTCCAACATTTTTTACCTGTATTTTCACCTGGTGATCCAGCCAGTAAGTCTATTATTTTGACAGACCAAACTATCTAAAAAATAATATGTGCCAATTATAGTTTTACCAGGAATCTTTGCATGTGTCAGCCAGATGATACATAAAATCAGGGTGCATGGTACCTCTTAAAAAAACGAAAAGAAAGGTATCTATAGCAACACATTTTACTAAAATCCCCCATCAATTGTTTTTGAGGACATACTTAACTGTAGGCAATTTAAAAATCAGAGTTCTATAAGCATAATCGAATGTAGAAGATGTGATGTAGCCAAAGATAAGTAAGCAGATGTTTGCTTTCTTTTTGTAAACTGAAGAAAAGAGAGTGTATTTGGTGGTAATCTTTAGCACCTCTCAATTTCTATAGTTTACCACCCACCATATCTCCTATTAAATAACCAGATTGAAACTCTGTATAAAATATAACTTTGTCCAGAAAGTGGACTAGTAATGAATGTGCCATATTTACTTAGCCTACTGATTCTTTTACTGTCTATTTTCATTTTACAGATCCTGATCGCTGCCATTCTTGGCGTGTCCTTTGCAACAGATGTAAGTTAAATGCCTTTAAATATATATAATGAACTTACATAGAGAACATATTAGCAGATACTGATTAGAAATAGCTGGGAACTGATGGCAATGATTTAAAGACTATGATTAGACATATAGAATATTAACCTCATCAGAGATACAACATACTTATAGCATTCCATCAATGTCAGTTATTTTTATTCATCCCAGAAGGACTATTTTGTGTGGAATGTTATACACACTGTATGTTCTAACTTCACTTAAATCATATTTGAATTAAACCAGCCAAACGTATTCTAGGGTACATGTACCATTGACTGATAAATTCAGGTATAAAATATTGTTAACTGATTTTTACTAATGATGTCCCCGCTTTGTTAATGTATTTCATTGATAAATCTTAGAATGTTGCCGTCAACAACCAGGGCAATGATGGAGGCAATGTTCATCAGACAGTGAACATTAACAACCAAGACAATGTCGCTAACATCAACCAATACAATGGCTGGCACTCCTGGAACTCTGTTTGGGACTACCAAAGGGTACGTACCTTTTAATATACAAAAATAAACATTTATTATGAGTAATTTCATGTAACCAAGTGATCAGTGTGGTTTACAAAGGATTTCTGTACAAAGCAACAATTTTAGATCTCCTTGGTCTCACATCATTGTTATTCTATATATAGTCCATCTTCCTTCTCGCACTGCACATTCAGTTCTCCTGCAAGCTATTTTGTATTTTACCCCTGGTATATCTCATCATATGATTCCCTGTTAGCTTCTTCTGTATTGTTTGGCATTACTAACACTATTGGCAGAATAATCTGTGATCTTGCCCACTCTTCTGAGCATCAGCTCCAAGTTAACTGACCATGTGTCCACATAAAGTAGAGTTAGTTGTCTACTCTTTATACTTGGAGATTGTCAAAAAGATAGGCTTAAAGTATAACTAAAGGCAAAACTATTTTTTTAGTTTGGGATAGAGTGGAGAGGGATTAGAATACCTGTCATTTTTTATTGCTTTCTGTGCTCCCATTAGAGAGATTCATCCTATTTGTCCGGTTTACAATTATCATTAAAAGTCAAAGTAAAAGAAATTACCAAATGTTGGGTTTTCCCTAGAAAAGTAATAGAGGGGAGATTGTCAAAAAGTTAGGCTTAAAGAATAACTAAAGGCAAAACTTTTTTTTTAGTTTTGGATAGAGTGAAGATGGATTAGAACACCTGTCATTTTTTTATTGCTGTCTGTGCTCCCATTAGGGAGATTCATCCTATTTGTCCGGTTTACTATTATCATTAAAAGTCAAACTAAAAAAAATTACCCAAATTTTGGGTTGTCCCTAGAAAAGTAATAGAGGGGAAATCTTACAATGGGTACACTAGTTCTAGTGGCCTGGGAGTCCCCAAGGAATTCCCTTGATTTACAGAGATTTCCGCTCACTTCCTGTTTGGCTATGGGACAGGAAGTAAAGGGAAATATCCGCAATGGGACACAGATGGTAAAAATAAAAATCTGATAGGAGTCATAACCCTTCTATGCTCTATCCAAAATGAAAAAAGTTCTGCCTATAGTTCTACTTTAAGCTGTGCCTGGGTGTTGGCATCTTGATTTATTTAAAGCTGAGCTCCTGGAAAAAAACATGCCAGAAAGTGCAACCAGATCTTAGACCTTCAGACTATACTGCCAAGTCCAGGACACACTCCAGTCTTAAATTAGTTAACAAACAAATTTGCACTAAACTTACAAATTTACCTTTGTGCATTCTGCTCCGGTAAGCATGTACACTGTAAGCAATGTGACCTAATTTGCCCAGAAAGATGCCCCTTCCTCTCCTAGCCTGAGTGCTGCTAAGCAGATGATAGTAGGCTGCTGATAAAAAGTCGGATTGAGGTACTTTACTAGTTCTTCATAAAATCACATATATTATTTTAATAAATATATAATTGGGTTTATTATTTTGGAAATAGATTTAATTCTAAAACATAAATGTAATAAATAAGGGCTGTTTTTCTGACCTGTCAGCTGATCTCGGTCTAATAAACTATCTGTGCTGTATTGCAGGGTATGTTTGCTGCCCGTCTTATGTCCAGGAGAGCCTGTGTGGTTAGCAGGATGAACAGGAATGTGGTACCTAGCCTGGAACAGCTGAAAAAGGTTACCCAGGAGAAACAGGTAAGAATAATGGGAGGACCTGCTATTTGCTACAGGATTTTTTTTAATAAAAAATGAATTGGCTGTTAAATAAGATTGTTTTTAGAAAAAGTATGGTAACAAATAAAAAGTGCAAATCTACCCAAAACGTATATCTCAGTTTTGGGTAGAGCTTAATGAGCTAAGTCTCCCTTTGGCTTCTAAGCCCTAGTTCACACCGGGGCGATTGTTGGAACTGTCAAATCGCATAACAAGTCGAACCCGTCTGCCGGCAAAGGAATTGTTCAAATTGCCATGACTCATGTTGCAGCCACTTTGAACAAGGTCCTACACTACATCTTTCTGATTTCACTGTGACTTGCATAAAACACCTGTTAAAGTCACAAGTCGCAATGAAATCAGAGGTGGAAATCACACTAAAGTAAAGCATTTCAAAGCCGCACTGACGTGAACCAGGGTTAAAACAGTTTGTAAAAGTGGATAAGTTTAGACCATCTATTGAGCAATGCTGTCTTGAAGCTTAATAGATATTGTCCCCTTGCCTATTCAAAGCAAAGGACCTCCCCCTGACCTATTAATACCTAGCCAGCACTTCCCCATCACTCTTTCCTCCATGGCAGCTGGGATAGCATAGCTTCTAGCTATGGATGATCAAGTGATCTTCTCCAGCATGAAAGGACTAGGGTCTGGCAGCCAATTGCTAGGCCTGAGCACAAGTCAGAAAAAATAATATCATTGTTATCTCTTGGAGAAGAGGTGGCAAGTTGTGTATCAGTGAGTTGGGGGGGGGGGGTAATTTTAAAAGTTATCATCACTTTTTCTAAAATGCCATATTTTTTCAGTAAAGCTTTACTTAAGATTTTCTAAAAAAAAAAAAGTTGGTTTCAAAAGTCTGTACATTATGACCATCTGGTATTTTTTGCCCAGATGTGGTTGTGCCTTTAAGGCTTGGTTCACATATATGCAAATGGCATGCTCTCTGTACCACATTCAATTCACATGGCATGTACACCGGCAGCCTTCTCTATAGAGCCGGGTTCACATATCTGCCGGACGGCCATGGTCTGTTTTTAAAAAGAGTCCTGTGCATTTTTTAGTCCTTTTCCAGTGCAATCTCATGTAAAATTTGCACCTGAATCGCACCTGACTTGTTGAACTGCACCGACTCCTTTTATAAAGCTCAACCCAAACTTTATTTTCTAACATTTGCTGCTGAGATGGGGAAGATTGGAAGATTGGAACCACATTTGGGTGTGTCCCTCTCACTTTTCGTCCTGTTCTTTGCCCTGTGTGTTTACTCTGTGGTAATGGGCTGTAAACGTATGTTGTATCTATACTTGTGTTTCAAGAGTCTGGAAAATGACGTTTTCAAAGGTAAACTTATCCAAGCACACAACTGTAATTGGGCACAAAAACAATTTTTTTTTTTCGCATTTCCATATGCGCATGTGATTTGTTCTTTATATTATCTTTAAGCATCAATATTTACATGTATCTCTGCCAAGTGTAGCAAAACAGGGGTGGAGGTTTGTTCTGGAAACAGTTTTCTTTATTTTGCGCAAATGCAATTGAAATTTGAAAAAAAAAAATGCTAAATGGCAAGAAGCAATCCAATTCAGCATAACATGTACATTATGTTAAATGTGTGTTTATATTATTTGGTGTTTTACTGTTAAATGTTAGCAGTTGTGGCCATTGAGTCACTTTACATAATGACAAGGAGATCATTAATGGAAACTGGAGACAAGGAATAAAGTTGGGCTTGCCTAGAAGTCGTATTTAAAGTTGAAAGTTAAAGGGATTTTTGAAAATGATTGTTGTGTAAGCAAAAGAAACCTCAAATAAGGTGTATTGTGTGTCACATCAGGATCGCTCCGTTGTCCCTAAAAAAATACACACTTTTGTTAATGTGGAGTAAGACCCAGTTCACACCTGAGCATTTTTTCAGCTCATAAAACACTCATTTTTAAAGTCTGAAACGCCCAACAAGCAAAATCCTATTCATTTCAATGGCTCCTGTTCACATATGTGTGTTTTGTCGCCTGAATCTCAAAAAAGTATATGAGCTTCTTTTTTTGCAATTACAAGCGTTTTTGTTAGATGTCAATGCCTGCCTCCAAACACCTGCAAAAAACACCTGAAAAAAACGCCAAAAAAATGCCTGAAAATTGCCCAAAACGATACGCTCAGGTGTAAATGGAGCCTAATACAACTATCAGTGTATAAAAAAGTGGTTTCACTTTCACTTTTGTGAGTGTCCTCACAATTTACACATTCAACCACTATGACCACTAATAATGAATTTAAGGTGATTGTAAACTATCGCCTTGTAAAACAACCCATTTAGTTCAAAATAGAAATGAAAGGCGAAACATTTGTGAATAGATTAAAAAAAAAATATATATATATATTCCTTTTTTCCCCTTTTTTATAATGATCACATTCCCTCTGTTCTCAGCTGCATGAGAGCTGGGGGGAGAAGAAGCAGGAGCACACTGATCTTCCCAGTGAAAGTCTGTGCAGCGGGGGCATGTCAAGACAAGTCTGATTATTGGAGGAGAGCAGGCTGAGTTCCCAGCACAGCTAGATAACTTACTACGCTGTGTTCTCCTGCTTAGTGTGCTCAGTTTTTAAAGTGGAGTTCCACCCAAAAGTGGAAGCTCCACTTATCTGCTTCCTACCCCCCTCCGGTGCCACATTTGGCACCTTTAGGGGAGGGGGGGGGTGAGTGCATGCCTGTCATAAACAGGTACCCGCTCCCACATCCATGTTAGGGCGCCACAGTGACCTACGTCTTTTGCAGCCTCCTCACCCCCACTGCCTTCTGGGAGAGAAAGACAGGTCCCAGAAGACAGTAGGACCATTCAGAAAGTGCAACGTGACTCTCGCATGCACAGTAGGAAACGGTGTAAAGCCACAAGGCTTCACTTCCTGTTTCCTTTAGTAAGGATTCCGCCACCCAAAGCCAATGGACGGGTGGGCTTCGGGTGCCGACATTGCAGGCTCCGTTGACAGGTAAGTTTCCTTTATATTTAAAATCAGCAGCTACAGTATTTGTAGCTGCTGACTTTTCCTTTATTTTTGATACAGGCTGGAACTCCTCTTTAACCTCCTTAGCGGTAATCCCGAGCGTGACTCGGGGTTGGTTTTTCATATCAGGAGCGGTAACCCCGAGTCACGCTCGGGGTGGATTGCAGAGAGCGCAGCGGTGTTCTCTTACCTTATCCTGGCAATCCAGCGATGATCTCTCATTGCTGTGACCGCCAGCCGAGAGTCCCGCTGCTCCTCCGTCGGTCTCCGTCGCTCTGATCACTTCCTAGTTCCGTTCCCTGCAGCAGCAATGCTGCATGGGAGCGGAACTAGGGAGGGAAATAAAAAAAAAAAAAAAAAAAAAAAACGTTGCACAAAACACATTTTATATATATATATATATATATATATATATATATATATATATATATATATATATATATATATATATATATATATATATATGCATATATATATATATATATACATATATATATGTATATATATATATATATATATATATATATATATATATGCGCATATATATATATATATACACCGGTATATATATATATATATGCATATATATATATATATATATATATATGTATGCATATATATATATATATATATATATATATATATATGTATATATATATATATATATATATATATATATATATATATATGCACACACACATATATCTATATATAATATATAATGCATGAATTATAATCTAATCAATAATATAATTTTATTATATATATTATATATTAAATAATAAAATAATATTATTGATTCGATTATAATTCACGTGTTTGTGTTTCAAATTTATCACATCTGGGATGTCTACTAGACTCTTGTTTTGGTCAGGTTTAAGTCAGTAATTACTAAGAATTGTAGGCCTATAATACATAACGCCAAATTTCCATGAAAAGAATTGTACCGCTTTTGGTATGTAATTCCTGACATAATCATACCGCCAGGGAGGTTAATAGGAAAGCAGAGGGACTGGCAGGAACACCAGGGATTTCACACCAAGGAAGGAATACAAACAGGATACTTTCTCATACAAGTACAGGATACAACAGGCACATATCAGGAAAATGCAATGGTGGGTTTACATATTCATTAAGCCAGACTGCAGGCTGAGAGTTTTATATGTGCAATCCTTAACGAGATGCTACCTAAACTGTAAACCCACTGACAACCCCCCCCCCCCCCCCATTCTAGGAATCCTGTTTGTCAGATAATAAAAACAACTTTGTGTTTGAAAGTGCAGGAATTAACAGTATATACACCCAAATCTTTACAGAATTAAATCAGAATGAATTCACTAACACATGATGTGGAAGTGAGTTACTCATACCTGTTTTATAGCCAGTATGTCATATGTCTTTTTTATGTTCCAGAACCCCAATGCTCCTCCCCCACAATCTCTGACCTACACAGTCTCCCAGACCCGGGTGAAGAACTTGGCCCAATATGGCAGCCAGATTGAAGCTCTCTGCAAAGGTGTACCAACTTTCTATGCCCAGGAAGTGCAAGGTATGCCAGAATTTTCAATGTTGTCCTTTTTTCTCATAATGTAATGTCTAGTTTATTTAAAAAATCAACTAAATACACTATATTACCAAAAGTATTGAGAAGCCTGTCTTTACACGCATATGAACTTTATACCAGCTTCAACTCTTCTGGGAAGGCTGTGCACAAGGTTTAGGAGTGTGTCTATGGGAATGTTTGGCCATTCTTTCCGAAGCACATCTGTGAGGTCAGGCACTGATGTTGAACGAGAAGGCCTTGCTCGCAGTCTCCACTCTAATTCATCCCAAAGGTGTTCTATCGGGTTGAGGTCAGGACTTTGTGAAGGCCAGTCAAGTTCCTATACCTAAAACTCGCTCATTCATGTATTTATGAACCTTGCTTTGTGCACTGGTCCAAATCATTTGGTGGAGGGGGGATTATGGTTTGGGGTTGTTTGTCAGGGGTTGGGCTTGGTCCCTTAATTCCAGTGAAAGGAATTCTTAAAGTGCCAGCATACCTAGACATTTTGGACAATTTCATGCTCCCAACTTTGTGGGAGCAGTTTTGTGATGGCCCTTCCTGTTCCAACATGACAGCGCACCAGTGCACAAACAAGATATTTAAAGACATAGATGAGGTGGAGGAACTTGACTGGCCTGCACAGAGTCCTGACCTCAACCTAATAGAACACCTTTGGGATTAAATAGAGTGAAGACTGTGAGCCAAACCTTCTCGTCCAACAGTAGTGCCTGACCTTACAAATGCGCTTCTGGAACAATGGTCAAACATTTCCATAGACACACTCCTAAACCATGTGGACAGCCTTCCCAGGAGAGTTGAAGCTGTTATAGCTGCAAAGGGTGGGTCAACTCAATATTGAACCTTACGGACTGAGACTAGAAGGCCTTCAATGTTCATGTGCATGTAAAGACAGGCGTCCCAATATTTTTTGTAATGCAGTGTATATGGTTTAGATACGTATATGTTTACTTTGCTATCTGCCAAGGGATGTGTAATTTTGTTCAGTCATCATAACTGTGATTTACAGACCTCTGCCACACTACGCAGCCAGGAAGATCATTCTACTGCATCTTGGCTCATCTTCTTAGCTTCCTGAGGCACCCTCCTGCTTACTGGAGAGAGGTGATGATGCTGATCCTTTGTTCAGTTAGCAAACTAAAAGTGGAGAGGTGACACAGAAAACTGCATTGCTGAACCAGGAAATGAAGTGTGCCTATCGCCTTGGCTGTGCATTGTGGTGGAAGAATGTAAATCACGAGACTGGCTACAAGAAAATACAAATCCTCAGACAGGTAATACAGAAAATCCATATGCATATTAAAATTGTGTATTTAGCTGACTGCTCAGGGTTTGCTCTTTACTTAAAGTAGAATTCCAGGTTAATCCTAACTGTCCCCTTCCCCTATATTAACTAATCTGTGGAAGAAAGATGCACATACTTCCCTTTTTTTAGGTCTCTCCAGTCTGGTCATATGATTCCCCCCCCCACCTCGCCGGCTGCAAGGTTATGAAGAGGGCACTGGACAATGGCTGGTAATGCCTGTGTGCGTCACCCATAGGCTTACTATTGTCCTTCTGTTGTTGGTGCTCCCTCCTCTCCCCTGCAGCCGGGCACTGAATGACCCAGGGAAGCCAATCATTTGACTGAAAATAAGCATACAGATCTTTGTTCCACAGGTTAATAAATATAAGTGTTGGGGGTGGGAAGGGGTACAGTCATCTTAATAGCATTAAAGGGCCGTGCCATCTTAATAGCATTAAAGGGCCGTGCAGTGCACTGGGGCATTGCCTACACAATCATCCACAAGAATAAAAATTCAAATTATTGATAAGGCTATATTTATTGGTACAGTAATGCCAGACTAATGAGAGCTTCTTAGTTCGGCGGCTAGGTCCGGTGAACACACACAGGGATGGGAGTCAGACTCGACTGTCCTGTGTGTGCCTGTTTTGGTGGAGGCGGACAGGCATTCCTGCAGTTGTGGGATCACCTCCTCGGCCACCTTGCCACCTGCTAACTTCGATGGCGAGATGCACATGGGCATCGGTACTAATGCTTGGCTGGGTCACTGGGCAGGTGGGGACCCCCGGCAACTGCCCAGCGTGCCCATTCAGTAAGATGGCCCTGGGAACAGTTTAAAGATTAGTTAAGATTAGCCAGGAATTCTACTTTAAGGTATTGTCATAATTCAGCATTCTGTGGTAATTCTTTAACAACATCGCAGATAATTATCACATCCTTTTAAACCTAGTGATCATTTTTAACATTTTCACTGAATTCAGCACACTAATGACTATGCTATCTGGTTTGGTGGCATTTCCATGTTCACATTGTCTTGTCTTTACTAACTTACTTTCCTTCTATAATACTTTTCTGTGTAAGATATTGTACATGAGGCCTCAATGTGTTTATTGTAGCCTTTCAGCTTATTATTTGTTGGTGTTATATTTCCTCTTGGTCTCTCTTAGGTACTGGTTTGTTTGTCAATCTACATGGCTGCACTGACCTCGGCATTCTGAGATTCTTGGGCATCTCTCTGTGTGGCAATATTGGATGTTAGAGTTGTGGCTCTTACTGCCCCTAATCTAAATGAACGTGCCTGGCTGCTGTGATTCTAGCCCCCATCTGATCTCTACTCGTCTAACTCTTGTGTGTCCACTGGTCAGATTGTCCGTCTTCTCTGTTTTTTTTTTTATATAAAGTAAGATGATGTGTTTATTAATAAATTACTACTAAGAACACACAACTAACTGTTTTCCAGTCATTCCTTTAATAAGCACTGCTACTATTATCATGCAACAATACCTGAATTCATCCTACAGTAATGGCTCAAATTAACAAATCTTTATGATTTTTATAAACTGGTCTATGGTAAAGAGACTTAAAGGATAAGTTCACCCTAACACTAAAATCTCTACATTTACAGACATCCACGATCTAACACTAACCTATCTAGCCCTGTAAAGAAGAAATTGCTATACATGCCTTTTTTTAAGCTGATCCGATACGGTCCCACTCTGAGCTGTCAGCCACGGCTTCACTGATGAGGCGGGTGCAGAGGAGGTAGCCGACAATGGAAGCCCCATAGTAAGTCTATGGATGATGTACTTTGCCATTCACTTCACAACCATTGTCGGCTGTGTCCTCTGCAGAGCTTCCGCCACTGGAGACCAGGTCGGATCGGCTTCAAAAAAGGTATGTATATTGATTTCTTCTTTACAGGGCTAGATAGGTTAGTGTTGGATCATGGATGTCTGTAGATGCAGGGGTTTTAGTTTTAGGGTGGACTTATCCCTTAAGTTCCATTTTGACTGAAGTTCATCAAATATCTACCAGAAATGTTAGTATTTATTGCAATCATGCAGTAACACAGATACATTCCATAGCCTAATTACAATGTGAATAGATTATTACACAAGTACTTACAGTAGTTGCATACATGAAAAAAAGATGACCCCGAGGAGGCTCACAAAAACACAAGGAGAGTGCACAGACTCAATAGAGATAGTGCCTCTTCTAAAAAGGATCACTGCACTGCAAGAAAACATTTAAGACACCTCTAGGGGTGTACTCACACTAGAGATTATGTATTATGGCTATTGTGGTAGTTCCGTTACCATGTTCAGGCACAGTTCAGCATACCATGCCATGGCTTGCTCGAAAGAGATAGTCTGCTGGAAGGTTCAGTTGGACTCAAGCCTGAGAATGGAACTTGAACACTGGAGCACATTAGATCGCTTTATACTCTTTTAGTAAGAGTACAGATGATTTAAAGAAAAACTGAAGCTTCCATCCTTTACAGTCAAGTTGCCATCTTAGCTTATTTGATCTGTAGTTGCTATGATACTGTATTTGATAAGTTATGACACCTGCCATCTGATGGCTTGATCATTCAGTTAAGAGCACAAACAATTGTAACAGTTATCATTCAAGGCTTGAATGAAACTATTTTTGAAACACTTAAATCAAAGGGTTTAATTCAGCTTTAAGCATGTTTGAGCCCAGCACAATGCGAGAGCAGGCCAATGAGGGAGTGGGGAAAGTCATGCTTGGGCAAGGTACAAGGCAACGATGCCTAGTGTGAAAACACCCCTAAAAACACCATATTTATTTGGGTGAAATAAATAAAACCTTATGTATAATTAATTGTTTAGTAAGCTATATCAACCAGTTTTTTTTAACTGAAGTTTATGTATATCAGGCCAAGTTAACAAAATCCGCCAGTTTGGATTGCAAATATAATGTAAACCATAGATATTATAACATTGTTATATGCATGACCAGAGTTAAAAGATCAAGTCCACTCAAAACAGATTATTTTGTTTAGGTTTTACTCCTAACAGGCATTGTCTTGTTACTGGGTCAACTTGTTAGCACATTCCTCTACTTTGAACATAACTGATCACACTTTATGCTAAGTAACAGGCAAGCTGTTATTGGCAGTCTGGAATTGTGCAGTTTCCTCGAGAAAGTGGTTCCCTATTATGAACCATTTGTTTAGCAGATTTAAGCCTCGTCCACACTATTAGTTTTTGGTCATTTAACCCAGCGGGCTGAACAAAAAAAAAACTGAAGAGCTCAGGGGGAGATCCTGTACTAACTTTGCAATGTTAGTACAGTGATCTCCCCACTGAGCTATTGTGCTCTGACAGAGGGACGCCCCCCCCCCAAAGAACAACGGTCAGTGCTCTCAGCCATTGGCTGAGAGCGCTGATCGAATGCCGATCAGCAAACCTTTTTGGTCTTGCCCCTTTAACAAAAGCCGGCCAAATGTCTAGCTTCTGTTGGACAGGCTGCCATACACACGGGCTGAATGTCTGCCGGTTCAATAGAAGGGGCATGGCTGAAAAAGATTTGCTGATCAGCATCCAATCAGTGGAGCACTGACCTGTGTTCTCTGGTGGGGGGCATCCCCCTGTCCGAACACAATAGCTCAGTGGGGGAGATCTCTGTACTAACATTGCATAATTAGTACAGGATCTCCTCCTGAGCTCTTTAGTTTTTTTTTCTTTCAGCCCACTGGGTTGAATGAAAAAAAAAACTAAAAAAACTAAAAGCAAGTACCAGCAAGTACCAGTCTTAACTCTGCCATATGTATGGCCCTTAAGGGTCAGTCCCAATCAAAATAGTTTTTTTAGAAGGTTTGAAACTTTAGATTTTTTAATATCTGTATCTAGAGTATTTCTCCCTCACTTCACTTCCAGGTAGAGAAGAGAACTTTCCTCTATGAGGACACAGACAGGATTACTAATTCAAAATAAATATATCCTCAGTGGGGACTAAAACAGCATTTTAGAACATTCTCCCACGCTGAAACTGAAAAGAAAAAGGTTGGGCGGAAGTTCTGCTTCACGATAAGTAGAGATTCCCATATTTACCCACCTAGCCCATGCAGGCACCATCTGAGTTTGTAGCTCTTGAGAAACCAAGAGTGTTCTGAAAGCAGGGTCTCCCCCGTATTACAGTGGTTTGCATGCAAGATATAGTGTAGAACTTCTTTAAAAATCCTCCCCAAATATGAACACCCTTGCTCCCTACCAACTGTTTTCTAAATTAGTTACAAAGCAATCCTAAACTAGGAGCCCCAATTGTCTTTAGGGGAAATAAAAGCCCACAATACTTACCTAAATCCATGCTTATGTGACATGCCAGGCCCAGAATCTTTTTCAGTGCAGGGAAGGGTCCTTCCTCAGGTGTCCACATCGGTGCTTAGGCGATGTGAACGATTCCTATTGGGTGTCCAGTGGTGGAGGCCTCTATGGCTCCAGGAAAAACTGCTCAGCATTGCAAGAAGAGAATAGTTGTCATTGGCACAAAAAGCTGTGCTGGATCACTGGTCTCTATGTGCAGAAGCAGGAGCAGAGAGCAACAAGGATGGTGAAATCAGGTAAGTAAAAAACTCTGTCATAGGGTTTTTATTGGGGCAATGGGTGGGAACGAGTGACAGGAGAAGGTTTGTGTATGCTCAGAGATGGAATTTAAACCATCCAACATTACCCTACAAAGTGATCGCAGGAACAAAACATTTGGCAGTCACAGCAGCAATATTTTCATTTTCTGGCTTACGTTTGGAATTTTCCAGATTAATGGATCTCACAGTAGTATATAAACATGTTTATTTTTGGTGGTATTACGTCAAGGATGCCTAAGCATAAAAAAATGTTCAGAAAGATTAAGTAAAAAAACAAGGACAAGATAATTGTCATGTCATCGGAGACTGAATTGCTTCCACCCACTGATGTATCAGGGAGATGCGTGATTCAGCACATGCAGAGAATTAGTATTAAAGCCAAGAATGGAAGAAATTTACATTATAATGTTCTAAAACGTATTGCCCTGGGAACACATGAAGAAAGCAGAACTTTGACTAGAGAAATACAAATTGATAGAGTTTTACATTGACAGACACGCTAATGACAGAAAATAACCAAATAGCATATTGAGTATAGGTATTTTCCATTTATTTTCCTATTATCAATGTTTACACAATGATTTTAATACACTACTTCTGGCAATATAGTATTACAGTATGACAAGTCTGAGAAAAAATCTTTTTTTCAAAAGTTATTGGATGGTAAATCTACTTAGTTGACCTTTAGCATTTTCCACCTTCCCCCTTCTATAACCTGCTGCTGCAGGAAGGGGGGTAGCAAGAGAATTCCCCATAGATATCAGTTGAGCTAAAAGAGAACAGCAGCGCAAGCGGCAGGGAAAGGAGGGGTTCAGCCAGGGAAAATACACACAAGATTTTCATGGCTTCAAAGCTAAGAATAATTTTTGCACACAGGACTGGTGTCTAACCCAAGGGAAACATTTGTGGAAAGTGCTCTTTATTAGGGAAGACCACTATCCATTATAATATTATTACTACAATTTACTATGTAAGTAGAAGCACTAAACAGTAGCAGTAATAATGGCCCTTTCACAGAGGTGGCATCCATTCCAATCATTAGGGAATTTGTGAACAGATCCCCTACTGACCCGGAGCCAAATGAAACGAATGCCACTTTTCTGACATTAATGCCTGTTCAGTTTTTTCCTCTATCAAAAGATGGGGAGTATGATGGACCCACGTTAGGTCTATAGGAAGGAGGATGCAAACGGACATTACATCTTTTTACCTCCAATCCATCAGGTTTAGGTCCAAAACATCAGAAAAGGGTGCTAACCTATTCACATTTTTTTTCTTTTTCAGACCTAGATGTACTTGTAGGTAATCGGATGTAAGCGGACGCACATCTGTTTACATCTGTCTGCCCACATACTAACATTGAGCTTCAGTTTCTATTTGAAAAGCATTGGCCATTGCAACTAATCACATGATAGCTTCACTATTATAACCTGTATTTCAAACAAACATGTGAGCTTTAATTTTATAATATTAAATAATAAAATAACAGCTATACTTATCAAATGGATAAGTCTACTTAGAGCTTCAAAATAAAGATTAATATTTTATAAGTATGGTCTCAGCTTTAAAGATAATATTGTATAATCATTCTTTTTTTTTTTTTATTTTAAATCCCAATTTTTTTGCATTGTGTTGCAGATCCAAACTTTTATGGAACAGGGTGCTCCACTAATGGAATTGTCAATATTCTGGGAATTACAATTTGCGGGGGTCCTGTCAACTGTGTAGAGCCACTGTAATTTTTCACTTCTTCTCTGAGATGTCAGACGTCTTCTCATTTTATACTCGCTTGATGCATTTTCATTTAATCATTTAGGAAATCATATAGACATAAAATTGCTTGTATGAATTGCATTTTCTACAATAAAGAAATTGTTCAAAAAACAGAGTGAGCTTTGTTTACTTCTGGGGGAGATTCACACGGGTGAAAAGGCAGACAGGTCAGCTCATTATCAAAGCACCTGCTATTGCACTGTAAGTACAGGTACACGCAAGTGTACTAAATTCCCATAGGAAGCTGAGTTATACAAAGTGGAGGAAAGAAAAGTGGAGGTTTCTTGCACATAGCAACCACATTTTTAAATGGCACTCTTTTTATTTTTGGTTTTAAAATAACAGTAGCGATCTGTTTGTTATAGATACTTTTTTTCCCACAACTTGATCATTTTATAGGTAATAATGCCCACATCTGTTCTGTCCTCTGTTGTCGTGCCTAGGTATATATATTTGTTTAGATATACATTAAGGCAGAATATACAGACATTTACATATTATGATTATATGTAATATTTTCGAAATCTAAAGCTAGTTAGTGTATTATTAGTAAAACAATATTAATAAAATCTGGAGGCCATCTATTGACCATGCCCACAAAACCACACTCTTACACCCTCATTTGTAGGATCCCAAGATCCAAAGGAATTGTGCCCAGGAAAAGGAGAGGAATGTCAACCTTAAAGTGACACTAAACTCAATTTTTTTTACATCAATCATTCTAAAATATCAACAATACTATGGCTCATACTGTTTTTTTCAGGCTTCGTTTTTTTTTTTTTTTTGTCCTGTACAAACTCCCTATCCTCCACCTTACTGTTACCAGTGTGGAGCAAGCAGTGTAACCTTTTCTGGTCACATTCTCCTCTCTATGTGTACTACAATTCTCATAGAGCTGAATATGTCAGCTGTAGATGTGTAGTCCATCTTGGGGGTGGGCAGGAAAGGGTGGCTACATTCACATACACAAGGGGAAGCATGGGGAACAATCGTAGGCACCCTAAAACAGGAAGTCTGAGAACAACAGAAAAAAAGCTTGCATTTGAGATATGAAACAAAGGAAGAGAGATGGAAGGTACATTATATTTAAACATATTGAATTTATTTCTTTTTTTTAAAAATGTGAATTTAAAGCGGAGTTCCACCCAAAAGTGGAACTTGCGCTCATTTGCTTCCTTCCCCCTCCGGTGCCCCATTTGGCACCTTTCATGGGGGAGGGGGGGAACGAGAACCTGTTTTTTGACAGGAACCCATTCCCCACATCAGGAGACGGCGCTGCAGCGCTGTCCCTTGGAAGTTTGGCCCCCTCCTCCTTCCCCCACCCCAGAGCCAATCCGAATGTGCAGCACGCTTCGCGCCTGCGCATTAGGGACCCACCTGTGAAGCCGCAAGGCTTCACTGCCGGTGTTCCGTGAGAATTACCTACCCGTGAGAAAAACCTACCCCTCGTCACTTCCGGTACTCGGCACTGTATGTAATGCAGCGGGTACATTAAAACAGCTGTGCTGAAATAGGAGTGATCTCCGCTCCTGTCCCGGTCACTTCCCTGCTCTCGGATAGTAAATATAAAAGCGGCGGCGGCTGTATGAAAACATAAATCACGGAGCTGAAAGCCGCTTTTATATTTACTTGCCGAGAGCAGGGAAGTGACCGGGACAGGAGCGGAGATGACTCGTATTTCAGCACAGCTGTTTTATGTAAGCGCCGCGTCGGTAGGTTTTTCTCACGGTACACCGTGATCGTTTCATACTAGTGCGCATGCGCACTAGTAAGCTCCTCTGTTCTTCCATTAGGTATCCGGGGCTCTGAGCATGCGCACTGCTGCGCTGCTCAGCTGTTTCTGGCCGGAAGTGACGAGGGTAGGTAATTCTCATGGGGTAGGTAATTCTCACGTTACACCGGGTTCCCTCATCTGCAATGGTGGCGGCAGCATCCGACAGCCGATGGAAACATTGGTTGCGGTGCCGTCATCGCTGGACTCCAGGACAGCTAAGTGTCCTAATATTAAAAGTCAGCAGCTACAATATGTGTAGCTGCTGACTTTTAACTTTTGGAGGGGGAGGCGGAACTCCGCTTTAATGTCACTTTATGGTAGAAGTCACCAGTAGCCTGTGGTCTTCCTGCAGCTGATCTTTCCCCACTGGCTGACCATAACTTATTTTACACTGAGCCTCTGTATGGAGGCAGCCATCTGAATAGATGCAGGTCTTTGCTTCCTCGTGTCAAAGTTTCCAGAAAGGAGAACAGTGAGAAGCACAGTACTAAAATCACCAACTCCAGATCCCAGAAGACTAGTATGTCCTAGTAAGACTAGTCAAATGCGGCAGATATACAACTGTGAGGCTGGATTCACAGGAGTGCCTAGGCACCCTCACATACAAAGAAATACGCTGTTATTTTTAGGAGGAATTCCAGACAAAATGTGCATTTTTTTTTTTTTTTTTTTTTTTAAGTTTACTGCTTAGACCAGTGGTTCTTAACCTGGGTTCGATCGAACCCCAGGGGTTCGGTGAGTCAGTCTCAGGGGTTCGGCAGGGGGGCAACAGGGCAATTGCTCCCCCCAAGAAAATATTACTGATTGTGAAGCCAACCCCCCCCCCCCGGGAAATCAGAACTGCGGTCGGGACGACTCACAGCCATTACACATAGCCACTTGACGCTCTGCCCCCTGTACCTCCCCCAGCAGGTTTCCAGCCTATCTCCTGCAGGCTGCTTGAGTGGGCGGGATGGGGATGTACCTGACCACGGAGATCGCGCCTGCCTGGAAGAGGGAAGTGTGAGCAGCTGAGCAGAGGGAGGCGAGTGAATGTTCCTGGAGGTAGACTCAGCTAGCTGTACATGGTGGATTAGTTTGCAAGCACCTCTATGCTAAGTCTGCTGAGTTACTGCAGCTTAGCATAGAGGTGCTGTTAGCTGACAAATGGAAATGCATGTCCTTTTCATTTAGCTCAATAAGCATTGTGAATGTGCCCTCCTGATACCCCACGGTATGCCCTCCCAACACCTCCCCCCAGTGTGTGTCCTACTGACACCCCATGGTATGCCCTCCCCCCTCCCCCCTCCCCAGTGTGTGCCCCCCTGACACCCCATGGTATGCCCTCCCAACACTCCCAACACCTCCCCCCAGTGTGTTCCCTCTTGACACCCCATGGTATGTCCTCCCAACACCCCCAGTGTGTGCCCTCCTGATACCCCATGGTATTCCCTGCCAACACCTCCCCCCAGTGTGTGCCCTCCTGACACCCCATGGTATGCCCTCCCAACCCGTGCCCTCCTGACACCCCATGGTATGCTCTCCCAACCCCCCCTAAGTGTGTGCCCCCCTGACACCCCATGTTATGCCCTCCAAACCCCACCCCAGTGTGCCCTCCTGACACCCCATGGTATGCCCTCCCACCCCCCCCCAGTGTGTGCCCTCCTGATACCCCATGGTATGCCTTCCCAACCCCCCCCCCCCCAGTGTGTGCCCTCCTGGCTCCCCCAGTGTGTTCCCTCCCAACCACTGATGTGTGCCCTCCTGACACCCAGTGTGTGGCCTCCTGACTCTCCACTGGTGTGTGCCCTCACTACCCTCCACCACAGTGTGTGTCCTCCTGACCCTCCCCCCAGTGTATGCCCTTCCAGCCCCCTGGTGTGTGCCCTCATAACCCCCCGGTGTGTGCCCTCCTGACCCCCCCCCCCAGTGTGTGCCCTCCTGACCCTCCCCTGGTGTGTGCCCTCCCAGCCCCCTGGTGTGTGGCTTTACTGATCCCTGTACACTGTCCTATCCTCTGTCCTGTCAACTCCTGTCCTCTGCCCTATTCTCTGTACACCGTCCTACAGCCTACTGACCACTCTATCCTTCCCTACAATTAACTGAACCGTATACACTGCCCTACATGCTACTGGCCTCTGTACACTGCCCTACATCCTACTGACCTTTCTACACCGCCCTAAAAACTACTGACCCCTATACACTGCCCTACATGCTACTGAACTCGCTACACTGCCCTACAAACTACTCACTACTGCACACTGCCCTACAGCCTACTGACCTCTGTACATTTTACTTTGTATGATACGTTTAATTCAGTTCTGTAACCAACACCTTATTTTCTGGCAGTGCCCCTCCCGAGACTAGACTCATAAAATCATATTTTATTTTTCCAATTAAGAAGGGTTCGGTGAATGCGCATATGAAGCTGGTGGGGTTCAGTACCTCCAACAAGGTTAAGAACCACTGGCTTAGACCCTTTTAACATCTCCTAATTGTCACTATAACAGTATATAACAGGTTTACTTTGAGCAGGAGATTACAGATTGTTTTAGGTTGATGTGTTTGCATATTGTTAGTAAAGAAATTTTATAGGATCATAAAGTCAACATTTTTCTTTTTTTGTGGTCTTAATAGGATGTAAATACCTTATGTAGGGTTTAATTCATAGATAGTTAGTTTTTTCACTGTTAGCTCTTTTTGTGTTATTTCATTCCTACGTTGTTAATGTTCATATGATCATTTGTAAATAGTTGCTGACATCTAGTGGTTGTTTTATAGAAATCTAGAAAACGTGTTATCCCTAAATTTGAACATAATAAAGCAGTTCTTATTTGTGCTAAATTAAACCTTTGCTGCCATTGCTGACACCCTTCTAACTTTTCAAGTTGTCTAGCTATTAACGTGATCCTGTCACTTCTAAAGGAATGAGGCAAAGGCCAGTATGTAAAAAAAAATAAAAAATAAAATGGATACTTACCTGTCCCTCTGTCAGTGCCACCAATCTCACTCCCTACTGGTGCAAAAGACTCTTGTATATTAGACACGTTTCCAGGTGTGTTGAATGCCTCCACTCTCCGTGGTTTCTCCTGCTGGCCCCTACCTGTCCTACTGCCTGACCTTGTTTTAATGCAGAGCTACCACAGTCCAAATAATATTTTGCATCCAACACTTTGGCCCTGTTGACATTTTGTGATTTGGGTTCGCTGACATTCTGCCTGCAATCCCAAATCGCAGGTCAATGCGATGCGCACATTTGGGTTCTATTATCTTTAAATGGTACCCTGAATACGATGTGATTCTGCCGTGATTGTTGCGTGGCAATCAAAGAAAACCACGCCTTTGTGTGAAGCTTGTCGCCCGAAAAGGAGCAGAAGCATCCTTCTGGGTGATAAACACGCAAAGGAAAGCCTATTCAAGTGAATTAGCTGCCCTATGAAACACACAGAATCGGGTGTAAATCACAATGTCAAAATCATGTATTGAGAACACTTGTTCCCACTACATGATTTTGGGAGTGGGGCACATTGTGGTTCTTCCTGCTGTCTCCTATATTGCTCTCATGCCTGATGAAAGGTTCCTGTGGGGTCCCAACACACTGTCTTTCTATGTGATCATGCAATAAAGAATAGATTTGTACTTTGAAGCACGCTTGTCAATATGTTGACAACATATCTTTATCAATGTTATACCCCCATGGGCACACCCTAATCACTATGTGTGGTGCTGTATCCCTCTACTGCCCAGGCTTCCCCCGTGTTTACCCTCCCCAGCCCCGCAGTGCTGCTGGCTTCTCTCCTCTCCTATCTCCCCAGCTGCTGCAGGGGATGTTTGAGGATGTAGAGAAAGGGGCCAGTAAATAAGTAAATTACCAGCGCCCGCATTTTCTAAATAAACATAGTGAAAACACTCACTTTGTTCATCCATAACTGAAGCATAGTAAACTGTGTTTACTATGCTTCAGCTTGTGGATGAAGAGGAAGCCGCTCAGCACAGAGCACTTCCCATTCATGCACTGTGCAGTGCAGCTGAGGCTGCAGAGAAAGCCATGTGTGTTTGAGCTTTGGGGTGCACACCCTAATGCAATAGGCTGTGCACACCTATGCATCTACTCCATGTCTACATTACTACAAGATAGAATAGTGATGCAGGGATCAGCAGAAGGAATTGGAGTTGTATTGAAGGTACAAAAGCCTGCAGTAAAGCAACAACAATGTGTAGCACTCTTGAGCAATCCATAAGAAATAATGTTTCCATTAGTTTGACTCCAACAAACTGTAGGTCATTCTTTGAATGGTTGCAGTTTTATTGCCTTAGTGATCCCATAGCAAGCCTGATGTCTTTTAAGGAAAAAATAAAGGAGGAATTGCAGGAGGTGGTTTGCTTATTCCCAAATTGTATGGCACCGGAGGAAGATGGTATCCCTATAGAAGTATATAAACAACATGCTGAAGTGATACTCCCAAGGTTACTGCACGTTTTCAATGAGTCCCTGGAGACAGGTGCTATACTTCCCTCTATGTACAGGGAAAATGTGGTTTTACTTCTAAAACCTGGTAAGGATCCGGTTGATCCTGGGTCATACAGACCAATTTCCTTATTACAGTGTAATGTAAAAATCTTAGCAAAGGTCCTGGCACTCAGGCTGAACGGTGTGATCACATCCTTAAAGTGGAGTTCCACCCGTTTTTCCAACATTATAAAAATTGCTTTTATTCTCCAAATGATCACAGCATTGGCTGAATGTAATTGTTTTCCTATCTACTTAAAGGAAATAATGTTTTATAAATGACATTCTTCATAAACTAACCTTGATTTTTCCTCAGCAGGGGGCTCCCATCTTAATTGTGGGCGTGTGAAGCCCACATGTTACTACTTCCTACAATAGGTGCTGCTGGTTACCCAGCATGCACCTCCAAAGGAAGGTCCCACCCTGTTGTTATGGCAACACAGCTACTGCTGTGCTGGTCTCTGGTGAGAATTGAAATCACATGAATGTCTAATACATTGTTACTGTGGCTAACTTTGTTTATGTTAAACATACCTGTATCATATATATTATTACTATTATACAGGATTTATATCGTGCCAACAGTTTGCGCAGCACTTTACAATGTGAGGGAAGACAATACAGTTACAGTACAATTCAATACAGGAGGAATCAGAGGGCCCTGCTCGTTAAAGCTTACAATCTAGAAGATATATATATATATATATATATATATATATATATATATATATATATATATATATATATATATAAGAGATCTATCTATCTATCTATATATATATATATATATATATTTTAATATTTTTATATATCCATTTATTTTTTACAGTATTGCTAATTTTCACTTGCAGCTGACGAAACAGATTTTCACTTAGCCCCGGTTCACACTTCTGCGAGTGCCGGGTTCGCATGTAATGTCGGAGCGCACTGCTCCGAAATTACATGCGATTAGCTGTGCGGTGCGAGTTTAGCCATACAGTTTGTATGGCTAAATTCGCATCGCACCCGGAGCAAAGACGCACAGGAGGCATTTTTGCAGCCACATCAGGATCGGATCGCACAGCGGTTCACACTTGTGCGATCCGCTCCTGTGCGAACTGCACGATCGCACTGCGATATGCGATCAAACTGGGGGTGTCGTTAAGATTACATTGACACCCCCAGCGTATCGCATATGGCAGTGTGAACTGCCGGGGCTGCGAATTCGTAGCCTTCCCGCATCGCATAAATGTGAACCGAGCCTTCACCTTTAATTCCACCGTGAATTTTAAATGTACCTTGGCGCCGCGTGAGGGGGGGCGCACATAATCCTCTATCTCCCGCAAGCATTGCCGGGACAAGGCCATCCAGCGCCCAGGGCGAAGACACCAAACTGCACCCCCCCATAAAATTTCCCCTCCAAGCGCAAATTCTCCCCTCTTTAAATCCCCCCCCCTCCCAGCACAAATCTTCCCCTCCCCCAAATGTCCCCTCCTAGCATAAGTCCTCCTCCCCTCCTAGCAGAAATACCCATCAATTATCCCTACTAGCACAAATCCTCTCCCCCAAACCCCCCCTCCCCCCAAAAAATTCCCCTTCTTGCACAAATCCCCCCTCCTAGGACAAATCCTCTTCCCCCCCCATCCCAAACCCCCCGAATATCCCGTCTAGCACATCCCACCATATCTAGCACAAATTCCCCCCCCCCAATTTTCCCCTCTAGCACAAATACCCCCAATCATCCCTACAAGCACAAATTTCCCCCATCCCCATTTCTAACAGCGCCATAATTCCCCATCCTAGCACAAATCCCCCCATCACCTCTTCTAGCACAACCCCCCCCCCCAAATCCCCTTCCTAGCATAAATCCTCCCCCCCCCCCCATCCGTCCCCCCAGCACAAATCCTCTTCCCCTTATTCCTACAGCACAAATCCCCCTTCCTAGACAGAACCTCCCCCCCCCCCACAATCTCCACAGCACAAATCCCCCCTCCTGTTACAAATCCTCTTCCCTCCATCCCCACAGCAAAAATCTCCCCTCCTGGCACAAATTCTCCCCCCACAGCACAAATCCCTACTCCTGGCACGAATCCTCCCCCCCCCCCAGCACAAATCACCCCTCCTAGCACCCCCCTCCCCAATTTCCCTGCTAGAAAAAATGTTATCCTGTCACCTCTCAAATTTCCCATCCCAGCACAAATACCCCCCCCCCCTATATTGATCCAACCTAGAAGTAATCATCTTCTCCCCACCCACCCCTCCTAGTACAAATACTCTCATTCCCCTCTCTCCCCCCCTCCCTGGTGTCCCCAGTGCAGTTCTCCCTTCCCTCGGCTTGGCTGCAGCTTTCCTCCAGCAGGCAGACCTCAGATACAGCGCGGCACATTGATTTGTGATTCTCCTCTTCTGAGGCTCCTTCCTTCTCATCTTCATATGTCAGAGCGGAGGAGGAGCCTAGGGGAAGCTGATTTCTAAAGCTTTGCACGGACAGCTGGCGGGAGAGATGCTGCTGCAGAAAGGGGAGGAAGATTGCGGCTCAGGGATGCCACTGGATGTCAGATCGGGACTTTACAGTATTTGTTACCCCCCTCTCCTTAAAGCAAACAATGTGTGTAGGGGGTGTAGGGGACACGTAATCAAACTCTGTATTGTCCCGATCTGACAACCAGTGGCATCCCTGAGCCGCGATCTTCTTCCCCTTCAGCACAGCAGCCGCATCTCTTCCGCCAGCTGTCCGTGCCAAAGGTTTAGCAATCAGCATCTCCTAGGCTCCTCTCCACTCTGACATATTAAGATAAGGAGGAGCCGAAAGAGGAGAAATCCCGATCTGACAGTCCCGATCTGATGAGCGCTACAGTAACAGAAGTGTGAAGCTGGGGAGGAAAGAGAGAGAGCACATCCCGCTCTCTTCTGTCAGCTAATAGTTGCAGAAACACTCCTGGTAGCACCCCCTTCACTTCCCAAGCTACAGACGCCCAGGGCAGCCGACCTCCCGCCCACGAGAGAGAGAAAGATAAAGAGACAGAGTCAATTATTATGTTTAAAATTTTATTAAATTTTTTTTATTTACAAAAAATAAAAATATTTTATTTACATATACTGTATATGATCAAAAATTACAATAAAATAAGCATACAAGAATACATCTAGCGAGAGAGCGAGAGAGCGAGAGAGCGAGAGAGCGAGCGCGAGAGAGAGAGAGAGAGAGAGCGCGAGAGAGAGAGAGAGAGAGCGCAAGAGCGAGAGAGAGAGCGCGAGAGCGCGAGAGAGAGCGCGAGAGCGCGAGAGAGAGCGCGAGAGAGAGAGCGCGAGAGAGAGAGCGCGAGAGAGAGAGCGAGAGAGAGAGAGCCAGAGAGAGGGAGACAGAGAGAGGGAGACAGAGAGAGGGAGACAGAGAGAGGGAGACAGAGAGAGGGAGACAGACAGAGACAGAGAGAGAGAGAGCGAGACAGAGACAGAGAGAGAGAGAGAGCGAGACAGAGGGAGAGAGAGAGAGAGCGAGACAGAGGGAGAGAGAGAGAGCGAGACAGAGGGAGAGAGAGAGAGCGAGACAGAGGGAGAGAGAGAGAGCGAGACAGAGGGAGAGAGAGAGAGCGAGACAGAGGGAGAGAGAGAGAGCGAGACAGAGGGAGAGACAGAGAGGGAGAGACAGAGAGAGAGAGAGCGAGAGACAGAGAGAGAGCGCGAGACAGAGAGAGAGAGAGCGCGAGACAGAGAGAGAGACAGAGACAGAGAGAGAGAGAGACAGAGAGAGACAGAGAGACAGAGAGAGCGCGAGACAGAGAGAGACACACACACACAGAGGGGGAGAGAGAGACAGAGAGAGAGAGAGACACACACACACAGAGGGGGAGAGAGAGAGACAGAGACACACACACACACACAGAGGGGGAGAGAGAGAGAGAGAGAGAGAGAGACACACACACAGAGGGGGAGAGAGAGAGACAGAGATAGAGACACACACACAGAGGGGGAGAGAGAGAGACAGAGATAGAGACACACACACAGAGGGGGAGAGAGAGAGACAGAGACACACACACACACACACACACACACACACACACACACACACACACACACAGAGGGGGAGAGAGAGAGACAGAGAGAGAGAGATAGAGACACACACACAGAGGGAGAGAGACAGAGAGAGAGAGAGAGAGAGAGACACACACACAAAGAGGGGGAGAGAGAGAGACAGACAGAGAGAGATAGACAGAGATAGAGAGACACACACAGAGGGGGAGAGAGAGAGAGACAAACAGACAGACAGAAAGACACAGGACCTCACCTTGCACACACTAATCGTGCCTGCCTGCCTGCCCCCTCCTCCTCCTCCTCTCACAAAGCACACAGACAAGCACAACACCCATAACAGCACTAAGATGAATCTTAGCTTGTCCTCATGGATAGAAGTGCATCATTCCTTTTCTAAAAATGCAGTACACTGTAGACTCTTCTACAGCCGCTGCTTCTTCTGTGTTATGGTAACACAATATTCGTCTTCCCTTCTCCAACATGGTGCTTAGCTCCGCCTACCAAACGCCATTTCCGGTTTTGAAAAAATGCAATGATTCCTTCCCACGGCTCCTGGGAATGATGACACACATCTCCCAGGAGCCCCTGCGGCGCCGGAAGTGACATAGTTCGCCGCGGCGACGAAGGAGGCAGAAAATTGCTTACCCCTAGCAACAGGGCAAGTGGAGCAAGAAAAAAAAAAAAAAGTCACCAATACTGTGATCATTTGGGAAATAAAAGCAATTTTTGTATTGTTGAAAAAACGGGTGGAACTCCACTTTAATACATTCTGATCAGGCAGGTTTCATGCCCCAGAAATCTACTGCAATCAATCTTTGGAGATTGTTCCTGAATATGCAATCACGGAAGGACAATCTGGGTTCCAGAGCGCTGCTGTCCCTTGATGCCCCTAAGGCATTTGACAGCATGGACTGGACCTACTTGTGGGAAGATAAGGTGAAATTTGGGTTCGGCCCGATATATATCTCCTGGGTAAAACTTCTTTATGCTAGACAGCAGGCTGCTATTTGGAATTTTGGCAATATCTCAGATTTTTTATTTGGGTAGGGGAACCAGACAGGGGTGCCCTTTGTCCCCCCTTCTCTTTGCCTTGGCTATTGAACCCCTTTGATTCGGATGAGGTCCCATCCAGATATATAGGGTTTTCAATACGGGACTATTCATGAAAAGGTGATGCTCTATGCTGACGACACTGCTCTTGCTAGGTGACACAGATGCCTCCCTTAGGGCAGCCATGGCTATGATAGAGGAATTTGAGAAATACTCTGGACTATTGATAAATTGGTCCAAATCTGCACTGATGCTCCTGGACGGGGATGGGTCTCAGCGGGTTGCTCCCTCGTGCCCCGTTCCTATCACCGCTCAATTTAAACACCTTGGTGTGCTGATATCCCCCTGGGTGCGTGACTATTTAATATTTCTCCTCTTCTTCAGCGGTTTAGGGACCGGATAAAAACATTAAATTCTTTGTACTTGTCAGTGGCGGGTAAGGTGAATTTGATTAAAATGGTACTCATGCCGCAATTATTATACTTGTTACATAACTCTCCTATGGTGATTTCCTTAAAAACGTATAGATTATTCAACTCTATCTTCCGAACACTGATTTGGAAAAATGGGACTCCTAGGATTAAACTTGAACATCTCCAGAGGCCCAAAGACGAGGGGGGGCTAGCTCTACCTAACCCATGGTTGTATTATTTAGATGCTCAATTGCAACACCTCTTAGGGGCTATGGGGGAAGGGGACGATATAGACAGTGTTTCCACTAGCCCGTCCATGGGGATAATGAGACGCATGACTCATGAGGGACCCCTGTTCTTAGCTTTGGAGGCGCCAGCATTTGGTAAACCACATAAGCCTTACCCTACCTAAAATCTTATCCAGAAGGTGTGGAACAAAACTAAATACCTACAGGGGGTGGAGGGATTTACTGAGTATAGTCCTATCTGGCTAAACGATAACTTCCTAGAGATTGCTAAATTGCAATCTGGGGCCCGATGGAAAGAGTATGGGAGTATTTTTCGTAATGGGATATTACTGATGTTTTCTGAGTTACAGGCAAAGTACAATCTTCCTCCTTCCATGTACTTTCTATATCTACAGCTTAGACATGCGATTAAGGCCCAAAGTCCATCCTCTGAATGGGTGTTTCCCAGGTTCCAATCTTTGACATGGTTAGAGATAGTACGGTGTCTAAGGGTTTTTTCACAGTGCTACGGATGCACTTGAAACAGCACCCATTAGGAATGTTGGCGAAGTGGGAGAGAGATGTGGGTCCAATGGAGACAGAAGAGTGGGACGAGGCCTTCCAGACGGTGATGATCTGCTCTCTGAATGTTGCCCAAAGACTGATGCAATTATACATAACGCTTAGAGTATACTATACTCCTTACCGACTGCACACGATGGGACTTCCGGTCGACCCTGCCTGAGCGAGGTGTCAGAGGGACCCTTGCGACCTTATTTACTTACTCTGGCGATGCCCGAAGTTGCATCCCTACTGGACGGGCGTGGTACAGATTCTTAACAATGTGTTCCAGGTATCATTGGCGGTTGCTCCATTAGAATGTCTGTTGGGAGTACTGGGTGAATATTAATGGGATAAATATGGAAAAGAAGCAATTCATAGAGCCCTGGTCCAGGCTAGAAAGGTGATCATGGTGCATTGGAAGTCGGAGGACCCCCTGACTTTAAAAGAATGGATTACTACAATGGGTAATGTTTTGAGAATGGAGAAAGTTATTTTTCAACATAGGGGAATCATGGTCAAGTTTGAGAAACTGTGGGCACCATGGCTGGATACCCTGGGGCTTGCTCCGGTTGATCTGGTGATGGGCAGGGTGTTGGGCCATGTAGGGTAGATCTATATGCTGCCTTTTTGTCCCTGACACTCTCTATGCCCTTGGATGATACTTATTGAATTGGTGGGTGGAGCTGCGGGGGAATGAGACATATGTATGTGTTGATATATGATGGGATGTCATGATGCTGCCTATGTGTATACATGTACATGATGATCTGTAACACTGGTACTGGATTGCTGTCATTGTTGATGTTGTTGGTTTAATAAAGTTCTTGTTTGGATAAAAAAAAAAAGGAACAGATAAAGACTCCCGTATGAAAGTCTAAAGGAGTACCAAATCCAATTTTTATGTGATGTCTAACACTTTTATAGCAAACAAATGTCCTTTACCACCACTGTTGCCAGTTTGTTATAATGACACTCTCAGCCTTACCCTGCAAAGGGATTTTTTCAGCATGCTGACACTATAATTATATGTCTGTACCACAGATCCCTTAAATTTAAAGCGTAATTCCACTTTTGTTGAGAAAAAAACATTCCCCTCTGGGTGATCTCTGTACATTACATGGATTTTAACAAACTTTGTTGCAGATTCCTACCTTTTGATATTCTGAAGAAATCCCTGTTAGTTTCTCTGTAACTCTGTGCTGAGTGGGTCTAATGGGAGTGGTTTCATAATTATCTATCAGCTGTGGCAGCTGCAGAGCTCTAATGAGGGAAGCTGCTGGGTCTGCATCCCTTTAGATGTGTTCCTATTGGGAGTATCTCACCAAAAATGACATTTTTGTTGCAGGGGATTCCAGAAATCTGTCTTGTATTTTAGGCAGACTTCTGGGAAATTTGGCGAGCCAAACACACAACAGAAAATGATGTTTCTGGGGTGTGGTCAGTACACATTTTGTGTACAGAACAGCTCCAGGTAGCCATATTGCATTGCATTTTCAGAAAATTACAACAGCTGCAGATTGAAAAGGAAAGGTAATTTTTTAATAACATTCAATTACAATATGATTTGTGTCGCAATTAAAAATGATATGCGCTATATTGTTTTTTCTTTATTTGCTGATTTCTTTCCCCACGAAAGTGGAGTTACCCTTTAAAGAGTAACAGGTAAAGTGTAAAAAAGTAACAAGTGATACTTGCTGGCTGTAAGCACACAAAGTGTAAGACCGCATGCAGCGGCACGACTTCTGCACAACTTCGGGGGCAACCTCACAAGTCCCTTGCACCGCGACTTTGGCGCGACTTGCACGGACTTCATATAATGAATGTCTATGCAAGTCGCTCCAAGGTCGCCCCGAAGTAGTACAGGACCCTTTTTCTAAGTCGGAGCGACTTGTGTCGCTCCTATTAGAACGGGTCCCGTAGCACTGCATGGACCGCGAGGGACCGCGACTTGTCAGGCTGACAAGTCGCCTGACAAGTCGCGGTAGTGTGAATGGAGCCTAACTGTGTTACCCACAACAAATCATCTTTCTCTATTCACTAGATTTCATAAAATGAATAAATAAATATGAGCATCTATTCCTAAAATAAATAGACTGAGTCAATAAATATGTGCAATGAATCATACATTAAAAAATGAATAAATAACGTGCTACAAATTATACCAAATAAAACCGCTAAATACAACTCATACAATACATTTGAGTCATTGTAAAGTCTCAATTTAAAAAAAAAAATAAAAGATAACAAACATGTTATATTTACCTCCTCTGTTGCAGTGGATTTGCACAGGGCACCCGGATCCTCCTCTTCTCGGGTCCCTCGTTGCTGCTCCTGACCCCTCCCTCCTGTTGAGTGCCCCCACAGCGAGCAGCTTGCTATGGGGGCACCGAACCCGAACTGCAGCTCTGTGTGTTCATTCAGACACGGAGCGGCTGTTCAGCCCGCTCCCTCTCTCTCCTGATTGGCAGACTGATTTTGATTAAAAGCCACGGGAGCTAATGGCGCTGTGGCTGTGTCTCAGCCACTCAGGAAGGAGAGTCCCAGATGGCAAAGGTATTCGTGGACATCGCTGGAGAGAGATGAGGCTCAGGTGTATATTAGAGGATGCTGGGGAGGCTGCTACACCCAGAAGCTTTTTTATCTTAATGCATACAATGCATTAAGATAAAAAAACCAACTTCCGGTTCCGGCGCCGCATGGAGTAGTTGAGCACTACTCAGCTCCCACGGTGTGACACCCTAAATCCGCATACAAAGCCCACCCGGCACCTCCAGCCTGCTCCGTCTGCACCTCCTCTGCCTTTAGAACCCCCCCGGACCCGGCTCAGAGATCCCTTTTGCTCCGCCATGGAGCGATTCTTAGAGAAACCTGCGGCGCCGCCTCCGTCGGGTACGGACCAAATCGAGGCCGCGGTCTCGGCCTACTCCGGAAAGGCGCCCGAAACCACAGCCATGGACACTTCTAAGCAGCCTGAGGAGGACGCCCAGCCACCTTCTGCCACACACCCCACGGCTGCAGACCCTTCTACAGACCGGATTGCTAAAGCAGTGGTCGCTCTGCTCACCCCCACCATCACAGCCTCAGTGGAACAAGCGGTAGCTGCAGGCATGGCCTGTATCAGGAAAGAACTAGAGTCTCACTCCCACCGCCTAAATGAAGCAGAAGGCAGAATTTCCAGCGTAGAGGATGAAATCTACCAGATGCAGGGCACTGAACAGTCCCAGGACAAGCTCAACAGGGTAATTATGGACAAACTTGAGGATTTGGAGAACAGATCCAGGCGGAGCAACCTTCGGTTCATAGGGATCCCGGAATCCGTTGCTCCTTCAGGCTATCCCTGAATTGTGCGCACGCAAAATACCAGCTGCCCTGGGCCTGCAAGGGGTTTGCGTAGTGGAACGGGCTCACAGGATGGGACTCTATTCTGAAGAACAAAAAACCCCTCGACCCATCATTGCGAAATATCTTAACTACGCGGACAAATCCACCATCTTGCAGAAATTCCGCCAAACTCCACACTTCCAAATAGAAGGTATGAAAATACTTATTTTTGCAGACTATCCAGTCGACGTCGCAAAAAGACGCAAAGCTTTCCAGACCGTCTGTTCGCAACTGCACAACGAGCGTTTAAAATTTACCTTGGCCTATCCGGCGACGCTACGCCTTCGTGCCCCGAACGGCGATCAACTGTCCTTCCAGGACCCCTCAGAAGCAGAGAAATTTGTTCGCTCCCTACATCATGGCGACTCGGGTCAGTCTTCTGCATCTAAATCGTCCTCCTTCCCCAGACCGGATATACAACGCAGCCCACGGAAGGAATCCCCAAAAAGGTAGCGATACGCGGATGTGGTTAGCTCTGGCCGCTCTGGACCCCCTCGCTGATTCCCCTCCTGCCTCCTCAGCACCTCCTTATGCTTAATGGGACGTCGGTGAACTTCGTCCATGTTCTGTCCCTGGATGACGCCTGCCGTCGTACGGCAGATACCGTAAGCCTGCCCTCCACGAACTGGAGCTAGTTAATGTGTTTATTGCATGTCGCTTAAGGTTTTCTCTTCCCCTGATGTTTTATGCACTCCTCTCTATGATCCGCATTTTATGCCATGGCTGCACTCCGCTCAGTCGTTTATCGCGACCCAGGTCTCACTACAGACACGATCGTTTTCAGAGCTTCATCTGCCCCGAGCCGTCTCTGGAGTCACACTTGGGGAGCTAAGCTCCATCGCATACGCATGTGGAAAAAAGTGAAGTCGATGCTACTGTTTTGCTTTGTTTATTTGTTTTATAGCTTTCGCTCCTTCCAGTCTTCATATTCCCTGTTCCCTTGGCCTGCCCCCTCAAAGGTCATCATCCCTCGGGTTGTGGTGCACATGTGGAGCTTCCTTCTACTTACCCTTTAGTTTTTACTAACATGCTCTGGCGAGATTGTTTCACATTTATGGGAAGGGTACACCATCATTGTCATACATCTCGATCACTTTTGTATGAGAAATGACGCTGATATCCTGGAATGTTAAAGGTCTCAGATCCCCGGCGAAGAGGATGAAAGTCCTGCGGCACCTCAAACGCCTCCGGGCTGACATAGCTCTTCTCCAGGAATCGCACCTTCCAGCGGAAGATATGGCGCGTATGGAAAAGCTTTGGGTGGGTAAGGTGATAGGTTCGGCTGCAGTAGGCCGCAAGGCCGGTGTCCTCATTCTTTTCCACAAACGTCTCCCAGTGGAGATCCTGTCAGTGGATACGGACGAGGAAGGCCGTTATGTCTCTGCACATATTCGCATTAACAGCAGGGAATTAGTCATATCCAATGTATATGCCCCTAACGTATTCGACCAGTCCTTTTACTCGTCATTGTCGACACGAGTCCTAACCCTGCCACAGGTTCCGCGTCTGCTAGGGGGCGACTTTAATGCGGTCATGGACATAGTTATGGATAAATCCCTGCACCCTCTACCGTCCTGCTCTCGTACGACAGGTACTCCTACTCCCCTAGCCACACTTATGAACTCTCTCTCACTGACTGACGCGTGGCGACATTTCCACTCAACTGACCTCGAATTTACCTTTTATTCTCACCCTCACAAGACCTTCACGAGGATTGACTTTTTTTTCTGCTCTGACTCTCTCGTCCCGCTGATACAAGACGCAAGCATTCAGGACAAGACAATCTCTGACCACTCTCCTCTAACCCTGTCCATTGACCTCGCGGGCTCCCCGACGGTCCCAATTATTTGGCGGTTCCCCTCCTTCTTAGCTAAAAATGCTGACTTCCAGTCATATATTGAGCGCGAATGGCAGAACTACTCAGAATCCAATGCGGTACACTCATCCTCCCCTCATCTATTCTGGGAAGCGGGCAAAGCCTTCTTAAGATGCCGCATAATTTCGTATGCTGCAGCGTACAAAAGACACGCCACAAGCGGTTATAAAGCAGCGAGCGAACGTTTATGCGCGGCGCAAAGGCACCTACTTCTCACGAATACCCCCAAGGCCACGGAAGCCTGGCTTCTGGCTAAGAAAACTTTTGATGAATGGGCAGACAAAGTGGAACGTATTCACACTGCTCATCTAGCAGCGTCCTTGCACAGATTCGGCAACAAAGCGGGTAAATTGTTGGCGAGAATGTGCAAGGGCCGGCCATCTCCCACGCACATAGGCTCTCTTTGAGATTCCTCGGGCGTAGTAGACTCCTCTCCCCAAGGCGTGCAGCGCATCATGAGAGATTTTTATTCTACGTTGTATGGGCAGGAAGACGTTGAGGAAGCGGCGGGTAATATGTTTTTATCGGATACGGGACTTCCTCTTATTGATCCTGCACAATTACGCATGCTAAACGCACCGATATCGGCGGAAGAAGTCACACAAACAATACGTCACTTAGCGGCCAACAAATCACCTGGACCTGATGGTCTCACAGGGGAATTTTACAAATCTGCCACAGCATGTTTAGTTCCTACACTGGTAGCGGTCTACTCCCATATCTGGGACGGTGGGCCTTACCTGCCGACGGGTAACCAGGCCATCATCAAGCTGCTAGCAAAGAAAGGGAAAGACCCTCTAGAACCAGGCTCGTACCGTCCTATATCATTACTTAACCTTGACATTAAAATTCTATCAAAAATTGTTGCCTCACGCCTGGCGCTTATTATGCCATCTCTAATACACCCAGCCCAATCCGGTTTCACCAAAGGACGTTCGGCTACGGCAAACATCTGGAAGGTGTTACTGGTGCTAGAACAAGCCCGCACTCATTCCGATAAAGACCTGGCCATAGTAACGTTGGATGCCGAAAAGGCATTCGACAACGTAAATTTCAACTGGTTGCGGAGGGTCCTGGATACTATGGGGTTCAGGGGCCCGTTCGTACACCTGATTACCTCCATGTACGCTTCCCCGACTGCTAGACTGTGTGTAGGTGGATCCATGACGGACGACTTTAGATTGTACAAAGGAACGCGCCAAGGGTGCCCCTTATCCCCGCTACTTTTCAATCTGGCGATGGAACCCTTGTCACGTTACTTTTCCACTAGGGCACCCCTACATGGTGTAAGTGTAGGAGACCAAGAACTCCGGATCTCCCTGTTTGCGGACGACGTCCTCCTCTTCACCTCTCAACCCGCTGCTGACATACCCACGATAGTATCTACCTTCGACGCCTTTCGGAAATGCTCGGGCCTTAAAATTAATTACTCCAAGAGTGAAATCCTTCCCTTGGGGTCTGCCACACAACGCGCATGGGAACAAAATTCCCCCTTTACGATTACACCACATTCTATCACCTATCTCGGTATAAAAATCGGAAGATCGCCCGCCTCTATTTACACCCTTAACTACCCCCCGGTATTCGCCAAAATTAAAGGGGAACTGGAAAACTGGAGGGATCTACCGCTGTCTCTCTTGGGGAGATGCCATTTGATAAAGATGGTCAGTTTTGCACGCATATTGTACTTCTTACAAACCTTGCCGCTACTGATCAAACACAAAGATGTACAGGAGCTCTCCAGAGCCTTCTCTCGTTTTCTGTGGAGAGGGAAGAGACCTCGCATATCCTCCAAAAAGTTGAGCCTCCCCAGGTGAGACGCAGGTATCAACTTTCCTGACATACGACTGTATAATTTGTCATGCTTGTTGAGGGTGGCATTGGACTGGATATCTCGGACGTCTCAATTCTCGAATTATGAGTTGGAGTCCCAGATGTCCGAGCCGTTCAGTCTGTCGGCCCTTCTCCATGTCAGATGGGCTCAACTCCCTCCTGACCTGCGTTATAGCCTGCTCCTAAGGGACACGGTTATAGCATGGAGGGAGGTACGTAAGCTGCTAAAACTACCACTTCACCTTTCCAAATATGTGCCGATCCGGGGCAACCCGGCCTTTCCCCCTGGTCTTGATCATGTAGTTTACAATCGTTGGAATCTAAAAGGACTGGTCACCTTTGCCCAACTCTGCAACACCCAAACAGGTCTCTTACTCCCTATTTCGGACACTTCCAAGATGTATGATTTGCCTGCCTCGGACCATTTCTACTTGGCGCAATGTCGCCATTACATCCGCACCGCCTCAACCAAACCTGATCAGCAGGTTGAAGTTAGAAGCTGATCGGCCTACACTTATAGACTCTCTTCTAGCTTCGGGCAAGTATACCATCTCGGACATATACAAACCCCTCTTGCAATCGTGCCCACCGGCTATCTTTACATCATCCGCTAAGAACTGGCTCAAGGACCTTCCTGGAGAGGACACCCTACCCAAGATCGTCAGCGGTCTTCGGACCACTCTTGGACTCACCCCCAACTCTATCTGGAAGGAAACACAACTAAAAATCTTTCATAGGGCGCATATTCCGTTCCTTTCGGACAAGACGATCCCGGAGGCCCACAAATGTCCTCACTGCCTTATTGAACGCCCGTCCCTTTATCATAAGTTTTGGGACTGTCCATCTATTTCATCATTTTGGGACAAAGTCATCACCTACATTGAAGCCGTCACCAAATTGACTACACCAAAAGACCCTCTTCTCTTGCTATTCGGCTACTGGGATAAACGTCTGCAGAAATGGTCGAGCACATCAGCCGACCCTCCTCGTCTATGGATTCTTACCACTCTACTAGTTGCTAGACGACTGATCATGAAACATTGGATTACAACTACCCCTCCCCTCATCTCCATGTTACAGCCAGAGCTAACCACACTTCTCTCCATTGACCGCATCAACATGGACACTACGTCCCCCTCTGCCAATGAACTTTTCCGAACCAAGTGGAACGTCTTCCTTAAGCACTTGTCCAAAACCTTAGACGATCCCCCCCCCCCCCCTTGATGATTTTGCATTTACTGTACGTGACCCCACAATTCACGTCACCTATGCCGACATGGGACTCACGTAAAGTTTGGCCATTGAGTTCTGGCCACTCACCCCCCCCCCCTCCTTCATGGACTCTCCAGTCCCCTTTGGCTACAGCTTTGTACAATTCTTGTGTATACCTGTTGTATTTTCTGACTTGTTTAAATACAAAATTTTAAATAAAAAAAAATAAATAAAAAACCTTTTGACTTTACAACTCCTTTCATCCAAATATTGTGCAATAATTATTTCAACAAAGAGATTGATTTATTAAAACTGGAGAGTGCAAAACCTTTTGCAGCCATGCATAGAAACCAATCAGCTTCCAGGTTTGTGTGTCAAAGCTAAATTGAACAAGTTGAAGTTAGAAGCTGATTGGCTACCATGCACAGCTGCACCAGATTTCACTGGTCTGTACTCTCCAGTTTTAGTAAATCAACCCCAAAGTGTCCAGTGCTTCAGTGTCCTGTGCAATAATGTGCCACCATAAATACTGTATATGCTATTCAAAAAACTGTCCAGTATTGCACAAGTACAAACGTAAAATCTTCATATATCACAAAGGTCTTCTCGTGTGTTGGGGCTTCTCCGATGTCATCCCGTGAGTAGGTGTCCACACACAGCCAGGTTGTGCAGCTGGAGCCAACGCATTTTAAAGATGTATTGCAAGATTCTTTAGTGTTGGTAATGATACTTGAAACATGTACAGTATGTGTGGATTTTTGTGTTTTACCATTGGTTTATAAATAAATGGTTTTATAGGATGAGCATTATCTTTTCTTGTTTCCACCCATTGTGGATAATGGAGTCATGCTCAGAACGTCTCTTGGATAAGATATCATTGTGGTGAATTGAATGAGCGAGAGTTGATCCATTGATTAGAGGGTTATTATTTCTGGTGAGTCATTTAGTGCGACTGGTGGAGGTTTCAATTGTGAAGTTTTTCATTCTGGAATTAACATACACTGAGAAGACATTTGTGATATACAGTGCATCCGGAAAGTATTCACAGCGCTTCACTTTTTACACACTTTGTTATGTTACAGCCTTATTCCATAAGAGTTTAAATTCATTATTTTCCTCAAAATTCTACAAACAATACCCAATAACGACAATGTGAAAGAAGTTTGTTTGAAATCTTTGTAAATTTATTAAAAATAAAAAACAAAAAAATATCACATGTACATTATTATTCACAGCCTTTGCCATGACACTCAAAATTGAGCTCAGGTGCATCCTGTTTCCACTGTTCACCCTTGAGATGTTTGTACAACTTATTTGGAGTCCACCTGTAGTAAATTCAGTTGATTGGACATTATTTGGAAAGGCACACACCTGTTTAAATAAGGTCCCACAGTTAACAATGCATGTCAGAACACAAATCAAGCCATGAAGTCCAAGGAACTGTCTGTAGACCTCCAGGACAAGATTGTATCTAGGGACAGATCTGGGGAAGGGTACAGAAAAAGTTCTGTAGCATTGAAGAACCCAGTGAGCACAGTGGCCTCCATCATCTGTAAATAGAAGAAGTTTGAAACCACCAGGACTCTTCCCTAGAGTGAGCCGTCCGACGAAACTGAGCGATCGGGGGAGAAGGGCCTTGGTCAAGAACCTGATGGTCACTCTGACAGAGCTCCAGCGTTTCTCTGTGGAGAGAGGAGAACCTTCCAGAAGAACAACCGTCTCTGCAGTACTCCACAAACCAGGCCTGCATATAGAGTGGCCAGGCGAAATACACACCTCAGTAAAAGGCACATGACAGCCCACCTCGGTTTGCCAAAAGGCACCTGAAGGACTCGCGGGCCATGAGAAACACAATTCTCTGATCTGATGAAACAAAGATTTAATTATTTGGCCTGAATGGCAAGTGTCATGTCTGGAGGAAACCAGACACTGCTAATCACCTGGCCAATACCATCTCCACAGTGAAGCACGGTGGTGGCAGTATCACGCTGTGAGTAAGTTTTTCAATGGCAGGAACTGGGAGAACAGTCAGGATCGAGGAAAAGATGGATGCAGCAATATACAGAGACATCCTGGCTGAAAACCTGCTCCAGAGCACTCTGGACCTCAGATTGAGGCGAAGGTTCATCTTCCAACAGGACAACCACTTTGAGCACACAACCAAGATAACAAAGGAGTGGCTATGGGACAACTCTATGAATGTCCTTAGGTGGCCCAGCCAGAGCCCAGACTTGAACCAGATTGAACATCTCTGGAGAGATCTGAAAATGGCTGTGCACTGACGCTCCCCATCCAACCTGATGAAGCTTGAGAGGTCCTGCAAAGAAGAATGGGAGAAACTGCCCAAAAATAGGGGTGCCAAGCTTGTAGCATCATACTCAAAAAGACTTGAGGCTGTAATTAGTGCCAAAGGTGCTTCAACAAAGTATTGAGCAAAGGTTTGGGTACTTATGTACATGTGATTTTTTTCATTTTTTATTTTTAATACATTTGCAAAGATTTCAAACAGACTTATTTTACGTTGTCATTATGGGGTGATGTTTGAAGAATTTTGAGGAAAATAATAAATTGAATCCGTTTTGGAATAAGGCTGTAACATAACAAAATGTGGAAAAAGTGAAGCGCTGTGAATACTTTCCGGATGCACTGTATGAAGATTTCAAGGTTGAGTTTGTGCAATACTGCACACTTTTTGAATAGTATATAGTTATCGTGGCACATTTTTGCACAGGACACATTGAAGCACTGGACGCTTTGTTGGAATAACTACTAGACAATATTTGGATGAAACTATCATCTGAATTGTATATAGTGGGTTTTATTTGATATATTTTATTGTACAATACTTATTCATTTTTTAAATCATACTTCTATGTACATATTTATTTATTCTATTTATTGTATGAATTAATGCACATATTTATTTTTTTACATGTTTATCTGGTGAATAACGAAAGATGATTTGTTGTGGTTAGCGCTGTTATGCTTTCTTATGTATTTATACCATGCTGAGAATGATTGCCACTAGGAGGTGGGTAACTCTGCAATCTTCACACACACAACAATAGCTGCCACCACATCTTCATCAGAAACAATCACCATTCACAGTATCTGCTGTCTTAATTCAGACCTTAAAGCGGTAAAAAACCAAAACCAAAAATGTAATATGTTGCAGCTAGAGATGGGCCATACACTCCTCTGTTTGGTTCGCGCTAGAACCCTAATAAAGTCTATGGAACTTGAAGACACTCCTGTCGAGGCATTAACTTCCGTGGACGTCCTAGATGTCTCTGGGAAATGGTTGCAGTTCTATCTTTGTTACATCTGTGTTTCACTTTTGCTACAGTTTTCTGACTGATACAGTAAGTAAAGCTTTGCTGATCTTCATGTAGCCTTCACCTTTCTTGTGTAAAGAAATTATTTTCTAAGGCCTTGTGACATTTCTCTTCCATGTGGTGCCATTGCTGACAGCATGAAATGGGAAGGGGTTTTCTTTAGATAACACCCTTTTATAATCAACTGTCTGCTGGACACCTGTTTAATGATAATTCGACTCGCCTGTAGTTGAATCCTTGTGGCACGGTTCACATTGGTGCGATGCGGGAGCCCTGCGAATCCACTGCGGGTTCCTACATCGCACCAGACTCGCAGACAGTTCACAATGCACAATGCAAACCGCTGAGGGTGTCAAAACAAAGTTAATGACACCCCCAGATCGGTTCGCAGATTGCAGTGCGAACTGTGAATTCGGACATGAATCGGATCACATAAGTGTGAACACCCATCATTTCCGATTCTGGTGGGGACAAAAAAAGGGTCCTGCATGAGTTTGGTCCGAATGAGATGCAAATTCAGCCATCACAGTTTGTGAATTTGCATCGCACAGACATCGCATGTTATCTGCACAGCAATGCAGTGTGAATCACATGCGATGTCTGCCATCGCACCAGTGGGAACTGGCCCTAAGAGGCCCTTGCCACGAATCCTCACCACATCAAAATCGCAACCTGTTCATGCGAACTGATTGCGGGGTGTATGTTAAGTTAACGACACCCCGCAATCAGTTTGCAAAAAGCAGAACGATTTGCAGAATCAGATCGCATGGGTGTGAACACCCATGGGATCCAATTCCAGTACGTAAAAAAAAAAAAAGGTCCTGCACGAGTTTGTTCATAATGCGATGCAAATTCCAATTGCACAGACAGCAATGCGGTGCGAAACAAATGCAATCTCTGGCATCGCACTAGTGTGAACTGGCCCTAAAACTTAGCTTTGCTCCTAAGATTTTCATTAGGGTGTAATTCTTGAATTTGTTAGGAAAAATACTTTTTGTGTGCGCAAATTAACAAATCTTGGTTACAATCAATGGCCCGCATTTGTGGGAGTATTTGTAGTATAGTGTCCCATAGAAAATGTTTATTCTGAAAGAAAAGATTTCTGACAAATCTGTTGGGTTCACTCATTTATGCTGAGCATTGTATTTTAGGGTCCAATGTACATACAGTGAATCCGGAGAGTATTCACAACGCTTCACTTTTTCCACATTTTGTTATGTTACAGCCTTATTCCAAAATGGATTAAATTCATTATTTTTCTCAAAATTCTTCAAACAATACTCCATAATGACAACATGAGAGAAGTTTATTTGAAATCTTTACAAATTTATTAAAAATATAAAACAAAAAAAAAAAAATCACATGCACATAAGTATTCACAGCCTTTTGCTCAATACTTTGTTGAAGCACCTTTGACACCCATTACAGCCTCAAGTCTTTTAATAGTATGATGCTACAAGCTTGGCACACCTATTTTGGTCAGTTTCTCCCATTCTTCTTTGCAGGACCTCTCAAGCTCCATCAGGTTGGATGGGGAGCATCAGTTCACAGCCATTTTCAGATCTCTCCAGAAATGTGCATTTGGGTTCAAGTTTGGGCTCTGTCTGGGCCACTCAAGGACATTCATTGAGTTGTCCCATAGCCACTCCTCTGTTAACTTGGCTGTGTGCTTAGGGTCTTTGTCCTATTGGAAAATGAACCTTCACCCCAGTCTAAGGTCCAGAGCACTCTGGAGCAAGTTTTCATCAAAGATGTCTCTGAACATTGTAACATTCATCTTTCCCTCAATCTTGACTAGTTTCCCAGTTCCTGCTGCTAAAAAACATCCCTATGGGATCATCACCCTAAGGTGATGAGCGGTGCCTGGTTTCCTCCAGACATGACCCTTGCCATTCAGGCCAAAGAGTTCAATCTTTGTTTCACCAGACCAGAGAATATTGTTTCTCATGGTCTGAGAGTCCTTCAGGTGCCCTTTGGCAAACTCCAGGCAGCTGTCATGTGCCTTTTACTGGGGAGTGGCTTCCGTCTGGCCACTCTACCATACATGCCTGATTGGTGAATTGCTGCAGAGATGGTTGTTCTTCTGAAAGGTTCTCCTTTCTCCACAGAGAAATTCTGGATGTTTTGTCAGAGTGACCATCGGGTTCTTGGTCACCTTCCTGACTAAGGCCCTTCTCCCCCGATTGCTTAGTTTGGTCGAGCGGCCCACTCTAGGAAGAGTCCTGGTGGTTCCAAAGTTCTTCCATTTATGGATGATGCAGGCCACTGTGCTCATTGGAACCTTCAATGCTGCAGAAATTCCTTTTCCCAGATCTGTGCCTGCATACAATCCTGTCTCTGAGGTCTACAGACAATTCCTTGGACTTCATGGCTTGGTTTGTGCTCTGACATGCACTGTTAACTGTGGTACCTTATATAGACATGTGTGTGCCTTTCCAAATCATGTCCAATCAACTGAATTTACTACAGTTGGACTCCAATCAAGTGTAGAAACATCTCAAGGATGATCAGTGTACACAGGATGCTCCTGAGCTAAATTTTCAGTGTCAAGGCAAAGGCTGTAAATACTTATGTACACAGGATTTTTTCGTTTTTTATTTTTAATAAATTTGCAAAGATTTCAAGCAAGCTTCTTTCACGCTGCCATTATGCAGTATTATAAAACAGGAAAAAATCCACACTAGGTCAAGCAAAAAAAATGAAAAGGTAAGCAGCCACTTAACCAACTATGATAACAGCTGTAAATGATCAATATAAATAAGAAGCGCCCCTAAATCCTAATAGTGCAATTATGAATAATCATATGGTAAATAATGTGGCTTGAAAACAACTAAACATGCAGTGAATAAATTATGAGTAAAATATATCATTGAAAAAATCAATCATATGAAAGTGATACAATGAAATAGGTGCAAAATCCAGTGTTAGGTGAACATAAAAAAGTCTTTACAATGAAAAAGCCTTTTTTAATGTTAACAAGTAACAAGTAACACTGATTGATGAAATCCACCACCAAGCACTTCTTACCAGATAGCATGGACCATAAATTATAATGGTCATAAAAGCACAAAATAATCCGGCATCCAAGATAGGCGGTGGCTTCTCAGCAGCAGCTCCAAATAGATCAGAAATAAAAAAATAAATTAACAAGCGTAGTGAAGCCTGCTAACATTTAAGTCTTTTTATTTAAAATATATAACAAGTACCTTCGATGACTTGTAAACGGGCACAAATGAGTCAAAAACCCTCAGACTGTCAGCTCATGAGAAAGGAACGCCGTGAGTAATGGCTAAGCAATCATGATTTCTTCAGTAACAGCTAATTCCAACGCGTTTCATCATCTGTTACATCTTCCCAGGGGCAGGCCGAACATCAGATCTGATGCCGGGTTATTTTGTGCTTTTATGACCATTATAATTTATGGTCCGTGCTATCTGGTAAGAGGCTTATGCCTATTGTTGGTGCTTGGTGGTGGATTTAATCAATCAACGTTACTTATACAATTTTTGTCACTTTATGGACACTCATTATGGGGTAATGTTTGTAGAATTTTGAGAAAAATAATGAATTTAATCCATTTTGGAATAAGGCTGTAACATAACATAATGTGGAAAAAGTGAAGCGCTGTGAAAACTTTCTGAACGCACAGTATATAACAAAAACAACAAAGAGAAACATGTCCAACTGGGTTAATTAAAGTGGCTATAAACCCCTACATATACCCAGAGAAGTGACTAGCTTTAGGTAATACACAGAGACTAAACAAATCCTCCTACATAATCATTGTACCTTTTTAACTGCAGCCATCTCTTCTTTACATCAATTCAAGAATTTATACAACTTGTCTGAACTCTCAGAAAGCAGGGGACAGGGGACTGAAATTACACTCTACAGAGCTGAGTGAGGAGAGCTGAGAGCTGATTGGAAGGGAGGGACACACCCCCTTCACACAGCACACAGGATCAGAGCTAAGACTGTCAATTACAGGCTGTGTGCTGGAGCTCCTTCCCCTGTCACCTTTTTTTTCTTTTGTCGGGACAACTTGTCATAAGTGACTCATGCAACTCATGCTCACCTGTCAAGCTCGACATACCAAATTAAATTTATCATGGTTGTAGCATGTGTGAGAACCCCTTCCACTATCCATATACATCAGGCCTTACTACCTTACTACCCCTGGCTCACCCATTTCTTTTATTGGATTTCATCTTTTCCATGGAGGGTCAGCATCACATGTGGTCATTACCTAGGGTGATGTGCATGCAAATGAGGCTTGCCTAGAAATGCCCACTCCTGTATAGTGACAGCTATCCATCAAATCATTTTTATATTTGTATTAACCACTTGTCGACTAGCTGCCATATTTTTACTGTGGCAGGTCGGCTCTATTACGCAAAACGATGTACCTGTACGCCACTTCGTGTAATAGATAGTAGGGGCGCACACGCTGCCGGAGGAGCACGCACTGCCGGAGGCACACATATGCACCGATTGGCTAGAGGGGAAGTCAATCAGCGGGCCTGGTTGACGCGATGTCCGCCGGCCTCCCGCAATCGCTCCCCATGGAGTTCGAATGGTGGTTTGTCAGAGATGAGCACAGGGATTCTGTGTTCCTCCTATTTAGAAACACTGGTCTCTGTGTTTATCCAGTGAGCACATCCCCCATACAGTTAGAAAGCATTCCGTAGGAGCACACTTAACCCTTACATCGCCCCTGGTGTTAACTCCTTCCCTGCCAGTATAATTAGTACAGTAACAGTGCATATTTTAAGCACTGATTACTGTATTAGTGTAACTGGTCCCCTCAAACGTGTCAAAAGTGTCCGATCTGCCCGCCGCAATGTCGCAGTCCCGGTAGAAAATCAGTGATCGCCGCCACTACTAGTAAAAAAATAAATAAAAATGACATAAATCTTTCCCCTAGTTTGTAGACGCGATAACCTTTTTGCGCAAACCAATCAATTTACACTTATTGGGATTTTTTTTAACCAAAAATATGTAGCAGAATACATATTGGCCTAAATTGATAAAAAAAAAAATTAGTTTTTTAAATTTTTTTGGATTGGGAATGTTTTACAGCAGAAAGTAAAAAATATATATTTTTTTCAGAATTGTTGTTCATTTTTTGTTTATAGCACAATAAATAAAAACAGCTGAGGTGATCAAATACCACCAAAAGAAAGCTCTATTTGTGGGAAAAAAGGACATCAATTTTATTTAGGCACAGTGTTGCATGACCACGCAATTGTCAGTTAAAATAACGCAGTGCCGTGTTGCAAAAAATGGCCTGGTCATTAAGAGGGTAAAACCTTCTGGTCCTTAAGTGGTTAACTACCTCCAAAATCCAGTCCACTGCTTGCCTAATGGCTGGGGGCTCTTGGGAGGAGTATTGAGGCAGAGTGCTTTGATGCTTTTTGGTAGCTATGTACAGCTATTTCATTGAATTAATTGGAAAGCAGGTTCTCATGTGTAAACCATTCTAATAAAGTTCCTATTCATTTTCTTGAAAATGACCATAATGAATTAGATCCATGTCTGTATATCCAACCCAGTCTGTCAACATGATAATCCTTATCTTGGACTTGGACGTCAAACTGCGGTGTGGACCCAGTCCAGTATGTCCAGTGTATGCTCTTAGTATCTTTTGGCTTGTAGTAAATCGCTGATTAAGACATTTATTTTTTCACAATAAAGTTAGTCGGTGAGTTATCTAAAGTAAAGATGGTTTGCTAGGGAGGGATAGCTGGCTCAGAACACAGAGATAGGAGCAAACTTACCAATGAGCTGTCTTACAAATGTGTGTACCTTACTCTGGGGTGACTTGTGGCCCTCCTGGTCATGCCAATATAGATTTCTCTTTGGCTTTACACAGATCCAATTTTTCCTAAGGCATTCTTGCCCATTCAGATAGTCACGAAATCCCACCAACATGTTAAGGATTTCTCGTCACTTGAATTTTCCTTAAAGCCTCCTGATGGGCCATCATTACATACCAAATCTTTCTCAACTAGACTTTTCTTTGTAATGTATACAATTTACCCACATGGAAATTTTCTTTTTATGGATTTACACTTTAAACAAACCATCTTGTCATTTTTAGTTCTCATTATCCATAGCTATGGACCCCAAGTAAGAAAAGGAAGCAAAGTGACCACAATTACTGATTGATAACATACAGGGAGAGAAAAAAATATTTGATCCCCTGCTGATTTTGTACATTTGCCCACTGAAATGATCAGTCTATAATTTTAATGGTAGGTTTATTTTAACAGTGAGAGACAGGATAACAACAATAATATCCAGACAAATGCATTTAAAAAAAGCTATACAGTAAAACATTGGTTTGAGAGTAACTTGGTTTAAGAGCGCTTTGCAAGACAAGCAAAATTTTCAAATAAATTTTGACTTGATATACAAGCGATGTCTTGATATACAAGTAGCCTCAAGTCACAGCTGAGTATAAAAGAGAAGAGAGGCGCCTCTAAGTGTAGCAATATGATTAAATTTAATGAAAGTACAACATTTAGCAATTCACATGGTTGATGATTGGAACAGGCACATCTAAGGATGCAGGCATCAGGGGTAAAGCTGTCCACATAGGACCATCCTCCGCACCGTCATCTACGTCATCCTTTCCATGCTGCCCCTCGCTTTCAGATCGCTTTACTCCAGGGTGGCCTTCCTGGTCAGGATTACAGACTAGCAGCCAGCGGTGCAGAAGATGGTCTATGTGGACAGCTTTACCCCGGATGCCTGCATACTTAGATATGCCTGTTTTATTCATCAACCATGTGAGTTGCTAAATGTTGTACCTTCATTAAATGGAACCATATGACCCTATTGCTACCCTGTAGCTCCTGCTGGATTTTACTTCCAATCCCCTTGTGGAAGCGGCTATTTGTGGATGGACATTTTATGGTTACACAACCTATCGCAAGGCTATAATCTTTTTATATGGACTATAAATTGAAGGATTTATGAATAAATGGTTGTGGAACGAATCATCTGAGTTTCCATTATTTCTTATGGGGAAATTTGCTTTGATATAAGAGTGCTTTGGATTACAAGCATGCTTCCGGAACGAATTATGCTCGCAATCCAAGGTTTTACTGTATATTGATTTGCATTTTAATGCGTGAAATAAGTATTTGATCCTCTATCAATCAGCAAGATTTCTGGCTCCTATGTGTCTTATATACAGGTAACGAGCTAACGAGCTGAGATTATTAGTACTCTCTTAAAGGGAGTGCTCCTAATCTCAGCTTGCTACCTGTATAAAAGACACCTTTCCAAGGAAGCAATCAATCAATCAGATTCCAATCTCTTCGCTATGGCCAAGACCAAAGGGCTGTCCAAGGATGTCAGGGACAAGATTGTAGACCTACACAAGGATGGAATGGGCTACAAGACCATCTCCAAGCAGCTTGGTGAGAGGGTGACAACAACGTGAAGGACTGAAATCCTGCAGCACCGACAAGGTCCCCCTGTTCAAGAAAGCACATGTACAGGCCCATGGGAAGTTTGCTAATGAGCATCTGAATGATTTAGAGGAGAACTGGGTGTAAGTGTTTTGGTCAGATGAGCCCAAAATTGAGCTCTTTGGCGTCAACTCAATTCGCTGTATTCAAAGGAGGAGGAATGCTGCCTATGACCCTAAGAATGCCATCCCTGCCATCAAACATGGAGGTGGAAACATTAAGCTTTGGGAGTGTTTTTCTGTTAAGGGGACAAGACAACTTTACCGCATCAAAGTGACGATGGATGGGGCCATGCACCGTCAAATCTTGGGTGAGAACCTCCTCCCTTCAGACAGGGCATTGAAAATGGGTCGTGAATGGGTATTCTAGCATGACAATAACTCAAAACACACAGCCAATGCAACAAAGGAGTGACTAAAGAAGAAGCACAGTAAGGTCCTGGAGTGGTCTAGCCAGTCTCCAGACCTTAATCCCATAGGAAATATGTGGAGGGAGCTATAGGAAATATGTGAAGGTTCGGTTACCTAATGTCCGCCTCAAAACCTTAATTACTTGGAGAGGATCTGCAAAGAGTATCCTGAGATGTGTGCAAACCTGGTGGCCAACTACAAGAAATGTCTGACCTCTGTGATTGCCAAAATGCATTTTGCCACCAAGTACTAAATCATGTTTTGGGAAGGGGTCAAATACTTGTTTCACTCATTAAAATTCAAATTAATTTATAACTATTTTAAAATGCGTTTTTCTGAATTTTTTGTTGTTTTTCTGTTTCCCACTGTTAAAATAAACCTATCATTAAAAATATAGACTGATCAATTCTTTGTCCGTGGGCAAACATACAAAATCAGCAGGGATCAAATACTTTTTTCCTCACTGTAACTAAAGTTTCCATGACCCAGACCATTCTAGATGATACCCAGAATGGTTATTTTATCTAAATGGTTTGAGTCATTTGTATATGCAAAATGAAAAGCTAAACCCAAGTACAAAAACCACATCACATTCAAAAATCAATGTTCTATCATTGTGGGTCATTGGTGTTTGTGCAAGGAGGCCAAAGTTATGCCCATTTAAAATACTATTGGCAAAACTGTAATGACAATGTGTCATTGACTACTTCGATCAGGTTATCATAAAAAAGAACAGGGTGACCTTTATCAGAAATGTACTTTGTTGTTTGTTCATCTTTAACCACCTAGTCACAGGGTGTACCCTTGTGCCAGACTGATACCTGCTGTATATAGTAAAGATTCGTAATTTTGCTCACTGTATGAAGTTTTACTGAATCCTTTTGTTTGCACACTATTTGCTCAGTTTTGATGATATCTCTGCACAGGAATCTATGCAGACCTGTTCGTACTCAATGTTTCATTTTTGAAATGTGTATATCCTGACTCTTTTATGCAATAAAAACTATTGAATGAAAAAAAAAGGTTGATAATGTTTGTGATAAGCACAATTAAGTGCCCATTTATTCTGTAAATATATTCCATCATTACAGTAATGTATTGGGGAAGGGGATAGTACTTTACCCTTGGAACCCAATATAGGGGTTGTGGATGGGCTTCCCAATCCCTCTTCAGAAGAAATTCATTAAACTCTACTAATGTGATTTAACCATTTATAAGTAAAAACATCTATTTCTATAAGTAAAATCTACTTAACCACTTCCATACTGCTGGACGTCCTGTGGTGAGTGGGGAAATCTAAAGTGATGCCTGCAGCTGCATGCATCATTCAGATATAATTTTTTTAGCTGGCGATTCTATTCAGCATAAGAACAATCATAGCAGCTGTTCAGCCGCTTGATTGTTCTTATAGGCAGCAGGAGGGGACGTCTCCACCCTCTCGCCGCCCACCGGTGCTTCTACCGGCTCACCCCTGTGATCGGCGAGCTTGAGAAGGAATCTGCTGGTGGCAGAAGTAATCCATAGAGAATACCAAGGACCAGATGTTCCCCGGCAGTCTCTATGACTCTTGGAGGCCTGACAGTTGTAAATACTGCTGTGATCTTAACTTGATAGCCGAGATCGTTTTTTTTTTTTTTATTTCAGGCTTTCCAGCCTGTAGGAGACATCTGAGGTCTTATTGACCCCAGATCTCTCCATAAAGAGGACCTGTCATGCACTATTTCCATTACAAGGGATGTTTACATTCCTTGTAATAGGAATAAAAGTGATCAAAAAAACAAAAGAATTTAAGTAAAAGTGTAAAAAAAAAAATGTAAGTTTCCCGTCCCTGCGTGCTTGTACGTAGAAGTGAACGCATACAAACCTCATGTCCACATATGTAAACCGTGTTTAACCACCACGAGACTCCCACCCGGCCGTATATGTACAGTGGCTGGGTGGGAGTCTCGTCCTTCTGATCGGACGTTCCGGAAAGTCCTTCAGAAGGAGCGAGATCACGCCGCCGCGGGCACGCGCAGCGGCGCGATCTCGATATGCCTGTGTCCCTCGGACACAGAGCAACAAGATGCGGCAGGAGGGCCCTGTGATTGGCCCTCCTGATCACATGACGGCTGTGTCCAATCACAGCTAGCTGTCATGTAATGTAAACACAGCCATTGTAACGGCTTCGATCTCTTCTCCTCCTGACAGATCCTGTCAGAGAGGAGAAGAAGAGAGGATCTTTGCCATCATTATTGCCATCTATCAGTGCCGCCCACCAGTGCCCATTATTGCCCACCGGTGCTGCCTATCAGTGCCCATCATTGCCGCTCATCAGTGCCGATCAGTGCCGCCCATCAGTGCCGATCAGTGTCGCCCATCAGTGGCCATCAGTGCCGCGGATCAGTGCCCATCAGTGCCTCCTATCCATGCCCATCAGTACCGCCTATCAGTGCCCATCAGCGCTGCCTATCAGTGCCCATCAGCACTGCCTATCAGTGCCCATCAATGCTGCATATCAGTGCTATCTATCAGTGCCACATATGAGTGCCCATCAGTGTTGCATATCAGTGCTACCTATCAGTGCCCATTAGTGCTGCATATCAGTGCCACCCCATCAGTGCCACCCCATCAGTGTCTCCTCATCAGTGCCTGTCAGTGCGCTGTCATCAGTGCTCATCAGTGCAGGAAAAAACGTATCTATTTACAAAATTTTATAACCTAAACAAAAAAACTTTTTTTTTTTTTTCAAACTTTTCGGTATTTTTTTTATTTGTGCACCAAAAAAGAAAAAACCTTGCAGTGATCAAATACCACCAAAAGAAAGCTCTATTTGTGGGGAAAAATGACACAAATTTGGTTTAGGTACAGTGTTGCATGACCGCACAATTGTCATTCAAAATGCAACAGCGCTAAAAGCTGAAAATTGGCCTGGGAAGGAAGGGGGTTTAAGTGTAGAGATGTCCCGAACTGTTCGCCGGCGAACAGTTCCCGGCGAACTTCGCATGTTCGCGTTCGCCGCTGCGGGCGAACATATGCGATGTTCGGTCCGCCTCCTATACATCATCATTGAGGCAAACTTTGACCCTGAATCTCACAGTCAGCAGACACATTCCAGGCCAATAAGCATACCTCCCTCCCACACCTTCCCACCTCCTATAAATAAGCAAGGGCAGCATCCATCTTAGATAATTTCTGTGTTACTGAGAGCAGGGAAAGTGCTGCTGCTGCTGCTGCTGCTGTTATAGCTAGGGACAGTTAGTCAGTGTTCCCGGTCTTGTTAGCCAGTGTTCTTGGTACACTCCTGCTGTAAGGACAGCACCCCAAAAAGCCCTTCCTAGGGCTGGTATTTGAGGGTTTTTTTGGATATATATATATATATATCTATTGACCCCAAAAAGCCCTTTTGAGGGCTGGTATTTGTGTAATTTTTTTTGTTCTGTGATATATATATATATATATATATATATATATTGTCCCCAAAAGCCCTTTTGAGGGCTGGTATTTGTGTAATTTTTTTTGTTCTGTGATTGTCCCCAAAAGCCCTTTTGAGGGCTGGTATTTGAGTATTTTTTATATATATATTTATATATATATATATATTGTGCACTGCAGTTACCTGCCCGCTGTGTGTGAGAGGCCACAGACCCACCACAGACTGTACTGTGTGCACACCACACTCATTTCAGGTGGCACAGGCACAGTACCTTGCATTTTAAAAAATATTTTTTCTTTTCCTCTGTCATAATTGCAGTGAGTGCTGTGTCAGGTCCACAGAGTGTACTGTACCCACTGCAGTGCACTGCCCACCACTGATATATATACGGTGGCACAGCATCTTGTTGCAAATTGAAAAAAAAAAATACCCACTGCAGTGCACTGCCCATCACTGATATATACGGTGGCAGGCGTGACTTTTTTTTGGATTAGTGTCTGGGGGGGTCTAAAAAGCGTACCTGTGAAGTTTCAGCTCTGTAGCATGTCCAGAACCAGAAAAAAAGATCATATAGGTGTAAAAGGGGTTCCCACCATCCCTGCTCTACTGAAAAATTATCTTTTTTTTCTGGTTCTGGACATGCTACAGAGCTGAAACTTCACATGTACACTTTTTAGACCCCCCTAGACACTAAATCACACAAAAAAGTTCTTAAAAATTGTCATTTTTGATAGAGAGCCAATTATTGGAAAAATTAAAAAAAAAACTTAAAAAAAATATATATTTCTTTGGATTTATTGTCTGGGGGGTCTAAAAAGTGTACCTGTGAAGTTTCAGCTCTGTAGCATGTCCAGAACCAGAAAAAAAGATCATATAGGTGTAAAAGGGGTTCCCACCATCCCTGCTCTACTGAAAAATTATCTTTTTTTCTGGTTCTGGACATGCTACAGAGCTGAAACTTCACAGGTACACTTTTTAGACCCCCTAGACACTAAATCACACAAAAAGTTCTTAAAAATTGTCATTTTTGATAGAGAGCCAATTATTGGAAAAATTAAAAAAAAAAGAAACTTAAAAAAAAAAAATTCTTTGGATTTATTGTTTGGGGGGTCTAAAAGGTGTACATGTGAAGTTTCAGCTCTGTAGCATGTCCAGATCTAGAAAAAAAGATCATATAGGTGTAAAAGGGGTTCCCACCATCCCTGCTCTACTGAAAAATTATCTTTTTTTCTGGTTCTGGACATGCTACAGAGCTGAAACTTCACAGGTACACTTTTTAGACCCCCTAGACACCAAATCACACAAAAAAGTTCTTAAAAATTGTCATTTTTGATAGAGAGACAATTATTGGAAAAATTAAAAAAAAAAAAACTTAAAAAAAAAAATGTCTTTGGATTTATTGTCTGGGGGGTCTAAAAAGTGTACCTGTGAAGTTTCAGCTCTGTAGCATGTCCAGAACCAGAAAAAAATAGAATTAGGGTTAGGGCTAGGGTTAGGGTTAGGGTTAGGGTTAGGGCTAGGGTTAGGGTCAGGGCTAAGGTTAGGGTTATTTTTAGTGCTTAGGGTTAGAGGGTTAGAGTTAGAGGGGTAGGGGTAGGGCTACTAACTCTAACCCTAAGTATCTCACCGTAACCCTAACCCTAGCCCCTAACACTAAACCTAACCCTAACCCTCTAACCATAACCCTAACCCTCTAACCCTAACCCTCTAAGCCTAGCCATAAAAATAACCCTAACCCTAAACCTAACCCTAACCCTAACCCTAGCCCTAACCCTAGCCCTAACCCTAGCCCTAAGCCTAACCCTAGCCCTAACCCTAATTCGTAATTTTTTCTGGTTCTGGACATGCTACAGAGCTGAAACTTCACAGGTACATTTTTTAGACCCCCCAGACGCTAAATCCAAAGAAATTTTTTATTTTTTTTATTTTTATTTTTTTTAATTTTTCCAATAATTGGCTCTCTATCAAAAAATTACAATTTTTAAAAACTTTTTTTGTGTGATTCAGTGTCTGGGGGTCTAAAAAGTGTACCTGTGAAGTTTCAGCTCTGTAGCATGTCCAGAACCAGAAAAAAAATTAGAATTAGGGTTAGGGCTAGGGTTAGGGTTAGGGTTATTTTTAGTGCTTAGGTTTAGACGGTTAGGGTTAGAGGCGTAGGGGTAGGGTTACTAACTCTAACCCTAAGTATCTCACCGTAACCCTAACCCTAGCCCCTAACACTAAACCTAACCCTAACCCTTAAAGCCCAGTTCCTGTCCCATTTTGGTCGGTTCTGGTCTGTTTGTGGTTGTTTGCGGTGCGTTAAACGGGGAGTTTGGTCTGTCACTGTGAAGCGGGCGTAACCCTTACACTACCTGATCGATACAACATCATACCTGATCGTATACACACACTGGATGTTTTAAAGCACGTTATTCCAAACAATTTAGGAATGTTAGGTGATTTATGCCCTTTATGGAATAAAACCCAACTCTGCGTCAACTACGTAATTTTCCATGGGAGTTTTGCCATGGATCCCCCTCCGCCATGCCACAGTCCAGGTGTTTGTCCCCTTGAAACAACTTTTCCATTACTATTGTGGCCAGAAAGAGTCCCTGTGGGTTTTAAAATTCGCCTGCATATTAAAGTCTATGGCGGTTCGAAATGTTCGCCGGTTTGCGAACATTCGCCGATGTTCGCGTTCGCCGTTCACGAACGGCGAATTTTATGTTTGCGACATCACTAAGTGCCCAGTATTGAGGTAGTTAAACCACACATGTGAGGTATCGCCACGAATGTTGGAGTGAGAGCAACAATTAAAATCTAAGACCTCCTCTGTAACTCTAAACTGGTAACCTGTAAAAAATTTTAAAGAGTTGCTTATGGAGATTTTTAAGTCCCAAAGTTTGGCACCATTCCACGAGTGTGCACAATTTTAAAGCGTGACATGTTGGGTATCTATTTACTCGGCGTAACATCATCTTTCACATTATACAAAAAAATTGGGCTAAATTTAATGATTTTTCTTTAAAATTCAATTCCCAAAAAAACGCGACTGAAAAATTGCTGCGTAAATACTGTGTGATATAAAATGTTGCAATGACCGCCATTTTATTCCCTATGGTCTCTGCTAAAAAAAAAAAAAAAAAACATATATAATGTTTTAGGGGTTCTAAGTAATTTTCTAGCAAAAAAAAATATGATTTTTACATGTAGGAGCAGAGTGCCAGAATTGGCCCAGTATGGAAGTGGTTAATTAATTTCTCTTTAAATCCATGACCTGCCAGGGGCATTCAATTATTACTTATTATTAACAAGCAGTAATTGAGCTTTAAAACAAGTTCTTACTAAGCTCTGTAGTTGCAGGCCATGTAAAGCAATTTCGTCTTTAGGAGTGGATGCACTAGAGGAAAAGAAAGATCTGTGTTTTAGCTTAGCTGAAACACAAGATCTCTCTCTTCCTCTGTGACAGAACGGCGGTCTGCCTTGTTTACATAGGCAGCCCCACATTCTGTCATTCCGCTGAATGATCGGCGGGTCCGGGAGGCCATCGCAGGCCGCCAAACCTGCTGATTAGCTTCGGCTGTGTCACGTGCCCCTGACATCTCCTGCACAAAATCACGTACAGTACATGTATGTGATTTTGCGCAGCCGGGGCCCCCCAGCCGCAGTATATATGTGGCAGGCGGTCTGGATGTGGTTAATCTGATTTTCTTCAATATTTAGTAGGAGAAAAAATATTTCACATTGTAACTAGAGTTGAGCGGACACCTGGATGTCCGTGTTTGACGGGTTCGGCCAAACTTTAAAAAAAAGTCCGGGTCCGTGTCGTTTTGCCGAACTTTTCCCGGACACCGAACACCATTGAAGTCAATGGGGACCCGAACTTTCAGGCACTAAAATGGCTCTAAAACACCAAAGGAAAGGGCTAGAGTGCTGCAAATGGCAGCAAAACGTAATTAAGAGCATGGCAAGTGCTCTGCAAATAAATGTGGATAGGGAAATAACTTAAAACAACAAAAAAAAAACAGAAAAATAAAACAATGTTCTTTATCTCTGAAGGACGAGGCCCATATGGAGTAGGAGGGAGGTTGAGGTGGTGGTGGATGTGGCGGTGTCATAGGTGTGCGCACAGGGTGTGCCGGGTGTGCCTGGGCACACCCTAATCACCTAGGGCACATAGCATTATCACTCTGTTTGCCAGTGAGGAGATGGGAAAGATCTCCCTCGGACCTGCTCTGCTCTATTTCTCTTTGCCAGCAGGGAGAGTAATGTATCGGGGCCATGTACATGTAGGCAAACACATGCATGTGTATTTAAACTTTGGGGTGCACACCCTAATGCAATAGGCTGCGCACACCTATGGGCAGTGTAGGTGGAAGCGGCGGTGGAGGAGGACCAGGGCCAGATTAAGAGCATCATGGGCTTGGTGCTGAGGATTTTGAAGGGCCTTAAGGGCCGTGCCTTGGCATGCACCCAGAGGAGGAAGGGTGCAGCCATGCATGCCTAATTCAACATGGGATGCTGTCTCTGAAGCCCATAAACACATCCATGCATCGGCAACTGTCCCTCCTTGTCCGGCCTTCGCGCTGTGTGGGGAGGTTCTGAGGGTGCTGCCTGGGGAAGCGAGCATAGAAGCCAGACTTCTGTGTTTACAAGTGACAGAAGAGCGGTAACAGTGAATATGGCCAACCCGGGGCCTATATAAAAGGTAGGGGCCTGGAGCTGCAGTTCCAATAGCCCCTACGTTAATCTGGCCCTGTGGAGGAGGACGAGGTAGCCAACACTGCTTCTTTTCACAAATTTTAAATGAGGGTACACCCCAAAAGAGTGAGAAAGAGCAAAAATGGAACAATGGGTGGGTAAGGTCGGTATCCATTGCTATTCTGCACAAGGTACGGAAAAGTCCCGTGGGATCCATGCCTGGTTCATTTTAATGAACGTGAGCTTGTCCACATTGTCTCTGGACAGGCGGCTGCGCTTGTCTGTGATAACGCCCCCAGCCGTGCTAAATACCCGTTCAGATAATACACTGGCTGCAGGGCACGCCAGCACCTCCAAGGCGTAAAGGGCAAGCTCAGGCCATGTGCCCAATTTGGAGACCCAGAAGTTGAAGGGGGCAGACCCGTCATTCAGTACATCTAGGCGTGTGCACACATACTGCTCCACCATGTTGGTAAAATGCTGCCTCCTGCTAAGACGTTCCATCTGAGCTACTGGTGCTGCTGTTTGTTGTGGCATGCTGACAAAGCTTTTCCACATTTCGGCCATGCTAACCCTGCCTTCTGAGGTGCTGGCGGTGCCCTGGTTGTGTTGGCGACCTCCTCCTCCTCTGCCTTGTGCTTCCACTGTGGCCCCGCTGTCAGATGGGAATGCCAGCAGCATCGCGTCTACCAGCGTGTGCTTGTACTCGCGCATCTTGCGATCGTGCTCCAGTGAGTGAATTAAGGACGGCACGTTGTCCTTGTAACGGGGATCCAGCAGCGTGGCCACCCAGTAATCAGCACAAGTTAGAATGTGGGCAACTCGGCGGTCATTGTGGAGACACTGCAGCATGTTAGCGCTCATGTGTGCCAGGCTGCCCAGAGGCAACGAAAGGCTGTCCTCTGTGGGAGGTGTATCGTCGGTGTCCTCTGTATCCCCCCAGCCACGCACCAGTGATGGCCATGAGCTGGCCTGGGTGCCACCCTGCTGTGAACATGCTTCCATCTCCTTCTCCAGCTCCTCCTTCTCCTCATCCTCCTCATCCTCCAGAACTGTGCCCCTGCTGGACAATTGTGTCCCTGGCGTTTGTGTGTGCAGGAACCCACCCTCGGAGCCCCTTGCGAATGACTGCCCTGAAAGCCTTGGAAATGTTACCTCTTCATCCTCCTCCTCCTCATCCTGTGCCACATCCTCTTCCATCATCGCCCGAATTGTTTTTTCAAGGAGGCATAGAAGTGGGATAGTTAAGCTGAGAGCGGCGTCATCACCACTGGCCATGTTGGTGGAGTACTCAAAACAGCGCAACAAGGCACACAGGTCTCGCATGGAGGCCCAGTTATTGGTGGTGAAGTGGTGCTGTTCCGCAGAGCGACTCACGCGTGCGTGCTGCAGCTGAAACTCCACTATGGCCTGCTGCTGCTCGCACAGTCTTTCCAGCATGTGCAAGGTGGAGTTCCACCTTGTGGGCACGTCACATATGAGGCGGTGAGCGGGAAGGCCGAAGTTACGCTGCAGCGCTGACAGGCGATCAGCAGCAGGGTGAGAACGCCGAAAGTGCGCACAGACGGCCCGCACTTTCTGCAGCAGCTCTGACATATCGGGGTAGTTTTTAAGGAACCTCTGCACCACCAAATTCAGCACATGCGCCAGGCAAGGGATGTGCGTCAAACCGGCTAGGCCCAGAGCTGCTATGAGATTTCGCCCATTATCGCACACCACCAGGCCGGGCTTGAGGCTCGCTGGCAGCAACCACTCATTTGTCTGCTGTTCCATGCTCCTCCACAACTCCTGCGCAGTGTGTGGTTTGTCCCCCAAACAGGCAAGTTGTAAAACTGCCTGCTGTCGTTTACCCCTGGCCGTGCTGAAGTTGGTGGTGAAGGTGTTACGCTGTTCGGATGAGGAGGCGGTAGAGGATGAGGAAGCGGAGTAGGAGGAGTTAGGAACAGGAGGCAAACTGAAGCGCCCTGCAATCCTCGGTGGTGGAAGGACATGCGCCAAATTGCTATCCGCCTCAGGCTCATCCGCCACTGCATTTACCCAGGGAGATATAACGCCCCTGACCGTGCTTACTGGTCCACGTATCGGTAGTTAGGTGGACCTTGGCACAGATGGCGTTGCGCAGTGCACACCTGATTTTTTCCCCCACTTGGTTGTGCAGGGAAGGAATGCCTGATCATGCAGGTTGTGCTCAGGTTGAGAAGGTTTATGCCTCGCTTCAGGCTCTGATTGCACAGGGTGCAAACCACTCGTGTCCTGTCATCAGCACATTTTCTAAAGAACTTCCACGCTAGAGAACTCCTTTGAGCTGACTTTGGTGCGCTCGTTCCCTTGCTGCGTTGGGCAGTAGCAGGCGTAGTGTCTAGGGCACGGCCGCTCCGCTTCTGCACCCTGCTCCCTCTTCTGCTGTGCTGGTGGCTCTGTGCGACCACCGCCTCTTCCTCCAAACTACTCAGGTCACCTGCATGACGTTTATTCCATGTGGGGTCGAGGACCTCATCGTCCTCCACATCATCTTCCACCCAGTCTTCACCCCTGCCCTCCTTGTCGGTCTCCACAATGCTGAACGCCGCAGCAGTTGGCACCTGCGTTTCGTCATCATCGGAGACATGCTGCGATGGTCCTTGCATGTACTCATCTTGAGAAATAAGTGGTTGGGCATCGCTGCACTCAATCTCTTCCACTTCTGGGGCAGGGCTAGGTGGTTGGCCCTGGGAAACCCTGCTGACAGAGTCATCAAAAAGAAGAAGAGACTGCTGTATGGCTTGGGGCTCAGACTGCTTGCCTGATTTGCAAAGGGGTGAGGTGAAAGACGTTGGACATCGGCTGCAGGTGCCAACTCTGACCTTTCTGCAGTAGACTGGGTGGGAGACAATGTGAAGGAACTGGAGGCACTGTCAGCAGCAAACCAATCTACTATCGCCTCTCTGTGTTCTGGCCTCATCACTTCTAGAGGCGTATGATGCCCTACCAAATACTGATGCAGGTTCTGTCGCCTACTCACACTTGAGGAAGGTGTTTCACTTGTGCGTGTAGCTGGCACAGATCGACCACGTCCTCTCCTTGCAACAGGAGCTCTACCAGCAGCACCACGACCCAGGCCACGGCCCTTATTTGACGGTCTCCTCATATTTCTGTAATTTAAGATCTTGCCCTAGAAAGGTGTTTATTGAATAGCGGAACAAAACAACAACAGTATCGCACGGGTGTATCTCACAGTCAAATAAGCAAACTATGCCGCAATTTAATGTTTTTTACACCAAAAGGGTGTATATTGAATAGCGGAATAGGATAAAAAACTGTGTATCTCACACGTACAAACACAGACTAGGCACGATTAAATTTTTTTCTACCCTAAAGGGAGGATGAGGAAGAGAAGTAGGAGGAGTTGGGAACAGGAGGCAAACTGAAGCGCCCTGCAATCCTTGGCGGGGGAAGGAGATGCGCCAAACTAATTTAAAAGGTGTATCTCACACGTACCGATACAGACTATGCCGTAATTTAATTTTTTACACTCCAAAACGATGTATATTGAATAGCGGAATAGGAAAAATTTTATAATACGGTGTATCTCACACGTATAAACACAGACTAGGCCCCGATTACAATTTTTTGTACCCTAAAGGCAGGATGAGGAAGAGGAGTACGAGGAGTACGAGGAGTTGGGATCAGGAGGCAAACTGAAGCGCCCTGCAATCCTTGGCGGGGGAAGGAGATGCGCCAAACAAATTTAAAAGGTGTATCTCACACGTACCGATACAGACTATGCCGTAATTTAATTTTTTACACTCCAAAAGGGTGTCTATTGAATAGCGGAATAGGAAAAATTTTATAATACGGTGTATCTCACACGTACAAACACAGACTAGGCCCCGCCGATAAAAATTTTTTGTACCCTAAAGGCAGGATGAGGAAGAGGAGTAGGAGGAGCAGGCAGGAGGCAGACTGAAGCACCCTCAAAACCTTGGCAGTATGAGATGCTCCCCAAAAATTGGAAAGGTGTATCTCACACGTACCGACACAGACTATCACGCAATTTAATTGTTTATACCCAAAGGTTTTGATTAAATAGCAGAATAGGAAATATGATAAAAAAAAAAGTGTATGTATATCACACGTACAGAAGCACCCTAGGCCCCAATTACTACTGTTTGTACCCCTAAAGGCAGGATGAGGAGTAGGAGGAGTATGGAACAGGCAGCACCCTCAAATCTTCAGAAGTATGAGATGAACCTCAAAAACTTGGAAAGGTAAATCTCACACGTACCAACACAGACTATCCCGCAATTTAATTGATCCCCAAAGGTTTTTATTAAATAGCGGAATAGGAAATATGATCCAAAAAAGTGTATGTATCTCACACGTACACAACCACACTAGGCCCCAATTACTATTGTTTGTACCCCTAAAAGGATGGATGAGGAGTAGGAGGAGTATGGAACAGGCAGCACCCTCAAATCTTCAGAAGTATGAGATGAACCCCAAAAACTTGGAAAGGTTGATCTCACACGTACCGATACAGACTATCCCGCAATTTAATTGATCCCCAAAGGTTTTTATTGAATAGCGGAATAGGAAATATGATCAAAAAAAGTGTATGTATCTCACACGTACACAACCACACTAGGCCCCAATTACTATTGTTTGTACCCCTAAAAGGATGGATGAGGAGTAGGAGGAGTATGGAACAGGCAGCACCCTCAAATCTTCAGAAGTATGAGATGAACCCCAAAAACTTGGAAAGGTTGATCTCACATGTACCGACACAGACTATCCCGCAATTTAATTGATCCCCAAAGGTTTTTACTGAATAGCGGAATAGGAAATATGATCCAAAAAAGTGTATGTATCTCACACGTACACAACCACACTAGGCCCCAATTACTATTGTTTGTACCCCTAAAAGGATGGATGAGGAGTAGGAGGAGTATGGAACAGGCAGCACCCTCAAATCTTCAGAAGTATGAGATGAACCCCAAAAACTTGGAAAGGTTGATCCCACACGTACCGACACAGACTATCCCGCAATTTAATTGATCCCCAAAGGTTTTTATTGAATAGCGAAATAGGAAATATGATCCAAAAAAGTGTATGTATCTCACACGTACACAACCACACTAGGCCCCAATTACTATTGTTTGTACCCCTAAAAGGATGGATGAGGAGTAGGAGGAGTATGGAACAGGCAGCACCCTCAAATCTTCAGAAGTATGAGATGAACCCCAAAAACTTGGAAAGGTTGATCTCACACGTACCGACACAGACTATCCCGCAATTTAATTGATCCCCAAAGGTTTTTATTGAATAGCAGAATAGGAAATATGATCAAAAAAAGTGTATGTATCTCACACGTACACAACCACACTAGGCCCCAATTACTATTGTTTGTACCCCTAAAAGGATGGATGAGGAGTAGGAGGAGTATGGAACAGGCAGCACCCTCAAATCTTCAGAAGTATGAGATTGTGTTCACTGTACCCCACAAAGATTATGTTCACTGCACCCCAAAAAGATTGTGTTCACTGCACCCCACAAAGATTGTGTTCACTGCACCCCAAAAGGATTGTTTTCACTGCACCCCACAAAGATTGTGTTCACTGCACCCCAAAAGGATTTTGTTCACTGCACCCCACAAAGATTGTGTTCACTGCACCCCAAAAGGATTTTGTTCACTGCACCCCAAAAAGATTGTGTTCACTGCACCCCACAAAAATTGTGTTCACTGCACCCCACAAAGATTGTGTTCACTGCACCCCAAAAGGATTTTGTTCACTGCACCCCAAAAAGATTGTGTTCACTGCACCCCACAAAGATTGTGTTCACTGCACCCCAAAAGGATTTTGTTCACTGCACCCCACAAAGATTGTGTTCACTGCACCCCACAAAGATTGTGTTCACTGCACCCCAAAAGGATTTTGTTCACTGCACCCCAAAAAGATTGTGTTCACTGCACCCCACAAAGATTGTGTTCACTGCACCCCAAAAGGATTTCGTTCACTGCACACCAAAAAGATTGTGTTCACTGCACCCCACAAAGATTGTGTTCACTGCACCCCAAAAGGATTTTGTTCACTGCACCCCACAAAGATTGTGTTCACTGCACCCCACAAAGATTGTGTTCACTGCACCCCAAAAGGATTTTGTTCACTGCACCCCAAAAAGATTGTGTTCACTGCACCCCACAAAGATTGTGTTCACTGCACCCCAAAAAGATTGTGTTCACGGCACCCCAAAAGGATTTCGTTCACTACACACCAAAAAGATTGTGTTCACTGCACCAAGATTGTGTTCACTGCACCCCACAAAGATTGTGTTCACTGCACCCCAAAAAGATTGTGTTCACTGCACCCCAAAAAGATTGTGTTCACTGCACCCCAAAAAAGATTGTGTTCACTGCAGCCCACACACAGCAAAATGGATGTGGATCACTGACACCTGCCTATCTCCTATCCCACACCACACAGCAATATCGATTGTAGTTTGTAGAACACACTTTCCCTAAAAATCAGCAGACTCTATCCCTAACAGGATTGATAAGAGATCGTAGATCGGGACTAAGTGCAGACCCCACTCCACACAGCAATATCGATTGTAGTTTGTAGAACACACTTTCCCTAAAAATCAGCAGACTCTATCCCTAACAGGATTGATAAGAGATCGTAGATCGGGACTAAGTGCAGACCCCACCCCACACAGCAATGTCGATTGTAGTTTGTAGAACACACTTTCCCTAAAAATCAGCAGGCTCTATCCCTAAAATGCCTACAACTCGCCCTGCCTAAAACACTCCGACCTGTCCCTCAATTCTATCCGGACACAAATGTTTTTTTCCTGCCTGTCTGTCCCTAATCAGCAGCCAGCACGTTGATGTGTGCTCTCTCCCTGATCTAAGCAGCAGAATGACGCCGCTGCGGCACTGCCTCGAACTTATAAAGACTTGGTCACATGCTTCAGACGGCCAATCACAGCTACTGATACATTTGCAGGCATGGCTGGGATGGCTTAGGCACACCAGTTAAACGCTTGTTGATTGGCTGTTGAAAGCCCGCCATGAAAAGCGCGCCAAATCATGCAAAACCCGGAAATAAAACGACCGAACACGGATTTTTACCCGAATATACAGTAAAGTGTCCGTGTTCGGGTAACAAAAATCCAATTATTCAGTACGAACACGAATAATACAGTCCGTGTTCGCTCAACCCTAATTGTAACCACAGATTCATTTTAAAGAGCAGTTCAAAGCATCTAAGGAAATATATCATATCGCAAACTTTCATTATATAATATCAGCTTTGTAATAATAATACAAACAATCGTTATTTTTGACTGTCCAATATACATTATATTGTCAAAAAGTATAGAGACGCCTGCCTTTATAAGCACATGAACTTTAATGGCATCCCAGTCTTAGTCCATAAGGTTCAATATTAGGTTGGCCCACCCTTTGCTTCTATAACAGCTTCAACTCTTCTGGGAAGGCAGGTGTCCCAATACTTTTGACAATATAGTATAAGCTTACTTGAAAAATCTCCTTTCATGTTGTGAATGCTGCCTGTCTGCTGGTCATCTCTTTTCACAACTTCCTGGATTCCCTACATATTTTTCAGCTTTTCCTCTGCTGTTTACTCTCTACTCTGATTTCTGTACTGACTCTGCTTCCTGAAACTTCTCAGCTCCTCTGTAGTCCAGCAGACAGGCTCTGTGAAATGCATGACATGGTAGTGTCTACTCGCAGGGCATAGTAAATACATGTCACAGAAATCAAGGAACTAAATGTGTGGGGATCTTCACAAAGTAAATTTACAAACTTCAAGATCATTCATAATAATAAGAGTAGGTTAGAAATAATTGCTGTGCCTTGTGTATGGGTAGCTGGACCTGCTGCTTATCCCTTCCTGTGCCCACATGAGAGATTGAACCTATGAGAGCCACTGAGGACAAGGGAGCTGGAGCCAAGTTTAGAAGGACCTGTTTGTGAGGACTGAGATAACGGGGGCTGGGTTCCTGAGGACAGCAGACTCCCAAGCAACCAGGGCAATATTTGCTTTCTACTCGATTGGTGAGTGGATTCAAGTGGTGCTTATTCCATCACCGTTATCACTAGGAGACTGCCCTATTTGCCCAACAGCCCCAAAGTTGTTCACTGCATGCAGTCTTAAAGAGGCGGTAACGAGTACACCACCATACAGATCAGGTCCCGTTGTTAACCGGCTGAAGATTACCAGTTAGGAGCCAGGTACTATACAACTGCCTCACAGGGGTACCCATTCTTAAGAAAATATACATATTCCCACACTAAATGGTGAACACACAGGACGCACTCTGGAACCGTGTTTGATCATTTGTGCAGAGGGTTTTTGTGAGAATTTGTATTACCATTAATTTTATTTACTGTTTATGTTGTTCTTTATAAATGCTCTGTGTCTATCAGGTTAGTTTAGCATCACTGTGGTGTAGGTTAATTGTTATATTATACCTTAGTATTCATGTCAGTTAGCAAATTGCATTCAAACATTTACTTGTTCATTGATTGTTTTGCATTGCCATCTATTTTGCCATGTGATAAAACATTTACTTTATTCACAACTAAGCAACTCAGTGCCCATTTCCTGATGCACTAATATAGTTGTAAGTAGGATACTAAAGCCTGGTACACACCGGCCAAATGTCGGATGGCATTGGTCAGACATGGGAGTAATTCAAACATGTGCAAGTCACAATCTCAAGTATTAACCTTCAAGTCTCAAGCAAGTCCCAAGTTACTGTGGCGAAAAGCAAGCAAGTCAAGTCGAGTCCCTGCTAGAAGTCAAGCAAGTCAAGTCAAGTCATTTATTTTGGTCAAGTCACAAATCAAGTAAAAATACTGATCTACACCAATTTTCACCTTTAAATCAATGGTCAGGAAAGGTTTTATTTTCAACATTAACAAAATTGCTTAGTAATTTTTTCTTGGCGTATTAAAGAAACACTTTGAATGCCCAAACAGCTCAAAATCCTTCGTCCGGTCATGTTTCAACACCACAGTCACTAAAAACATGTTAAGTATTTCCATTGTTAAACAGCCACTGTCCTAAAAATCAGAACACACTGAGGTGTTTTAAGTGACTGTGGTGTCAGAAACATAACAGGCACAATAATTTTGCTTTAACACATCTTGAGAAAATGCAAATATTTAATAACTTAAAAAAGTAAAGTCATTTTCGAGTCATATGTCTCAAGTCAAAGTCAAGTCTCAAGTCATGAATACCAAGTCAAAGTCAAGTCGAGACTTTTATTAATTTTAATCAAGCAAGTCTCAAGTCCTCAAACTGGTGAGTTAAGTCTAAATTAAGTCAAGTCATGTGACTCAAGTCCCCCACGTCAGGCATTGGTCGGTTCAATAGAGACCGGCCGACATTCAGTCCATGTGTATGGTGCTCCCCCTGTCAGAACATAATAGCACAGCAGGGGAGATTGCTGTACTAACATCAGAGTGTCAGTTTTTTTTTCATTCAACACGCTGGGTTGAATGAATAAAAAACTAGTAGTGTGTGCAAGGCTTTATACTTGAGCTCACAAAGGTGTTTGCAGCATCCCATTGCCTAACCCATTGTGTCAGAGGGGACAAATCAGTTCAGAGTTGTGGGAAGGAACAGAGAGCCCGTCATACCAATCGACTTCTCCAGGGGTAGGGCACTACATTACTTTAATCTGAGTCTTCTATATTAAACAGCAGCCATAATCATGAGAGCACTTTATAGAAACAGTGGGTTTGTTTTGGAATAGCTTTCTTGCATGATAAGCAGTGGTTCCAAGATGGTCAGATTGCTGATTGCATAAAAGCAACCCTGTTGCCATAGTAAAAAGAACAACAGCAGCTCCTTGAAGAAGAAGCAGCTTGTTTACTACCTTTCCAGCAGGCAGCATGTTATATCTTCCCTCTTACACACAGCTACTACTGCACCACTGCTATATAATAGTTCTAGGTGTGAGTAATAACATATAATCTGCTTGGTCACCACTTTGTCCCTGCCATGTACAATTAATTTTTGCCCCTATGGACCCTTCTCTTTGGAGAAGCCTATTCTGCCTCCACCTACCAAATGTTATTTTCTCCATCAGCTCATCCCCCACGTTATTACCCATTTTATCACTTGACCCTCCCTCAGAGTTGTATAAAGTACTCAAAACCCATACTTGAGTAAAAGTACAAGTGCTCGATCAAAAAGTGACTTGAGTAGAAGTGGAAGTGCTCCATCAAAAAGTGACTTGAGTAGAAGTGGAAGTGCTCCATCAAAAAGTGACTTGAGTAGAAGTACTAAAGTATTCAACATTTTTTGTACTTAAGTATTGCAAGTAGTTTTTTTTTTAAATTTTTCTACTCAAGTACTGATAGTAAAAGTACCAGTAGTTTTGAAAAAAAAATTGCTACTCAAGTACTGAAAGTAAAAGTACAAGTACTGTGTTATGTAGCTATTAAAGAAAGAAGTCAAAAGTTTGAACATCATATTGTTTTTTTATCATTTCAAATGCAGATTTTATTTATACATACAGTAGCATTTATTTTCGTATGCGCTGATAATACACATGTTTTGAGCTTCATAAAACCTGCCATCTACTGTTCTGGCAGTGGTAATTTTTATAATTGTAACGAGTAACTATGCAGCACAAAAAAAAAATATTGGAGTAGAAGTATTGAAATCATTGAAAAAATGTAGTGAAGTAAAAGTAGTAGGAGAAAAAAATTCTACTCTAGGAAAGTACAGATACCGCCTTTCGGTACTTAAGTACAGTAGTGAAGTAGTTCCACTTAGTTACTATACATCTCTGCCCTCCCTTTTGGATTCTAATCTCTAATGAGAAGGGCTCCCTGATTCCTCTTGAATTGAATTTTATTGTAACTGTACTTTCTGCCCTCATGTTGTAAAGTGCTGTGCAAACTGTTGGCACTATATAAATTCTAAATAATATTATTAAACAAATTTGCCAGCTGGATTAAAAGCTGTTCCACTAATTACTATATGGGCTTGTGCACACTGGTCAATCCTGTCAAACACTGGTTTTACATGTAACAGGGGGGAGTACCGCGCTTTAAAGGTGCATCTGTGCTAAACTATTAATATGTTGTTCCAATATATAAATTGATCATACAAAACAATATATCTAAAGTGACTAAGTGCTTCAGTGATTACTATAATCTGTGTTTCGCTATAAATAAATACCGTTGATAAATAAATATATACAAATCTTATATGCATATAATAACCAGTCTGTGCATACAATAAATATAAATATTCAATAAATAAATATTTGTTCTTATATCCTGTTACTGTAATTAATAATAAATAATCAATATAAATATGTGGTTCAAATATTCTAAATATATATAAAGTGCATAAGTGTCCTCAATAGTGTTGAACAGTGATCAAAAATCTTCCTCCTAAAAAGTGCATGCAGGTGCTCTTCAGGGCTGGTTTTACATGCTTTCAAAAGGCAAAAGGCTACATTTTACCTACTTTGCCTGCAACGTAAAAGCATTTCTAATAGGACCTGCTGTGTTGACAAAAAAGTAATGCAAAGCATTACTTTGAAACTGACATTAGATAAAAATCAGACTACCAATCAGTTTTAAAATCTATGCAATAGCTTTTTTTATACTTGCGACCTGTTCATCTGCATTCTGTTGAAGGGTCATGATGACCAAAAAAGGTCTGCCAACAGGTTCCCATTCAGCGCTCTCAGTCGGATCTGATTGTTAGTACAGTGGCTCTGACCTGAGCCGTCAGTTTTTTTTTTTTGGTTAAACTAAAAAAAAAAAAAACTAGTGTGTGCGAGGCTTTAGACAGCCAATAGGTTTTTTCATGGTCCTGCAACAGAATTACCACTGGAGATGAGACAGATTTTTACTCCAAACGGAAGTGATCAGGTGCCGGTGTTATTCTGTCACAGTGCTATTTTAACCACTTTACGACCGCCCACCGTAGTTATACTGCGGCAGGCAGCAGCTCCTGGACAAACCGCCGTAGCTATACGTCGGTTGCGTGCAGGCAGCTAGGGGGCGAGCGTGCGCCGCCGGCTGCCCGCCTCCGCTCAGCAGTGGGGAAGCCAATGCACGGGTCAGGCAGCTCCGATTGCCACCTGACACCCACGATCATTCCCCACTGAGAGAGAAGATCGGTCAGCTGTTGTAAACACAGCTGACCATTCTTCTCCCTGGAATGATCACAGAGCTCCTGAGATCCTTCTATATAGGAACACAGGTCTCTGTGATCATTTCACAAGCCATGCCCCCCCACAGTTAGAAACACGCCCCTAGGTACACATTTAACCCCTTGATCACCCACAGTGTTAACCCCTTCCCTGCCAGTGTCATTATTACAGTAACAGTGCATATTTTTAGCACTGATTACTGCAGTAATGTCACTGGTCCTCCAAAAAGTGTCAAAAATGTCAGTTAGGGGTCCGATCTGTCTGCCGCAATGTCACAGTCCCACAAAAAAATGCAGATCGCCGCCATTACTAGTAAAAAAAAAAAAAAAACTATAAAAATGACATAAATCTTTCCCATAGTTAGTAGACGCGATAACTTTTGCAATGTTTTTTTACCAAAAATATGTAGCAGAAAACAAATTGACCTAAAATGTAAAAAAAATTTTTTTTTTGGGGAATGTTATATAGCAGAATGTGAAAAATATTGTTTTTTTTCAGAATTGTCACTCTTTTTTTGTTTAAAGCACAAAAAATAAAAATCGCACAGGTGATCAAATACCACCAAAAGAAAGCTCTATTTGTGGGAAAGAAAGGACATTCATTTTATTTGGTACAGCATTGCACGACCGCACAATTGTCCGTTAAAGTGACGCAGTTCCAAGTCACAAAATATGACCTGGTCATTAAGGGGGCAAATCCTTCCGGGCCAGAAGTGGTTAAAGTAGCTTAGTGGAGGAATTCTTTAAATTAAGCCAAGGTATTATCACAAATCGGTCTCATTGCTCCTGTTTAGTAATGCCTTGTTGTCTCACAGAATTGATACATATTCCCTACAGTTCAAGTGTAATTTTGTATACAGTAAAACCTTGGATTGTAATCCAAAGCACTCTTATATCAAAGTGAATTTCCCCATAAGAAATAATCGAAACTCAGATGATTCGTTCCACAACCCTTTATTCAAAAGTCCCTCAATTTATAGTCCATATAAAAAGATTATGGCAATGTGATTGGTTGTGTAACCATAAAATGTCCATCCACAAATGGCATCCTCCACAAGGGAATTAGAAGCAAAATCCAGCAGGAGCTACAGAGTATAAAAGAGAAGAGAGGAGCCTCTAAGTGTAGCAATATGGTTACATTTAATGAAGGTACAACATTTAGCAACTCACATGGTTGATGATTAAAAGAGGCACATCTAAGTATGCAGGCATCCGGGGTAAAGCTGTCCACATAGACCGATCAAACCTCCGGTTCTTACCACCGTCAGTCTGCAATCGTGACCAGGAAGACTACCCTGCAGTAGAGTAATCTAAAAGCAAGGCTTGAAGCGCGCATGGAGCGCAGTTTGGAAGGAATGACGTAGATGGCGGTGCAGGGGATGGTCTATGTGGACAGCTTTACCCCAGAAAACTGCATAATTAGATGTAAATGTTTTAATCGTCAACCATGTGAATTGATAAATGTTGTACCTTCATTAAATGGAACCATATTGCTACACTTAGAGGTGCATCTCTTCTCTTTTATACTCTGTAGCTCCTGCTGGATTTTGCTTGCAATCCCCTTGTGGAGGCTGCCATTTGTGGATTCTCTTTCATACTCAGTTCTGACGTGACGCTACTTGCATATCAAGACATCGCTTGTTTATCAAGTCAAAGTTTATTAAAAAATGTTGCTTGTCTTGCAAAATGCTCCCAAACCAAGTTACTCTAAATCCAAGGTTTTACTGTATATTGTGGAAAACAATATATTATAAAATTACAAACTTCCTCTAAATTTGTTCACTGAATTTTAGGATACATTTGCCCACACCTCACAATAATGCATGTATGTTGCATAATGTGGGCACTAAATACAATGAGGTTATTATACATATATTTCCTACAGGAAATTTCTTATCTCTGTTTAATAAGATAAAAGTCCAATTGTATCTCTTTCTTCAAGAGGTGGATGAAGTCCAAGGTCAAATTTGGAAATTGGCATGGTTGTTCTTTCTAGACTATATAAAGGAGATAGAGAGAAGGGTCTGTACCTGCTATTTCTTTCTTAGCCCATTTGCTTTAAAGAACAGACAAAATGAAAACCTTGGTAAGTTCAGCTACATTCTACATTTTACAAAATACAATACAATCAATGTATATTAAATGTATAATGAGAGATTTACAGAACATTTTAGAATGCTATATCTAACTCAACTTTTCCAGCCAGTGTGCCGAATAGGGGGTCTTTGTTGAGCTAGATAAAAGATCTACCTAACATTAAGGTGCAATATATGTAGATGGTCACCACTGACCTTCTGTAGAACAAGTTAGCTACCTGGGTGGCACACATTTTCCAGGTCAACAACTCAGAAAATGGGATCAGCATTATCAGAAAGAAAAATAATCACCCATGGCATGGGGTAAGGGAAGTAGGGATCTTGAGTGATACAGGGTTTTTCCTCAGTCCACAATTTCAAATTCCAACAGAGAAATTACTTATCTGAAAATCCCAAAAGGAATTTTGCACAGATTCCACCACTTTTTTTTACAAACTATCAAATCATGAATTTTGCATAAGCCAACAGTGACTATTTACAATATACAGGATGTCAATGCTTTATATAAAATAACATGTGACTTTTTTATGTTTCAGGTCATCTTTGCTGCTCTCTTTGGAACTCTGCTTGCTAATGATGTAAGAGAAAATAAGATTCCTTGTAACAGTCATCAGTTGTTTCCTTTCTTATTTTTTCAAACAGGTAGCATTATTGAGGTCATAGACCTTAGTATTCATAAGCAGGGCAGGTAAATACTGGTGCAGATTCACCATACAGCATGAATGTGTTTTGTCAGAAACATTTTTGTGCTTATTATGTTTTGGCATGGCTTGCTTTAAAGGGAAACTTCAGTCAAAAATGAAAGCTTTCCTATTAATGGTATCTTGAATATCTTTATCTTTGAAATTGTTCATTTACTGGCTAGCTGCTTTTGTAGCTTAGAAAGTCTTATCTAAACTAGACAATGAGCTTCTTCCTGTTCTTCATCGACAATGCTATCACCCTTTATCTGAATTTGCTAAGCTGTCTTTCACTTCCTGAAAAGGTTGGCGGTCTTTCTTAGACAGGCATGCCCAGACCTGCTTGGCCCCACCCCCATCCCACCTATCCTTCACCATGATCTCCTCCTGTCTTCATAGCCTCAATTAGGATAGCAGCCTCTCCTGAGAGAGAGAGAGAGAGAGAGAGAGAGAGAGAAAGAGGGGAGGGGGGCCACGTGACAAGCACAATTAATGAAAGAAATAAGGTACAAAGGAAGATTTTTGAAAGTTAAAAAGGATTACATGCGAGTAATGAGTTTTAGGCTCCATTTCTACTCGTGCAACTTGTCATGCGACTTTGGACATATAAAGTCGCATGACAAGTCACAGCCCTTTGATTTCAATGGCACCCATTCCCATCTATGTGACTTTGAAAATCAGCGACTTTGAAAAGGTGCCTGCACTACTTTGATGCGACTTTGATCCAGAGAGTGTAAAGTTGGATCAAAGCTGCACTCAAAGTCGCACTCTAAATCACACAGCTTAAGAGTAACACTAGTGGAAACTTACCACTAGGCTAGAGTGCGACTTTGGAGTGCGACTGAGTGCAGCTTTGATCCAACTTTACACTCTCTGGATTAAAGTCACATCAAAAAATGCATAAAAGTAGTGCAGGTACCTTTTCAAGGTCACTGATTTTCAAAGTCAAATAGATGAGAACGGGTGTCAGTGAAATCAATGGGCTGTGACTTGTTATGTGACTGCGTGTCCAAAGTTGCATGACAAGTCGCATTAGTGGAAACTGAACTTTAGTCTATGTTTCCACTATTGCGATTTAGAGTGCGACGTTACACTCTCTGGATCATCAAAAGTTGCATCAAAGTGCAAGTACTTTTTCAAGGTCACTGATTTTCAAAGTTGCATAGATGGGAACAGAGGTGCCATTGATTAATCGCCCTAGTGTAAACGTAAACTTAGTGTGGTTGCCTGTACTATGATCAATGTAGACTGTGAGCTGAGACCCCAGAGCACTTCTAGCTACACTGACAGTTAGGTAGGATCGAGAGGAGGACAGAGAGGCAGAAAAGAAAGGAAAAGCAGAGAATGGAGGGTATAAAGGGAGGTTGAGGAAAGATGGATATGGTAGGAAGGGAAGAAAGGCGGGGAATGGAGCAGTGCCATCTTAAGAGTATTAAAGGTCCCTGTGCAATGCAGTGCACTGGGGCCCTGCCTACACAATCACCCACGAGAATAAAAATGTAAATTATCGATAAGGCGATATTTATTGGTACAGCAGTGCCAGGCTAATGAAAGCTTCCAAGTTTGGCGGCTGGGTTTGGTGAACACCCACACAGCCGGGAGTCAGACTCCACCGTCCTTTGTGTGAAAGATATTCCTGCAGTTGTGGGCTCCCCCTCCACGGCCCAAGTTGCCTGACAACAGCGCAGGGCAGACAGGTGCTTGCCACCTGCTAAGTTTGGCGGCAAGATGCACACGGGAATTGGGACTAATGCTTGGCTGGGGCTGGGTCTCTGGACAGGTGCCCCCCCCCCCCCCCGGGCAAGTGGGGCCCCTGGGCAACTTCCCGGCATGCTTATTAAGTACGATTTTTTTTAAACATTTTAACTGTCTACCATCAGTAGAACCCTTTGCAGCGAGTAAATACATACAATATATACAATTTGTAAATCAAGATCCTCTAAATTCCTGAACAACATGATTTTCGGCAGATCATACAGAATAGCGAGCAGGCAAATTATAAATTTGCAATTTATATTCAGCAATTCTTCTGGTTCAGTAAGCCTGGGAGTATACATTTCAAAGATTCAAGAAACCTTAAACTATTCTAAGAAAAATATCAACATGTTGACCTCTGAAATACCAGCATTTTTATTATGTTTTTCATAGGATTCGTAACCCCGCAGAGTAGTTGTAAAAGCATTAATTCTGGGTATTTATAATTAGTAATAATAGTTGTACAGCATCCAAATCAAGAAAATCCTGCTGGCTAACCCTAGGCAGTGCCTGATTAGAATATTTTACATGTTTTAATTTGATTGTCTAATTCGTTTTATGTTAACTTTTAACATTCTCCCACAGAATGTAGATATGAATAATTCTGGGAATGATGGTGGCAATGTGCATCAGACTGTGAACATTAACAACCAGGACAAGGTAGCCAACATCAACAATCTGAATGGCTGGAACTCCTGGGATTCTATCTGTGATTATGGACAGGTGAGATATCAGCCAATACCCTTTGTTTTATGAGATGACAGTAAAATTGGCTTGTTTTTTTTCTAAATTGCGCTGGTCATAAACCTGAGTGGGATCAAATACTGGGAAACAATCCAAGTTCATCTACAGTATCTATTCAACCGTGACATTCAAATACATAGAGGGAATTAATTGTGCTTAGCTTAACTAAACATACTGGGGCTAGAATCTGATTGGTTGCTGTGCACAGTTGCTCCAGATTCTGTCTGCTCCAGTTTTAGTAGATTCCCCCCCAAATGCCTTTTCTCTAAAGTAAAGTAAACTTAGAGACAGACCCATTGTCATGATAATGTCTTCAAGCGCTTTTGACCTTTGCAATCCCATCTTCATTCTTCATTACACAGATCCAATGACAACACCATTTAGTGATTCTAAAATAACATGCATACTAACAGTCATTATACAGTTATGTGCATGAAGTAGACAATCTCAACACAAGCGAAAATGTTTTAGTAATGGTACAGCAACGATAAAATATCAGAATGAGAATGAAATTTGTTTTTGTTAAGTTGATTTGATTGACTGGTTGGTTGGTTAGTTAGTTGGTTGACTGATTGATTGATTAATTGATCGATAGGCTAACTGATTTTATTCCATTTTGAAATTCAATATAATCTGGGATTGTTAAAGTCAAATTTTTTTTATAATATTTTGGCTCACTCTTTTTTATCTTTATTTTTAAATGAAAGGGTGTTGTTGCAACAAGGCTGTATGGGAAGAAAGTATGCGTAGTGGCTAAGATGGATAGCACCAAGTTCCCCGGTCTGGAAGTCATTAGAACAACATACCAACAAAGCCCGGTAAGAAACATAACGCTCCATATTTTAAATACCTCACTGAAACTGGCAATAAATGCTAAAGTGGACCTATACATACATTTTACCAAAAAGCAATGTTTATAAGTCTGACTGGTATGGATAAATAGATAGTAACATAGGGGATGAACTATTTACCTTTCAATGAAAAAATTATATCCTCCACTTCCAAATGTATGACCAAAATCCTAGCTATTCAGTAACATAATCTGGAGGATTAGATGATCTGAACTCTGATTTTACCTTTCATCAAAGATCGCATGACCAAATTTCTAGGCTCTAGGTTAAATGGACAGTTGTGGGTAAAACCTAAAACCTCTTCAGGAAGATAGTATTGCAACCATGTTATTACTCTTTATGTAGCTATCTCAGGAAGACAAGACATCATTTTAAGTCAACATTTGAGAATGGGTTCACTTTAATACATGAGAAACTTCCACATGTACAGGAAGAATGTGCAGCTGAAAGGATACAACAGGAAGGAAAGTTACCAGTTACTTCATCCTGAATTTGTTTTCTTGACTTACGGGAAAATTCCACTTCCAATGTGATGACAGTATAGTTTTATCGTGATGCAAGGATAACCAATGTCAGTTAATTTTTTGATCCTCATCAGTATTTTCATGCTGTCAATCTAGGTCATCCTGAGTCATGAATTGCACCAATCACTGCAGATAAAAAAATATTTACATCTATAGATAGTCAAAAAATGCTCAAACAGGCAAGAAAGTGAGAATATACAGTGTGTTTATTTAAATGTATGATTTTGTTTAAACTATTGCTAATAATGTGCTTATTTAAATTGTTTCTATATTCAGCTCAATGCACCTCCAAGCCTCTTCAAGTTTTCTCTTAAGAACCCAGTTCCCATTGCCAACATTGGTATATATGGTGTGCATGTAGAAGCCCTGTGCCGAGGAATCCCAACCTACACTACCGAACCAATCCAAGGTGGGAACAATTCCTATCTATCTATCTATCTATCTATCTATCTATCTATCTATCTATCTATCTATCTATCTATCTATCTATCTATCTATCTATCTATCTATCTATCTATCTATCTATCTATCTATCTATCTATCTATCTATCTATCTATCTATCTATCTATCTATCTATCTATCGTTAACTTTCTGAAGTCTTTTTTTTTTATATTTCACAATAAAACATGATATTACTGGATAGCCATACCTTAATGCTACCCCCCATCAAAAAAAAAAAGGTTTGCACAATGATGAATTTGCATTAATACAAATATAATAAGTACTGTACTGCACATTTAACAAAAAATATTAAAAAGTAAGGCACTAACTCACAACCTCAATCAACATATATGCAATATGTACACGTCAATACAATAATTGTGAAAAAAAAATTGTAATGACAACACAAACAAATACAAAAGTCCATAGAACAAGGTGGTCCTTGGTGTAGAACTCCAACAACCATGCTTCCCGGTGATAAAAAGCCTTAAATACTCCTTTAGTTAGTGCTCCAACACTGTGTGTTACCATACATATTGGATAAGCCTTTGATATCTTAGGGTATCATCTTTGTTCCAATTGTATTCATGATGTTCCACACTTGCAATGCCTAGTAAAAGTAAGCCAGCCGCTGTCCTTTCAAATGTTCATTGTCATACACAATGGCAGCCGAGACCCAGAAAAAAATATATAATGGTCCAGGATAGTATAAAAATGTTTATTAAAATACCAAAACCAAGATAAAATGTACATTTTGCACTTACAAAAAGGTGCTATAGTCAGCACCAACACAAACAGCCTGGTTGTAATTGTCCTGCAAGTCGCTCTATCCGAGCCGGTGTGAATTCCAAATGACCAGAGGTGCTAGCCAGACCCAACAGGAAGTGACGTCAGGAATGGCCGACATGCAGTCTCAATGCATTTCCCATACCAGCATCATCAGGAAGTAAAATCTGCATTCTATCTTGGTGTTAGTATTTTAATAAACGTTAATACACCATCCTGGACTATTATATTTTTTTCTGGGTCTCAACTGCCAGGGTATGAGAATGACAATTTGAAAGGACAACGGCTGGCTTACTTTTATTAAGCATTGCAAGTGTGGAACATCATGAATACAATTGGAATAAGGATGATACCTGATACCCCTAAGATATCAAATGCTTATCCAATATGTATGGTTGTAAGTGTAATATGTAAGTGTGCATTTTGTACACACAGTGGTGGAGTACTAACTAAAGGAGTATTTAAGGCACTTTATCACCAGGAAGCACGGTGGTTGGAGTTCTACAGCAAGGACTATCTTGTTCTATGGCTTTTTTTTATTTTTATCTTTTGTCATTACAATTCTTTTTTCACAATTATTGAAGTGTACATATTGCATATATGTTGATTGAGGTTGTGTGTTAGTGCCTTACTTTTTAATATTTTTTGTTGTTTGGAGGTGGTGGATCCAATTAATTAGGCAGTTTCACATATATATTAATTAGCTATTTTTTATTTAGGTTGGCGCCAATTTTACTAATATACTTTTTCACATGTACTGCACATTTGTATAAAAAATGTAAGGAAAAACAAACTAGACAAATTAGAAGTCTATTGTTTTAAATCATCCGGCTATAATGAATGTTTTTTCTATCATAGCACTTTTTATTTTCAGACCTTTGACTGTTATTTTCTGTTTTTGTTAGCTCTTATTGCTGATAATAACGGTGGGTAAGGCAAGAAATAATTATCCTAATAGTTAATTGAGCCTATTAGCTAATAAAAAAAAACCTGAACATTGTGGGGGTTACTACAAAAATGTTTTCTGGGCATCACCACCACCTAGTTCAAAAGGAAAACATTTAACTCAACTTTGATATTCAATAACAAAAAAGGCTTTGAATTTTTAGGCATAGGGTTTCTCTTACCACGACTGTTATGGCACTTTTCCACTGCAAGTACCGGCTAGTACCGGCTCGGCTCTACTCGGCCCTGCTTGGCCCGGTTTGCTTTTCCACTGCGGTACCGCATGGTATAGTGTCGGAACGGTTCGGTACGGTACGGTATAGGTTTGCTTTTCCACTAAAGTAGTACTAAAGTTAAGTGGGTGGGATAACAACGGGGTGGGTGTGATTCTCTGACCAATCAGTGGCTAGTAGTGACTCCATGCAAAGGATTGTGGGATATGGTACCAGTTTGGTACCTGTTGGAACCACAATCGAGTAGGTACTGTTTTTTCAGAGCCGTACCGTACCGTTCGGTTCCATGCAGTGGAAAAGCAAACCTATACCATACCGTACCGAACCGTTCCGACCCTATACCATGCGGTACCGCAGTGGAAAAGCACAAAAGCGTGCCGAACTGGTACGGTTCCATGCAGTGGAAAAGCGCCATTAGAGACCGCGCTCAAATTGCTGCATACAATCAATTTAAAAGACTGGTCTGCCTAAAACTGATATTTGATATTGCGTCTTGTGGTCTAGCTTCTTAAAAATGTAAGGTTAAAGCTTTGTTAGTGATAAATATGTTTCTATCACAACAGCAACAACCTTTGAGAAAAGGTGGGAATCCATATAGTTAAATTGTGTCATATAAGGAAGATAACAAGCGACCTAATTTTACATAGTACTGTGTGCATTATTGATTCTGGTAATAATCCCATTGATGATCGATTAAAGCTATGACACTAACATTGCTTCTCTTTTCATTTTTTTCAGTGGATGAGTTTTACGGATGTGACACAAACAGCATCATCACCATTGGAGGCATCAGCTTCTGCTTTTAGGCCCCCCCCCTACATACCTAAAGTTTCTCCATTACTTAATGCATATCATTTCAAATCTAATTTCTGTACTTTTTTACTGCAAATAAAGCATTTATATGAAACACATGGTTGTCAGTTGTGTACAGTAAAAAATACTTCCCTTAATACAAAGTATTTTATTAAAATGTTTTATATACTATAAAGAGTAAAGGTAAAATATACACAGGATTTCAATGTACACTATTTTAGTCCTGTACTATTCCGTATACTACATATACCACTAAAACGGAAACTGATGCATCATGGTTTTATATGGCTCTATATAGGTTCCTCCCTTACTTATATGAATCCCGGTGTGACCATGAATCTGCCCTTTAAAAGAACCTGAGACTAAAGAAACCAAAAGGCTACTAACATGTTTTCTCTAGTACCTGCTACAGGAGGCAGTCTCTATAAGACAGGCACTGTAGACAGAACAGGTTGTAAAAGAAACACTTACTATGCATATGGTAACTGATATGCAAGTTATATAACATCTTAGAAGTTTATAGAGTCAGTTATATTTATTTACAGCCAATAGAAGAGGAAAAACTATGTATGGATGGCAATTACATAAAAATTACACCCATGACAGGATATTTATTCCATTACAATTGACAACTTTGTAGATAAACCCCCAAAAAATAAGATTGTTCTATCAATGAGACATTTATAATATACAATCGTATTTATTCCATTATCACATTTTATAAAGACTTCCAAAATAGTTTAAAACATATAAAAACTATAGATCAGAGAGGATAGCCATAAACATTTTATTCTTATTTGCATACTGTATGTAATTAAGTTTACAAACCACACACAGCTCTGTAAACCTCATGTATACATGAGCCGCCATACTTTATACCAGTTTTTCTCAACCTTTTTTCAGTCAACGTGCCCTTTAAAATGATGCACACCAGTTTTAAGACCTCATTTACATGGGTGTACTTATGCCTGTGGAGAGCTGTGTTTGCCTGAACAGGGATGCACAGGTGTCCATGCACCTGCATGCATGTCTATTTATGTTAATTGGGATGCAGCGGCTGCATGAACAAAGCTGCTGCTCCCAATTTAACATCTTTGTGGGTGCGTGTTCCCAAACTCATACGGTCTAATTTAGGGACGTGCACCCATACCTGCATCCACATGGATATCATATTGGAAGCAGTGGCTGTGGCTGTGGCTGTGTCAGTGCAGCCACTGGGATGGATTTACTAAAGGCAAATAGACTGTATACTTTGCAAAGTGCAGTTGCACTCTCCAAGTACAGTTTCTTTAGAGCGTAGTAAATGAGGTAAAGCTTCACTTTGCAAAGAATACCCAATCACATGCAAGGAAAATGAAATAAGCATTTTTGCCTGAACATGATTGGATGATGGAAGTCAACAGAGCTGTGTGAAGTACGTAGTAGCAGAGGGTTCAGTGAGCAATATGTAGAGGCATGGTGGTAAGTGAGCAGTATGTAGTGGCAGGGTGGTGAGTGAGCAGTGTGTAGCTATAGGGTGGTCAGTGAGCAATATGTGGTGGAAGTAAGTTAGCAGTATGTAGTGGTTGGACAGTCACTGAACAGCATGTAGCAGCAGGGCAGTCAGTTAGCAGTATGTAGTGGCTGGGCAGTCAATAAGCAGATAGACAGAATTCCTACTGGGGAAGTTTCTCCCTAACAGCCACTTACCACAGGGCTGGAGATAAAAGAATTTCAGGTTTGGTAGGTTTTCTCCATTTTAAGCTACTGTATCCTGAGGGAAGCAGGTGGCCACATGCTAAGGGAGCCCTGCCCCTTTAAAATCTGCAGGGGCACAGGGAAGGTGAAATCAAGCCTCCTGAACTCCAGGATATCTCCCCATTGGTGGCCATGGAGGTGGTTGAGGAGAACCTCAGGACAGTTACTTGATCCATTTGCCTTTGTTTGTACATTTTTAACATTTTGCTGTGGCACCCCTAAAGCAAAGACTATTGCATTTTGTTTGATTATGTGGATTAATATTTAGAAATCAAATTCTATACCAAAGTTGTCTTATATATAGTCTTATATATAGCATAGCTACTATTTTGAACTGTGGTCCTTATTCACTTGTATATGCACCATGCAGCCAAGTCAAACTTCTAAAAGTCATTGTCTTCGTAGCAATGAAGTATTTGAAGTATCAAATTTATACAGTTTTTTTTACAAAGAAATGTTTCATATTATATATATATATATATATATATATATATATATATATATATGTATATGAAGTACCTACATATTTGTAATGACAAATGCATGAGTTATTTTAGGTATTGTATTAAAAATAAGTTTACTGCTTCTTGAATGTTATCCCAGGCTAACATATCACTTAAAAATTCAAGTCCACTCCCAGTAAACCACTTCCTAAATGTGTTCAACTGAGGAAGACGCATCAGCATCCACTTTTCCCCAGACAAATTGTGTTGATTTACTAAAGACAAATAGACTGTTTACTTAGTAAGGGAATTTTCATTTTTCTAGTGATTGCGACAAAGCTTTGCTGACTGTGCTGACTATGGTTGAGTATTCTTTGCAAAGGATATTTACCATTCACTAAGTTAATTGAAAATTACCTTGCACATCAATTCTGCATACGTAAATATGCTATTTTCCTAGTTTCCTGGTTTCATGAATCCAAACAGAACTGCAAAATCACTGCCCACATGTATTTGCCATTTAAATGTCCAATTTACCCACCCCTACACTAGCTTAGCCATTATTTGCAGTTGTGTGGTGTTAGAAATACACTGCATTGGGTTACCGAACTGAAGTGCTTCAATAAACAGTTAACTATTCTGTGAATAAAAAAGTTAAAAGTGGTAGCAGAAAAAAAAACAAGTGGTCCAGCACAGTGGCTAAGTGGTTAGTAATTCCACCTAGCCGCATCTTGGGTTGTTGGTTTGAATCCCAACGACAGCACTACCTGCCTGGAGTTTGCATTCTCTCCCTGTGCCTCTGGTTTCCTCCCACACTCCACAGACATGCTGGTGGTAATTGGCTCCTGTCTAAATGGGCCATAGTATATGTACGTGAGTTAGGGACCGTAGATTGTGAGCTCCTTGAGGGCAGGGACTGATTTGAGTGTACAATATATATGTAAAGTGTTGTGTAAATTAGTGGTGCTATATAAGTACCTGTAATAAATAAATAATAAAAAAATAAATAAATCAAGTCTGCTATGTTTTTTTTTTTTGTTATATACTATATACAGTGCATTTCGAAAGTATTCGGCCCCCTTGAACTTTTCAACCTTTTGCCACATTTCAGGCTTCAAACATAAACTGTCGTTTTTTGTGAAGAATCAACAAGTGGGACACAATCATGAAGTGGAACAAAATTTATTGGATATTTCAAACTTTGTTAACAAATAAAAAACTGAAAAATTGGGCGTGTAAAATTATTCAGCCCCCTTAAGTTAATACTTTGTAGCGCCACCTTTTGCTGCGATTACAGCTGTAAGTCGCTTGGGGTATGTCTCTATCAGTTTTGCACATCGAGAGACTGAAATTTTTGCCCATTCCTCCTTGCAAAACAGCTCGAGCTCAGTGAGGTTGGATGGAGAGCATTTGTGAACAGCAGTTTTCAGTTCTTTCCACAGAGTCTCGATTGGATTCAGGTCTGGAAATTGACTTGGCCATTCTAATACCTGGATATGTTTATTTGTGAACCATTCCATTGTAGATTTTGCTTTATGTTTTGGATCATTGTCTTGTTGGAAGACAAATCTCCGTCCCAGTCTCAGGTCTTTTGCAGACTCCATCAGGTTTTCTTCCAGAATGGTCCTGTATTTGGCTCCATCCATCTTCCCATCAATTTTATGTTTGAAGCCTGAAATGTGGAAAAAGGTTGAAAAGTTCAAGGGGGCCGAATACTTTATATATTTTTTTTTTGTTAACTTTTTTGTCTGAGTATAGATGTTTGTCCCAAGTATGTTTGAATCTACTTACTGTTAACTAACTCACTACCTCTAATGGAAGTCTATCCCAAGCATTTAGGAACCATTGGAAGGTTCTTAAAAATGAACTTGGCCCTCGGCTACCTGATGCTCCCCCGGTGGTTTTCAGGGGGGTAGAACCTTTGCGTCTTCAGATTGCCCCTAATGTTTTGGATAAGCCAAAGCAGTTACCTTTTTTTCACACACTAACGGGCTTTTATCCGTGTAGAAGGTGTGCGGTATGTCGTGTGAATTCCCTTATTGGTAGAAAATTCTGTGAAGTCTCTTCTACAGCTACATCTAAAGTACATCCAATAAAACCTTTCATCAGTTGCTCCTCCACTAACGTGGTTTACCTTCTGCAATGTCCGTGCGGCCTACAATACATTGGCTGCACAAAGAGGACACTGACGGTAAGGGTGAGAGAGCACATTAAAAATATCCGGACGGTTTACCCCAACCACAGTGTATCTAAAAACATTACGCTAGATGCCATGACAAAAATCCTGTGGGCACAAAAATTTGGGGTATTGATAAATTCACCCCCCATTGGAGAGGAAGTCCTATTCGCCATGAGATTTCCCGTTTAGAAACCCGGTGGATTTTTAATATGAAGACATACTCTCCATGGGGAATGAATATTGAATGGGATGTGAATTGTTACATTAATAATAGCTGAATTGTTGATTAGTGATATTTTATTTAGGTGGATTAGTATTTTAAATATATTGCATTGGTATAATTAATTTAATGTATGGAGTTGTTTCCGGTGTCCCCTGTGTAAGCTTTTGCTATGTATCCGTCCTTGCTGACCTTGGTGACATCTGATTTTAATTTTTATCTGTATAATATGCATATATATCTTTTTAGGTATGCACCAATATGGTTGGTTTTTTCATATTATATTTATTGTAATGGCTAATGTGCATTATGCGGCCCGCTCGCTTCTGGGTCCGGTTTCCGGGATGTGTTCACAATTGTTTTCACCCCCGGGATATCTGGTTTTCACAGGCAGCTGAATGGAACGCATTAGCGGTCATTTCCGCTTTCGTCACTTCCGACCAGGCTCTATTGCAGCGTGCTGACGTCCCTGTAAGCTCCGCCTCTGATGATGTCATTTCCAATGACAACACGCGTCAGGCGACTCTGGAACGATCAGCACGCTATGTAGACCGTGGTATTTTGTTATTGACATGCTCTAAACTTTCGCAAGATAGTGAGTACCTTTCTTTTATCTAATAAACGTCTATCTATGCAGTCTACACTATTGTCCTCCTCTGTTCTATTGAGGTTTACTGGAGTTATTTTGGAGATAGTGTGAATAGTTCCTGTGGCATATCCCTTCCTGGTTGAGCTGTCTGAGATTTTACATCGCCTTATATGATCACCATCTGGTAAGCAGTTAGTGTGTCCATCACGGCTGGGTGTTTGCTCCATCTGATTTCACCATTGGTATCTGGGATCTTGCTCCTATTCTCCTTCCTCCATATATTTTATTGGACATTTTGGACTGCAATTGGATGTTTTTTATTACAATTTTTTGGCGCTGCTTTTATCTTCTTTTTATATCCCAAGCATCAACTACTCAACTACTCTTTTGGTAAAATACTAGTATCTAAGATTAGTTTTGAACTTTTCTCCTGCTATTTTGAAATAAAATCCTGTGTTCTTGATTTTGGTTTCATATTGAAAATACTGCCCTCCAGAACGTTATTCACCACCTTGAAGTACCATATTTAAAGGTTTGAATTAAGTTCCTGAAGTTTCTCCTAATATGTGTTATTCCTCAGATCTTTTACCGTTTTTGTTGCCCGTTTCTGGACTAGTTGTATCTTATCAATATCTTTTTGTAAGTCATGTCTCCAGAAGTTTATTTGCTTTTTCCACTGCATTTGCTCATTTTGCAATCAATTGAAATAAGTTCTCCCAAATATTTTTCCTCTGTAGTGCTGGCCAACACAGTACCCCCAATGTTGTACTCTATTAAGGGATTATTTTCCCCTAGGTGCGTTATTTTACATTTAGAAACACTGAATTGAAGCTTCCACTGCTTTGACCAATCCTCCAGCAATGTCAAATCATGTTCCATGTTACAGACACCTTTGGGATGTCAAACCTATTGCATAGCTATATGTCATCAGCAAAACAACATGCCTTGCCCATCAAACCTTTAGTTATATAACTTACAAACACAGATTAGAGCTGTAGAGAAGTGGTGCTAGAGGTACAGTAAATATAGACACCAGAGGATGTGTAGACAGGGGTAGACATATCATTTTTAAAGAATGCACTAGGAGGGGACCAATTTATACTACATGTCATCAAATGGGTAATAAGACCCCCATCAAATGTCCACTAGAACTGGACACCACTTGTATCTAGCTGCAAATTTTTAAAATTTTTTTTTTCAGGCACTGGTTGCAACCTGTGGGGAGAGGGCAAATATTGGTCTCTCAACAGGGTCCCTTGGTAACTCTGTCTACCACTGTGTCTAGCACAAAGTGTACATAAGTGATATGCTCCGTCACAGGTTGCTTCACATAGGACCTCTCTCAATTTCTCCCACTTCGCAACCTGTATCACTAATCACTACCAAAACACCCTTGCTAATATACAGAATTATCACTTCCAGAACAAGCAGACCTACTCAAGCACCACCAGTTCTGCTAGGTCCTCTAGTAACAAGGGCCCAGTCCAATCCTCAATCGAAAATATCCTGCCCCACTGTCAATCTGCAATGATACCCCTTTAGTTAGTGTGGTATGAAGAAAGTGTACAGCCTATTGTTTGTTGTTTTTCTATGCTGCCTGTTTCCCCTCATTTCCTTAAAGTTATGCACACCTATGTTTGACAGGGTGTCACTGGGGCAGGGATTAGGATAGAATCTCCACAAAGAAGACATGTACTAAAATAAAAATAAAAAAACTGAGGCTTTATATTGTGTCTGCTAAATACAGAACTAAACAAATTGTGTCTGGCTGTGCCTTGGCTTTAATGTGCATCAAAGGCTAAGCTCCCCTTTTAGAAAGAAAAATATACGCACAAATTTTTGCAGGTTAAAAAATTTGCCTTTTTTTTTTAACAAGTGGCTGCAACGTATCACTCCCACAATCAGCAGATCAGAGGTGCAATTACATGCAGCTTTCTCCAGCTTTCAGCCCGTACCTAGTACAAACTGCCACCTTGTAAGCTGGAGGGAGTGTGAATGAACTTTGAGTGTGTAGAGATTGGCAAAACGACTCCCTGTTCGGTTTGTGGTGGAACTTTCGAACATCGCAAAAGTTGGGAACTAAATAACAAACCCCATTGAAGTCTATAGGACCCGAACGGAAAACTCAAAAGTGTCAATTTTGAAGACTTAGATTTAAGTTAGGCATACATTGGTTATAGGGGGCAGGTACTGCCCTGGGGGACATGTATCAATGAAATAAAAATGTTTGTGAAAAAAAAAATCATTTTTAAATTAGCAGTGATTTACTGATGCTTAAAGTGAAACCATAAAAATGATAAATAACAACAATAATCAAAGATTGCTCTAAATATAGTGCCTGGGGGTCCCCTCAGTCTGCCTGTAAATGTTCTGTTCACAGTATAGAAACTCATGCAGCAATAATGACATTTATAAAGCCAAAAAAAAGGACATTTTTCCTGAAAGCTTTCTTTATTTTGTAAATAACGGTTTGGGGAACCAATCTGTATGATGAAAAAGGGGTAGGAGAAGAAAAGCAGCGCCACCTCAGTGTAGATTAAGATGAACCATCACCATTTGCTGATCAACGATTTCCTCTGTGTGAGTTACTACGTTGTTTTTATGTAATAAATAACCTTTTAATCTACACTGAGGTGGCACTGCTTTTCTTCTCCTACCCCTTTTTTGTCTGTTGCAGAGTCCCTCTAGCTCTGTATGAAGCCTGCAGTCACCTCCACCATCCATCTCCACTAACCCCAGGGATTGAACTATCCTGCATACCTCCTAAAAAGACTACCTACAGCCACAGTTGAAACTTTTTCATTAGATCGAATATACTTGACTCTTTCACTGGCGCAGGTCGAACGTTGTGTATATGTACCAATCTGTATGATGAGGCCACAATGTAATGCATACGGAACAAGATTAGAGATTTTTTGAATACATTTTGGTGTCTCTTTCGCAGACTTTGGATAGAAGTAACAGGTGCAGAAAAATTGGGCTTTGGGTGTTGGTGGTGCCTTAACCAAATATAGGTACTCTTGATGAAGGCAAGAATTGGCCTTGCTGTCAAAAATGTAAATGATATCCTCCTGTCAAACAGATGTGGAAAAATTGATCTTTGGCTGTCGGTGGTGCCTTCAAACTGTAACCACATAGAAGTACTTTTAACCTATGCAAGAATTGGCCTTGCTGTCAAAAATTGAAATTATATGCACCTGTCAAACGGGGGGGGGGGGGGGGGGGATTAGTCAGGTGCAGAAAAATGTAATCAATGACATCGGCATTGGGGGCTTGATAGCTGTTGCTAATCCAGAACTGATTCATTTTGATAAATATCAGCCGATCAACGGAGTCTGTGGACAGACGCTCTCTCTTATCTGTTACAAAACCTCACGCAACATTGAATGCCCATTTGGAAAGTACGCTGGATGCAGGGCAGCCCAGCAGCTCAGTTGCATACTGGGCAAGTTCTGTGGTCTATTCTCATGACCCAGTGGATCATCAACGGTAAAACTCTCTATGTCTGTTTTAGCCCCTAGATAATCTCCCACCATATGATGCAGACGCTTCCAATGGGATTTGAAAGCTGATAGCCCTGGCGCAGAGGATTAAAAAAAATTTGAAATGCATCACTGAGGCGGCCTCTCTTCTCCATCGCTCCTCTCTTGACCAACAGAAGCCTCATAACTATGTTTTCCAGTCGGGAATGGTGTTACATAAACTCCTCTTTAAGGTGTTCTCAGGAGATTTCATCTTCTGCTCTCTCTCTGTGGGGATGGGAGGAGTTCCAAGACTTTCTCCTTTTAACAGTGGTCAAGGAGGATTGCCAACAAATAGTGTTCCTTCTCCTTGATGCCACAAATTCCTGGGTCCTTTTGCAGGCTTTGAAGAATGAGGGAGTTGATGCACTGCAAGTTTTCAGGGGCATGAGAAGCAGACTCCTCTGGGTCACTGAGGATTACAGTGTCTGGAACTGCCTCCTCCCAGCCACGCACCACTCCCAAGGGTTCTGGGGACTGAAAATCATCTGTTAAGGGTTGATGCATTTCTTGCTCTGCTTCAATGCCGCCAAAACAGCCAGAATCCTCCTCCTCCTCCCTCTCCTCTTGTGTGTTCTGTGCCATCACAAGAATGGTGCCTTGAGAGGAAAATAAGTCCTCCTCTTCCTCCCGCTGCTCTTCTTCGAGTGCCCTGTCCATAATGGAGAGTCTGCTACAGCAGGAACAGAAATAGGAATTCTGTCACTGATGCATGCATTGTCACCGCTCACCATCCTTGTGGCCCCCTCAAAATGGTAACAGTACAGTGCATGAATTCTTTATCAGCAGCTATTGGCATGGGGAAAAAAACAGAGCTGCCCTGAGCCTGTCGTTGTGCCATACTCACACAGGTACTCGTTGACAGCCCTCTGCTGCACATGCAGTCACTGCAGCATTGCCAAAGTGGAGTTCCACCTGGTGGGCATGTCACAAATCAGGCGGTTTACATGCAGGGGGAATTCCCGCTGAATTTCAGCCAACCGAGCACTGGCTGTGTATGACAGCCTGAAATGGCTACAGACTCTTCTGGCCTGCTTTAGCAGATCTTCCAACCCTGGGTATCCATTTAAGGAATGCTGCACCACCGAATTGAGGACATGGCACATGTGTCAACTTTCTCTGTCTAAGGGTCGAGAGAGAAATGGTTTGTGCCTTTATCGCACACCACCATTCCTGGCTCCAGCTGGCGTGGAATGAACCACCTCTGGCTGCCCCTGCAGAGCTTCAAGAATCTGATCTGGTGTGACTCCTGTCCCCTAGACAGACCAGCTGAAGCACTGCATGCACCCTTTAGCCTGACTCATTGAATAGCCCCTTGAACGCTTAGGGGGTACTTGTGGTTCACAGGACAATTCAGCAGAGGAGAGCATGGAGGAGTAAGAGGGGTGGAGCTGACAAATCCTGTATCATCACCACTAGCTGAATGGAGACACCCTGAGGTATAGCAGGGGTAGACCGTAAAGGTGAGGAGTGAGGAGGAGCAGAATTACATCCCTTTTGTGTGGCTTTCAGGTGCTCTTGCCAATGAGTAGTGGGAGGTTAAAGGCCTTGTCAAGTATGTGGTACCCAAATGGCTCATGTTTTAGCCACGCTTGATGTGTTTGAGGCAAAGTTTGCAAATTGCAACAGTGCGATCTGCCACACATGTGCTAAAAAAGGCCTAGACAGCTGAGCTGTGGAAAGTGGGCCGGAGATAACAGCTCCACAATCTGGTGGAATAGGGTAGCTGCTCTCTACTCCTTCATTTTTTGTTTACCAATGTTCTCCACTCTCTTTAGGCTCATGTTCCTACCTTCCTCAACCTCAGAACCAAGATCTGAATCAAGTAATGGCTGTACATCATCAAGGAGCAAGTGGCTGACGCTGTATTCAAATAAATCAGCTGACTCTTCCATGCCTGATGCTGGGGCTATGGCAGGAGTAGCTGTGGACAAGGAGGCAGCTGCAGTGGACTGTGCACTAGTCTCTGCTTGGGTGATGGAGGATAAGGATTGTTTAGTAAGCCAGTCCACCACCTCCTCTGCATGCTGTGGCTGAATAGCATGGGCAACATCACTAAACCGAGGAAATGATGCCCTGCATGAGGACAGACCACGTCCATCTTTGCCTGTGTGTTGACACATACGCTGCTGGTCCCCTTACAGTGCCATTGGAACATCTGCCTCTCCTTGTTGACATGATGGGAAGGAGCTTGTTAATAATATGTTAAAAAAAATGATGGATGCACTTTATTCAATGAAAAGTGGTGTGTAGTGCACTTTAACTTGAATACTCAATACACAGAAACGCTCCACTGACACACTACAATATACTACAGTAAAACTGCACTAACACACTGCAATCTACTGCTTTATACATGCACTAATGTTACTGCAATATACTTCATTAAACGTGCACCAACGCACTGAAATATACTGTGTAAAATGTGCACCAACGCACTGAAATATACTGCGTTAAACATGCACCAATGCACTAAATTATACTGCTTTAAACATGCACTAATGCACTGCAATATACTGTGGAAAAAATTCACTAACACACTGAAATATACTGCATTAAACGTGCACTAATGCACTGAAATATACTGTGTTAAACGTGCACTAACACACTGCAATAAACTGCAGTAAACATGCACCAACACACTATAATATACTGTGTTAAACATGCACTAATACACTGCAATATACTGCAGTAAACGAACAATAAATCACTGAAATATACTGCGTTAAACATGCACTAATGCACTACAATATACTGCGGTAAACGTGCACCTATGCACTGACATATACTGCGTTAACCACTTCCCGCCGTCACGCTGTCTATTTACGTTAGCAGTGTGGCAGCTGCAGGCAAAATCACGTTAATAGGCGTCATCTCTCCTGGGAGGAGCTAGGGTGTGAGCGCACGCCGCTGGTGGCGCGCTCCCACTCCCGATCATCAGCGGGGAAGCCAGTGCGGGTGTCAGGAGGCTCAGACAGTTAGAATCACTCCCCTAGGCTTACATTTAACCCCTTGATCACCAATAGTATTAACCCCTTCCCTGGCAATGGCATTATTACAGTAACAGTGCATATTTTAGCACTGATTACTGTAGTAATGTCACTGGTACCCCAAAAAGTGTCAAAAATGTTAGTTAGGGGACCGATCTGTCCACCGCAATGTCGCAGTCCTGCAAAAAACTCGCAGATCGCCACCATTACTAGTAAAATAAATAAATAAATAAATACAAATTACATAAATCTTTCCCGTAGTTAGTAGACGCAATAACTTTTGTACAAACCAATCAAAGTACGCTTATTGTGATTTTTTTTTAAATATGTAGCAGAAAACAAATTGGCCTAAAATGTTAAAAAATTTAGATTTTTAAATTTTTGGGGGGGGGGGGGGGAATGTCATATAGCAGAATGTGAAAAAAAATGTTTTTTTTTTTCAAAAGTGTCGCTCATTTTTTGCTTATAGCGCAAAAAAATAAAAATCGCACAGGTGATCAAATACCACCAAAAGAAAGCTTTATTTGTGGGGAAAAAAGGACGTCAATTTTATTTGGGTATAGCTTCGCATGACCGCACAATTGTCCGTTAAATTCACGCAGTGCAGAATTGCAAAATATGGCCTGGTCCAGAAGTGGTTAAACATGCACTAAAGCATTACAATATACTGTGGTAAACATTCACCAATGCAATGAAATATACTGTGTTAAATGTGCACTAATGCACTGCAAAATTATGCAGTAAACGTGCAATAATTCTGGTCCAGAAGTGGTTAAACATGCACTAAAGCATTACGATATACTGTGGTAAACATGCACCAATGCAATGAAATATACTGTGTTAAATGTGCACTAATGCACTGCAAAATTATGCAGTAAACGTGCAATAATGCACTGAAATATACTGCGTGAAACGTGCACTAACGCACTAAAATATACAGTACCACGGTAAACGCACACCTTTGCACTGAAATATACTGTGTTAAACATGCAATGATGCACTGCATTTTACAGCGGTAAACGTGCACTTACACACTGAAATATTCTGCGTTAAACACGCACTAACGCACTGCAATGTATTGCAGTAACCGTGCACCAACCCACTGAAATATACTGCGTTAAATGTGCACTAATGTAATGCAATATACTGCGGTAAAGGTGCAATAACGCACTGAAATGTACTGCATTAAACGTGCACTAATGCACTGCAATATACTGTGGTAAATGTGCACAAACGCACTGCAATATACTGCGGTAAACATGTACCAACACACTGAAATATACCACTGCAGGAAGCCTGCCCTGACAAAATAAACTGACAAAAGTAAAAATAAATGGTCACACTACACTCAGGCTGCACTATCAATAGATTCACACTAAACTTACATTAAAGTAAAAATGAGTAGGGATGAGCTTCGAGTTCGAGTCAAAGCTAAGTTCGACTCGGACATTGGTTGTGCGATCGTTTGTCGAATGGCCAACAAATGTGCTTATTCACAGGAAATTCGAGATTCCCATAATGCACTGCACACGTGCAGTGCGTGCAGCACGTTATGTGATTGGCCAAAGCATGCACCCTGACTTCATGCTTTGGCCAATCAAATGATCTCTACCATGATTAGACTAAAGGCAGGCTGCCTTTAGCAAATCATGGCTCAGGGCCCAAGTACACGCCCCACACTACATAAAGGCTGCCCGCGCAGCCGCAGCGTGTAGTGTGATTGTGCGGGCGAGGAGACAGGGAGAGGGACGCGTGTGAGGCAGGGCGAGAGTAGCTTTTTTTGGAGTATGTCAGACAGTGCAGAGAGACATTTCTAGCAGTGTAGGGAGGGCGAGGAACATGTTTGAGGCAGGGAGAGATTTGTTTCTTTGCAGTTTGGCAGACAGTGCAGCGTCAGTGAGGCATTCCTAGCAGGGAGGGAGAGAGATTTCTCATTTATAGGGCTACCGATTACATCACATCAGTGAGAGTATTGTTAATCGGTCACTTGCGTACACACTATAACCTGCTGATGACGTACGAGCTACGAAACGCGTACGGCGTGTCGAGTCATTTCCGGTAAACTTGTATGGGAACGAGGCTTGGATCGCAAGCGCTCTGACACTTAGTCACGCTCGATTTTTACCTGCTCAATGTGAGTACCTCTGTACATTCTTTTGATTAATAAAGTATAATACGGAATTACACTATGTCCACCATTTACTTTCTGGCATAATACATCGGGAGTGGATTAGAGTGGACACCTCGGAACACACCTAGGTCAGGAAGGCATACAGGGGACCAAACCAGGAGATATCCCTAGACCAGCCAGGGCCTTGGCATACGCCCCCATCCAGGCAGAGGAGGATATCGTTAGGCTGCCAGACCCATTTAAACACCCGCTCTATACCCCTGTGTGGGGTGGGTGTTTCTGGTAAGTGTGCATTTCCACCGGAGGGATATCCCAGCACCTTACCACCCACCACGGGGTTCCTCTTCACCTATCACCAGAGTGTTGTTACCCGAGTGTTGTCACTTATATCTACCTATGCTTACCTGTAGTCACGGCATGTGACATATAGACTCTTTTACTGGATCTTTTTTACTGGACTTTGCGAGCTGTACATAAACTTTATATTAGCCTCTGTTGGCACTTCAGATTACCCCCATACCAGCGAGGTGGTATCATTGGGGTGACCCACACTATATAGCACTTTTTTGATAGCACTTTACCATTGCATGTGTTTTATTAATATTGGTTATTTTAATTGGTTATTTATTGCTTGTGTATATCACTTACCACATACTTTTTTGCACCAGTCACTTTTAATACTCTTGAAGGCACTTTCTGCACTTGCTTATTTGCACCAATTTGATGTTTATGAATTATATATTTTTTATTTGAGTGTATTTATATTATAACATTACATATTTAGCACATAGGCACCTTTAATCATCAGAGTATACACCCCAATATATCTAAACCTATATAGGCAGCGCCACCATCCCTACTTCTCTTTCATCTCGTGTATAGTCTCCGGACTATTATCCAGGGAGGCTGCAGCCTATTTTTAGATATATATATATACATAAATTATTACACAAATTATTATATATATATTTTTCAGATTTTTCACCTTCATATATATTTACTTTTTTATATTTATATTTACTCACTGAACATTTACTCATCCATATAGTCCGTGGCGCGGAAGTCTTATCTTTTTTTTTATAACCATGACAGCTTGTTATCTATAGGGCTATTGATTACATCACATCAGTGAGGGTATTGTTAATCGGTCACTTGCGTACATACTATAACCACCACAGCTTGTCATCTATAGGGCTATCGATTACATCACATCAGTGAGTATTGTTAATCGGTCACTTGCGTAATACTATAACCTCCACAGCTCATTTATAGCGCTATAGATTACATCATATCAGGTCATTGAGTATCTATGGTCAGTTGCGTATACCCTATATTGATCTGTATCAACATCATGTCCAAAAGGCAGACAAGGAGAGGCGGACGCTCACAGGCCACGAAAAGTGGTCAAGCAGCCTCTGTTTCCATTGAGAAAGTGGTGGTCACAGTCGACATAGTGCATCCTCTGCAGGCGGGGCACACCTGTCCTTTATTTCCGGTGCTGCCCGTGCTATTCAGCCACAACATGTGGAAGAGTTGGTGGAGTGGATCAATAAGCCATCCTCATCCTTCTCGTCCTCTGGCACCCACAGTCACAGTAGTTTGCCTTCCTCCGCAGCTGCCAAAGTGGCCCATTCCACAGGCTCCTTCTCCACAGCTACTCCTTCTGTTGCCCCACCATTATGCATGGAGGAGTCACCTGAACTATTCGATGCTGGAGGATGCGCAGCAATTTGAAGGCTGTGATTTTTGCTTCAAGGTTGATTAAGGGAATAACGTGAGCCTAGAAAGAAGGGGTGACAATGACTGACAAGAAACCAGCAGTCATGTTGCCACAGCTGAAGCATATTGCCAAGTTTGCTCCAGTGACAAGGGAGGGGATGATGAGGTCACTGACTGTACTTGGGTACCTGACAGGATAGAGGAGGAGGAGGAGGAGGAGGAAGGGGAGGATGAGGAGGATGCACAACTCCAATAAGGCAGGATGTGTTCCAGGGGCTGCCATAGCAGTAGCCAACCTATTGCATCACAGCACAAAACTCCACAGGTGCAGGGTGCTGCAAACTCCCCGCAGACTCACAAAAGTTCATTAGTGTGGGCTTTTTTTTAGCACCTGTGCAGTAGACCACAGCGTTGCTGTTTGCAACATCTGTCTAAACCGGATCAAGCGTGGCCAGAACACCAGCCGCTTGGGCACCACATGCTTGACAAGGCATATGACAACCTGCCATGCACTCCATTGACAACAGCACCTGAAAGAGGCACCAGATCAAAACAAGCATACATCACCTTGCTCCTCATCTGTGATCTCTAACCCTACTATACCTCATGCCTTCTCAAATACCAGCATTGAGAGGGATGATAGTATAGCAATGAGTGGCACAGAGACTTGCCCCCAATCTGCTAGCAGTACACCACTGCTTTATTTGAGCAGCAGGCAAATTTCACTACCCCAGTTTTTGAACCGTAGAAAAAAATACTGTCCCAGCCATCCACATTCTCATCGTCTTAATTCTAGCTTGGCCAAATTGCTAGCATTACAGTTGCTGCCTTTTCATCTGGTAGACTTGGCTCCCTTTCGCCAATTTTTGGAATGTGCTGCACCACAGTGGCCGGTCCCAAAAAGTCATTTGTTTTTGCGTACGGCCATTCCAGCTCTCTACCGTCATGTGGAATGTAGTGTTTTGGCCTCGTTGGACAAAGCGGTCAACAGAAAGGTGCACATTACTGCTCACTCTTGTTCCAGCAGGCATGGACAGGGATGTTACATTTCTTTCATGATGCACTGGGTAACTCTGCTGGCAGCTGGGAAGGATGCAGGAGAGGGTCCGGTATTGCAGCTTGTTTTGCCACCATGCCTCCAAAAAGATGGTGCTGGTTCTGCCACATCTGGCTACTCCACCACCTCCTCCTCCTCCTCCTCCATGTCCTCTTCTGCTCTATTGTCCTCTGAAGCAGCAGTGCTCCCTAAGCATTCAAGGGGCTACGCAAGCAGTCAGGCTAAAATATGTCATGCTGTGCTTCAGTTGGTCTGTCTAGGGGATAGGAGTCACACCGGTGCAGAGATTCTGTCAGCTCTGCAGGGACAGGCTCAGAGATGCCTGAGCCAGGAATGGTTGTATGCGACCATGGCACCAACCTTCTCTTCGCCCTCCGACAGGGACACTTGACACATGTTCCGAATCTGGTGGTGCAGCATTTCTTGAGCAGATACCCGGGCTTCCAAGATCTCCTAAAGGCATGGCCAGAAAAATCTGTGGCCATTTCCGCCATTCATTCAATGCCAGTGCTCGCTTATCTGACATTCAAGGGGAATTTAACCTGCCCACAAACTGCCTCATTTGTGATATGCCCACCAGGTGGAACTCAACGTGGGCAATGCTGCAGCGGCTGCACATGCAGCAGAGGGCCATCAATGAGTACCTGTGCAAGTATGGCACAAGGACAGGGTCAGGGGAGCTTGGCTTTTTTTCGCCACGTCAGTGGCTTTTGATTAAGGATGCATGCATCGTCCTGTCACCATTTGAGGAGGCCACAAGGATGGTGAGCTGGGACGATGCATGCATTAGTGACACTATCCCGCTAATCTACCTGCTGGAGCACGCGCTGCATGGAATCATGGACAGGGCACTTGAGGCAGAACAGCGGCAGGAAGAGGAGGACAAAACACACCGAAGGAAGAGGAGGAGGAGGATGAGGATTTCGGCAGCATGGATGTAGAGGATACCATACAGCAGTCTTCAAGGGATGGTTTTGATTCCCCAGAAACCCCAGGAGTTGTATGTGGTTGGGGAGAGGTTGCTCCTGTGGACAATGCCATCCTTAGTGACCAAGAGGACTCAGAAGCTCATGTCTCCTTCAACTTACACTGCATGGGTTTCCTGATTCTGCAAATCCTGCAAAAGGACCTGAGGATTCGTGCTATCAAGGAGAGGGATCATTACTGGTTGACTACCCCTCTTGATCCATGTTACAAGGCTAAAGTTGCAGAGCTCATCCTGCCTTCGCTGAGGGAGCAGAGGATGAAACCTCTTGAGGAGGCCTTGAAAAATTTGTGTACCACCTTTACAGACACTGGGAGGTCAACATTCTCTGGACGTGTTTCTGAGGCATCATTCAGCCAAAGGAGGAGTGGTGGAGAAGGGGGCCGGCTGACCGATGCCTTTAAAAAGTTCTTTAGTCCTCAGCAGCACCCAGGGCTATTAGGTTTAAGCAACCATCGGCAGCGCCTCCATCATATGGTGCATGATTATCTAGGTGCAAGAGCAGACTTGGAGACCTTTCCAGCTGAGCATCCACTGGGTTACTGGGTCTTGAGGATGGACCACTGGCCAGAACTTGCTCAATATGCAATGAAGCTACTGGCCTGTCCTGCTTCCAGCGTGCTTTCCGAAAGGACGTTCAGTGCTGCTGCAGGTTTTGTGACAGACAAAAGAGTGAGTCTGTCCACAGACTCTGTTGACCAGCTGACTTTTATCAAAATGAACCAGCCCTGGATCAACAAGAGCTATCAAGCCCCTGATGCTGATGTAACTGATTGAATTTGCTAGAGGTCTGCAATCCCTGGAAGACTGCATATGCTGCCTATCCTATTCCTCTACCTTGATTCTGCTAGCTTCCAACAATGTTTTGGTTTAGGTCACTACCAACCCCCAAGGCCTATTTTTTCTGCACTTGTATGACAGATGCATACAATTTTAATGTCGTATGTCCTTTTTAACAGCAGGCCCTGTCCCTGTGCCCTGCTAACTTCGAGGGGTTACGGTGTTCAGGCACCACCAAATTTGTATGGAATTCTTACCAGCAGGTCCCGTTCCTGCACCCAGCAAGAGTATCTGCGAGGGCTTGGTTACAGTGTTCAGACACCACCAACAGCAAAGGCCCAATTTTTGGCACCTGTATTGAACATGCAATTTCAAATTTGTATGGAATTCTTACCAGCAGGTCTCGTTCCTGTGCCCAGCAAGAGTAACTGTGAGGGGTTACAGTGTTCAGGCACCATCTATAGCAAAGGCCCAATTTTTGACACCTGTATAACACATGCAATTTCAAATTAGTATGGAATTCTTACCAGCAGGTCTCGTTCCTGCACCCAGAAAGAGTATCTGCAAGGGCTTGGTTACGGTGTTCAGGCACCACCAACAGCAAAGGCCCAATTTTTGGCACCTCTATAGCACATGCAATTTCAAATTTGTATGTAATTCTTACCAGCAGGTCCCGTTCCTGCACCCAGCAAGAGTATCTGCGAGGGCTTGCTTACGGTGTTCAGGCACCACCAACAGCAAAGGCCCAATTTTTGGCACCTGTATAGCACATGCTAGTTCAAATTTGTATGGAATTCTTACCAGCAGGTCCCGTTCCTGCACCCAGCAAGAGTAACTGCGAGGGCTTGGTTACGGTGTTCAGGCACCACCAACAGCAAAGGCCCAATTTTTGGGCACCTGTATGACAAGTACATGCGATTTCAAAATTTGTATGGAATTTTTAGCAGCAGGGCCTCTCCCTGTGCCCAGCAAGAGTAACTGTGAGGGGTTGGGGTGTTCAGGCACCACCAACAACCAAGGCCCAATTTTTTTGCACCTGTATGACAAGTACATGCAATTTCAAAATTTGTATGGAATTTTTAGCAGCAGGGCCCGTTTCTGCGCCCAGCAAGAGTAACTGCGAGGGGTTACAGTGTTCAGGCACCACGAACAACCAAGGCCCATTTTTTTTGCACCTGTATGACAAGTACATGCAATTTGAAATTTGTATGTATATTTGTATATGACATTTTTTGCTTTAGAAATTTCAGTATTGCTGCAGCAGGCTACATACATTGTAGAGATGCACTACTTTACAGGCACATTCAGGGGACCCCCCAGGCATGATATTTGAAGGATTTTTAATTTTCATGTTTTCACTTTAAGCCTCATTAAAATCAGTAAATCAGTGCTCCTTTAAAAATGATCGTTTTTAAAAAAATTTTTTCATTGCTACATGTTCCCCAGGTCAGTACCTTCACCCCAAAAACACTTTTTTGGGGCAATAACTTGCATTTAAGCCTTCAAAATTAGGCCATTTGATTTTCGAGGTTAGACTCCCATAGACTTCAATGGGGTTTGTTTATTTGAAAAAACGTTTCCTCTGTTCACGGTGTTCTGGTGTGAACCGAACCGGGGTGTTCGGCTCATCACTAAAAATGAGTGGTCGCACTACACTCATACTGCACTATCACGATATTCACACTAAGCGGACACTAAAGTGAAAATAATGGTCCCACTACACTCATGCTGCACTATCACTATATTCACACTAAGCGGACACTAAAGTGAAAATTAATGGTCCCACTACATTCACAATACACTTACACTCTACACTTACAATAGAATCACAATAGCACACTATAGTACACTAATACGCTAGTAGCACTGAACAGAGTCCTGTTCTATCTCTCTCCACACCAATATCACACTGCAAATGGCTGCTATGAGAAGAACATTTTTTTATAGTGTGGGGTGGGACTAATGGCAATGAGGAATGATTGGATAGAGTCATAATTACATTGTTCAATCATGGCTCTGACAGTGCTATGTGCCCTGATTGGGCAAAGCTTTTATTGCTTCAGCCAATCAGGGCTTCCAATGCACGGTCTGTCTGTGCAGTGCATTGTGGTTATTTGGCGGGCCGAAGAAACAGTCGAGTGCCCTGACAATTTGGATGTTCGCTGAACGGGCGAGCAGCCAATGTTCGATCTGAACTCATCCTCTGGCCGAACTTTTCAACCAACTCTATGAGTGTGCTGCTCAGCATGCTTGCAGTCCATTCAAACTACAAGTCTGTGTGCTTCCTTTGAATGAATGACGCAGCTGTGTGGGTGGAACTCTCATAGGGAAGGGAGGATCAGGGGTGCAGAGCCAGATTGCTGAACATGTTATATGTTACACCCTAAATGCTGGTGTAACATGTTACATTTTCAGAAAGGGGAACTTATCCTTTTACATACACTGCAGGACCCAACCCTTGAGATTTTTTACCCTTTCTTAGGACAGACTCGTTTAAATCTAGCTTAACCTCCTTGGCGGTATTCCCGAGTGTGGCTCAGGGTGGAATTTCAGTGCCATTAGCGGTAATGTATATGTATATATATATATATATATATATATATATATATATATATATATATATGTGTATGTCTGTATATATATATATATATATATATATATATATATTTATTTTTTTTTGTAAGCTGGGGAACAGGTAGCAGGTGCAAAGCTCCCTGGGATGAGCAGTCTTTTATGCACAGATACCAAATCCAATGAGGTAGTGACGAACAGTACGGTGTTTATTGGTGCTATATACAAGTCTTTATACAAGTGCTGTACAGTGCTTTAAGGAAAAACAAGAATAATAACAAAACAAAAACCTAGACGTGTCCCGGCACTTACTACACACAATGCAGGCCCTCACTAACAGGATGAACAAGCCAACCGCTTGTCAGCTTCCACAGACACACTCTGACAGTTTTTACCAACCTTCTGCTCTCCTAGACAAACATTGTCTGATTTCCCAGGCTGAGAGAACCCTGGCTGTCTGTCTCAGGTGAGCTTAAATTGGCCTGGGGGAGAGGACCAAGATCCGAACTGGATCATGGATCAGAGATCCCTAAAGGTGTAGGAGAGGTGCCTGGGGGATGTATAAACCCCCAAACAGGACTTTTCCCGGCTCTCTCTGGGACGCTCTGCTACAATATATATATATATATATATATATATATATATACATGTGTATATATATATATATATATATATATATATACAGTCAGGTCCATAAATATTGGGACATCTGCACAATTCTAATATTTTTAGCAATTAATTTGAAATGAAACAAACAAGATGTGCTTTAACTGCAGACTTTCAGCTTTAATTTGAGGATTCACTCACATATTACATACTCACATATACATATACAGTGCCTTGCGAAAGTATTCGACCCCCTTGAACTTTGTGACCTTTTGCCACATTTCAGGCTTCAAACATAAAGATACAAAACTGTAATTTTTTGTGAAGAATCAACAAAAAGTGGGACACAATCATGAAGTGGAATGAAATTTATTGGATATTTCAAACTTTGTTAACAAATAAAAAACTGAAAAATTGGGCGTGCAAAATTATTCAGCCCCTTTACTTTCAGTGCAGCAAACTCTCTCCAGAAGTTCAGTGAGGATCTCTGAATGATCCAATGTTGACCTAAATGACTAATGATGATAAATAGAATCCACCTGTGTGTAATCAAGTCTCCGTATAAATGCACCTGCACTGTGATAGTCTCAGAGGTCTGTTTAAAGCGCAGAGAGCATCATGAAGAACAAGGAACACACCAGGCAGGTCCGAGATACTGTTGTGGAGAAGTTTAAAGCCGGATTTGGATACAAAAAGATTTCCCAAGCTTTAAAAATCCCAAGGAGCACTGTGCAAGCGATAATATTGAAATAAAAGGAGTATCAGACCACTGCAAATCTACGAAGACCTGGCCGTCCCTCTAAACTTTCAGCTTATACAAGGAGAAGACTGATCAGAGATGCAGCCAAGAGGCCCATAATCACTCTGGATGAACTGCAGAGATCTACAGCTGAGGTGGGAGACTCTGTCCATAGGACAACAATCAGTCGTATACTGCACAAATCTGGCCTTTATGGAAAACTGGCAAGAAGAAAGCCATTTCTTAAAGATATTTATAAAAAGTGCCGTTTAAAGTTTGCCACAAGTCACCTGGGAGACACACCAAACATGTGGAAGAAGGTGCTCTGGTCAGATGAAACTAAAATATAACTTTTTGGCAACAATGCAAAACGTTATGTTTGGCGTAAAAGCAACACAGCTCATCACCCTGAACACACCATCCCCACTGTCAAACATGGTGGTGGCAGCATCATGGTTTGGGCCTGCTTTTATTCAGCAGGGACAGGGAAGATGGTTAAAATTGATGGGAAGATGGATGGAGCCAAATACAGGACCATTCTGGAAGAAAACCTGATGGGGTCTGCAAAAGACCTGAGACTGGGACAGAGATTTGTCTTCCAACAAGACAATGATCCAAAACATAAAGCAAAATCTACAATGGAATGGTTCACAAATAAACATATCCAGGTGTTAGAATGGCCAAGTCAAAGTCCAGACCTAAATCCAATCGAGAATCTGTGGAAAGAACTGAAAACTGCTGTTCACAAACGCTCTCCATCCAATCTCACTAAGCTCGAGCTGTTTTGCAAGGAGGAATGGGCAAACATTTCAGTCTCTCGATGTGCAAAACTGATAGAGACATACCCCAAGCGACTTACAGCTGTAATCGCAGCAAAAGGTGGCGCTACAATGTATTAATTTTAGGGGGCCGAATAATTTTGCATGCCCAATTTTTCAGTTTTTTATTTGTTAAAAAAGTTTGAAATATCCAATAAATTTCATTCCACTTCATGATTGTGTCCCACTTGTTGTTTATTCTTCACAAAAAAATTACAGTTTTATATCTTTATGTTTGAAGACTGAAATGTGGCAAAAGGTCGAAAAGTTCAAGGGGGCCAAATACTTTCACAAGGCACTGTATATTTTTACCGACCCCGAAGTAGGGTTGGCCCCCTGGATGTCCATAGACATCAAAAAAGTAGCAGGGTATAACAAGGGTAAGTCACATACCTCCATCCCTATATCATGTATAGAAGAGGAACGGTTGGGACTTTTTAAAGTCCCAACCTTTCCTCTTGTGTTCAAAAGTAGGACCATCCACTGATATTCTTTAAGTGGGTATGGTATATTAGACAGATGATAACCCCAGAGTGCCAGTGAAATAGGTGAAAAACCTACTCACCAGATGTAGTTGATCTTTCTTGCCCTATAGCAGCAAGATCAAACAGAGCTTATGTAATCATCATGGCCAGGTACAAGATGTCCTCTGGATAACGATCCTCCCGCTTCCTTATTTCAAAGATGGGAACCTTATGCAATGGTAAAGAAGGAGACCAGACTCCTCATAGTGAAATCAGTTGGTACTTATATTGCCCAAGCCTGGGCTAAAATGATTTATAATTGTATTAATAAACAGATTGGAGCCAGAAGAAATTGTTAGAGCACAACATTCCCCACTCAGATGTTGGGTTAGAGGCTGGGACGCGAAGCCACATCCACTTCTGCCTTGTGTTGCACCAACAGCAGCTGACGTCACCGCGTGTGTTCCAAATCTAACACGTTTCGTCATAAAGATAATGTCTTCAGAGATGGGCTTTTAGTGTCCTTTGCTTCTTATACAGGTGCATCTCAAAAAATTTGAATATCATCAAAAAGTTAATTTATTTCAGTAATTCAATTCCAAAAACTGAAATTCATACATATATTATATAGATGAGGTACACACAGAGTGATTTATTTTAAGCATTTTTTATTTTGATGATTATGGCTTACAGCTAGTGAAAACCCAAAATTCAGTTTCTCAGAAAATTATAATATTACATAAGACCAATAAAAAAAATTGATTTTTAATATAGAAATTTTGGTTTACTAAAAAGTATGTCCATGCACAGTATAGTATGCACTATACCATATACTTAGAATACTGCACGGAATACTTTATATTATGTGACTGAATGTATGATATAAGAATTTTTTTTATTTTTAAATCATATTTTTGATCTATTACAAGCACCGGACACTTTCTTGTTTTTTTCCACATTTTATTTTTATGGATATATAAGCACATTTCTTCTGTTGTCACATACTATATAAAAAGGTGATAGTGCTGTCCGCATGAAATTACTAGATCTGATGGTTTATACATTACACAGATAGTTGCTGCCTGAAAGTTTTATTAGATTGTTTCCATTTTCTATCTAAAAGCATTTTTTTTTTTTTTTTGCTAATGCCAGAACTACTTTTAGTTGACAAAATAGTACTGTACACCTATTGCATAGGTGTATAGTATATTCTTTTGTTAATGCTTATATGACATTTTTCCATTTGAAAAATCACTAATATTTTGTCTGTACAAGAGACCTAAAGCAGACTTTTCTCAACCAGTATTAAGAATGATGTTTGCTTTAGAGCCATTCGAGTAGCTTTGGAGATTGCTTTCTACAGCACACCTTTGGCATACACCAAATATAATGATTTTATTCACAGCATATTTCTTGTACCAATTGGTTTAAGCAAACTTTTGTATAATATTCTTTTAATGAGTACAACACACAGAAGTGGACTCAACCCTCAGTTTATCTCAGTTCTTAGATCTGCATATCAATTGCCAACTTAGATAGTAAGAGTGTACTCATTCCTTAACTCATTGGCAAACAACACATTTAGGACTGTTCCTTTAGTAAATACAGATTTTATATATAAATATAAAAAGTTTAATAGGCTATACTTTACTCTATCACTATTCCTGATTGAAAAAAAAGCTCTGCAATGAAATTCCTGGTGAGAATATTTTGCTTCTTTCTCACAGAGTGAAAGCTTGCTGAAGGCACGTTGTATAGTAACCGTTTACTTTGTCTCCACTCATAGGTTGCTGCCGTCTTGGGAGTCCTCCTGACTCAATCACTAGCCAATGATGTAAGTAAATAGATTTTTTTTTTATCTGCGTTTAGCTTAATCAAGTATGTGACAGGCTGTAGAAAAGTGTGCATTTGAAGGTTGAAGTATTAGCACAATATAGGTTATAGGTGACAAAATGAGGTAGATACAACCAAAGTGTTGATAATTGTCGCAACCATATATGGTCACAAACATGAAGGACGGTCAAAACGGTAGGGCTGATCTGACTTTGCTGATATGATCACTGCACCCTCAAACTTTTTAAACCTGTTTAAAAAAATTACATTCTAATACAAGGGCATTAAAATATGAGGTTTAGCTTTACATACTGTACAGTTTAAGACGCCTTTATTGATTATCATGTTGTAGGTATACTGAACATTTGACATTTTCCAGTTGTAATAGAAATATTCTCTGTGTTTTGGGCCCCAGCATGCAGTAAAATAAAGGGGTCCCTTTCCTTCTGCAGCTTTATTGTAAACAGCAGTAGATCCCAGTTCCACTGATATTTAGAATGCTTTCCAGACTGATGCCACATGCAATGGCTCTTATGGTACAACGTTGTCGTTATATGCATCAATATTGTGTTAATAAAATTACATTATGCATTGTTAAAAAGTGTAAAAAAGATTTGACCCTATGATAAGAATGGCTCTATTGGTATGTCTCTACCATTTTATGTATTAATGATACTTTCTACAAGCTTTAGTAACCTGTACTTCATGTGTTTCCTTTATCTCATCAGAATGTTGATGTCAACAATTCTGGTAATGATGGTGGCAGTGTAAACCAACAAGTCAACATTAACAATCAGGACCGGATTGCCAATATCAATCACTTCAATGGCTGGAACTCCTGGGATTCCATCTGTGACTATGGAAACGTAAGTGTTCTGCCTTTTTCCAGTCTTCTGGAAACATTAAAACGTCCTTGTCTTTAGGAATGCCAAGCTGTATTAATAATAGACATAAGGTAGTATATTTAGCCAAGTGTTATTGATCCCAATGCTGCCTAAGAAGCAGTGGTCTGTCACACTTCTTGGAACTTCGCTGCACTGATAAGTTTATATTGCATTATTTTAGTAGTCAGACCTGTCCCATAGATTTGCAGCGAGAGAGTGTAAGATAAACAAAAATGTATGTCTGAACTGCACTCCTTGCATTGTTTGACTTTGGTAAGAGATGGGCGCTTGTAATAAGGATGACACTGTGTAGACCACAGTAGAAAGTGTCACCAGCACTCCTTTAAGAATTGCATACACTTTTATTGGAGCTGAATCACATAGGTCATGGATATCCAATGTTTCAGGGCCATGCAGGTTCCCTTACTCAAGATGACATAGTCACTAAAAATCGGCAGCTAAAATCTCTTACGATGAAATAGTGGGGAGATATTTATCTATGCTTAAGCAAGACATTGAAGCGCCAGAACCACTTTTCCTTTCTCACTTAGCCCTAGTAGTCGTGCATGTGAGGGACTTTGAAATGAACCACTGCTCAGGTGAAAAAATTACCTTTACAATAAAGAGCACCCCCAGCTGCTGGAGCACTTGCTATCACTGAATTGTGGCAAGTGATGTTCTTTATTATGTTATTTATAACAATTCTCTGCCAAAATCATTGCATTGCACTGTAAAGCAGGAGGAGGAGCTCAAATAAGCCTTATTATCTGTATGTAACATTGCACAGGATTTCTCTTGGAATCTAACACTTATGTTTTACCATAGGGATTTGCTGCAACCAGACTGTACAACAAGAAATTCTGTGTCATCACCAAGATGAAGTCCAACTTCCCCACTCTGGAGCAGCTTAAGGCTATTTCTGAAAATAAGAACCAGGTAAAAATAGTTACTTCTACCAAACAAGTGAACAATTGGTGTCAGAGACCTAAACACAATATCCCCGGTGGAGACCATCCAACCATTTTCCAACCAACCTGGAATATATCTGTTATGTGTTTAGTCTGTAATAGCATCTAATTTGTCAAGCAACCAGACCTATAACTACTAGAAGTCATTGCCTAACCTGGTTGTAGCCTTTGCTGGTTATTGAGCCCTATGCTAAAACTAGCTATAGAATCCCAGACCAAAAGGGACAGGGTACACTAAAATAACAAGGGCTGTATATAAACTATTTTGGAATAAACAGGTTCACCTATTAATATACTGGAAGGTGACCACTAAATACATAAAGCAGTACAGACCTAGCTATCTGGTACTGTGTATGTGAGATAATAACAATAAAACAGGGATACTCTCTCTCACACAAGGATTCAGAAATACACTCAAGAAGCTATGGGTGGCTGCAGTTAAACTTAGATGATTCATTCTATAACCATATGTTCATAAATCCTTCAGTTTATAGTCCATATAAAAAGATTACAGCAATGTGATAAGTTGTGTAACCATAAAATGTCCATCCACAAATGGCAGCCTCCACAAGGGGATTAGAAGCAAAATCCAGCAGGAACTACAGAGTATAAAAGGGAGAGGAGAGGTGCCTCTAAGTGTAGCAATATGGTTATATTTAATGAAGGTTCAACATTTAGCAACTCACATGGCTGATGATTAAATAGGCACATCTAAGAATGCAGGCATCCGGGGTAAAGCTATTTACATAGACCATCCTCCGCTCTCACCGCTGTCAGTCTGCAGTCGTGACCTGGAAGATTCCCTGCAGTAGAGCGATCTGAAAGCGAGGCTTGAAGTTCTCGTGGAGCGCAGTGTGAAATGGATGAAGTCAATGGCGGTGCGGAGGATGGTCTTTGTGGACAGCTTTACCCCAGATGCCTACATACTTAGATGTGCCTGTTTTAATCATCAACCATGTGAGTTTCTAAATGTTGTACCTTCATTGATGTAACTATATCGCTGCACTTAGAAGCGCCTCTCTTCTCTTTTATACTCAGTTGTGACATGACGCTACTTGTATATCAAGACATCGTTTGTTTATCAAGTCAAAATGTATAAAAAAACTTTTGCTTGTCTTTCAAAATGCTCTCAAACCAAGTTACTTTCAATCCAAGGTTTTACTGTACCTATATATTCCATAACAGAACACTGTGATATTAGCATCTAACAGTAAAGGGCAGTAGAGGGCAGCAGATCCCCACACAACTTTAAGAAGGGGATAGCCCCCATTCAACTGTATATTGTTAGGGATTGTTTCATCTCACTAGAGTTCTGTGTCTCAGGCACACTCTATAAAGCTTCTGCTTTTTCCCCGTTTACCTGATGTTTGGTTGTGCACATTTCAGATGCTCACGCACACAGCGGATTTATTGTCGTCTTGATGAGATCCTCTTCTCAGCAGCCGCCGCTTGGTCCTCCTGACCTGTTTCTTTGTGAATTCATTGGAAGTCTGCGCTGGCTCTTCTGGGTTCTGGCGCAGCCTTCCGATGACATGATGCTAGGGGTGAATGGGAGTGATGTACAGGGTTCCTGGTATCTCCTGGGCTATGAACGTCATATATCCCAGGAGACACTGGTGCACTGACAACAATCACCTAGGCTGGAAGGGGAGGTAAATTCTTAAAAAAAAACGTAAAAAAAAAACCGTAAAAAAAAAAAACATGATATATGTGCAGCAGAGAAGGGGGGGACAGGATGAAGAGGAGGCAAGTCAAGTTAAAGGGGGAAGATGTGCTTTAATCTCTTGCAAACAATTACATTTTATATCTGTAGGCTATTATTGCTAATGTCCCTTCTTAAATGTACACACTCTATACCGAAAACATTCTGTTATGCAGTTACTGGCACGAGCTCACATTTTTCTCTAAACCTCAGATTTTGTGGTGGGGGAGTGAAGTGGGCAAATGACAGATTCTTAACTGTGATTTATAGAGTTCCTTCCAGCTTCAAGGAAACGTCTATACACTCTTGGTCCTTACTATAATCCAGACTCTCCTTGGGTGTTGGCAAAGCTCTGTTATGTGGATGCCAGTAGACTGAAAACTACAGCTAAAAATAATTTCCAGCCCAGACTAAAATTACATTATTGTAACTGTATAATGACCCACTATGGATTTAATAACACAAGGATAGGGCAAAGGATACTTTATATGCAAACGTTCAACAAGGCTACGTCAGTCACTCAGGTTCTTGTTTTCTAATGTAGAGACATATTTTTAAAGTAGGAAAGTCATTTTGTTAAAGTGCATATAAAGCCCAAGCTATTTTCTCAGTTTTGAATAAAGTAGGAAAGGGTTTCCTGTCCTGTCCTGTCCATTGGGGAAACTATTTTTTGCTATACTGTCCCAAAGATGCAACAGGAAGAGGAAATCCTCAGTGAGGAAAATTGCAGTCTTAGACAGTTGTCACCATAACCAGAACCAGGCCATTTAAAGATATCCCTTTATATCTTGTTCTGGCAATAATTTTTCTAGGCGTGTATATGTACACTTTAAGTACCATCTCTGCATACTGAACCTAGTGTTTTGGATCAGAATCTTCTGTGCACACTCTAATAAGAAGAAGAGATTGACTACTGTATGTACCATGTACATACAGCAAAGGAAGTCGTCATTATCAGCAACATTTTTATGCCTTCTTTGAACATGTGTTTTGTTCCTGAATAAACACAGATTTTTTGTCTTAAACTGGCCTTTCCCCCCCCTTTCACTAAAAATCACAACACTTTACAGCTTTGCATGCTTATACAAATTTGTCTTGCATTGATTAGTTAAACAAACATTTTTAATTGTTACTTATGATTGCTGTTTTTTCTACCTCCTGATTTCTTAAGGCACTGGTGATGTAACCAGGGTCTCACAGCTGTATCATGGGAACTTCCTGGCACATGTTCCATGATGCAGACCTAAAGTTCTAAAAAGCATTCCGGGGAGTAAAGGGAAATGGATTAATTCATAAAAATGGCCACTGTGCAAAGATTAGGGAGGAAAAGAAAATATGGTATGCAAAGAATAAAAAGCCTGCAATTATCTATAGCAAGGTTTCTCAACCAGGGTTCTGTGGAATCCAAGGATTCTTCCAAAGGTTGCTATGGGTTCCTTGAGCAATTAACAATCTCTGCCTCTCAGATAAGTTCTCACTGGCACCAATGATCTTTTTAGTGATCTGTAAGGGGGTATTTCTTCCCAATGACCACAAGTGTAAGGAACATTATGCCCACTGACCATCACACTAATGTATTATGAGTTGTAGATATAGTAATTTATAGGAGGGGTTCCCTAAGCTCAGAAAGTTATTGAAAGGGATTCTCTGTGTTGAAAAAGTTAAGAAAGACGGATCTATAGGTATTCATAGATTGCTATTGCCAAACATTTCTAAAGGTGTCTTTGAATGTAACTTGTATGAAAGGAGTGAAATTCCCCTTTAAGTGCAGAGCCCAAAAGGGGAGCTTCCCCTTACCAACTAATGAAATATTAACAGACTTTAATTACCCCATCATCTGCCACACTGGGCAGTGTTTACAGCCTGAAGTCCAGGTTCATGGATCTGTGCCGTAGCACATAGACATATGAGAGCACAAAATGCTCTGGACTCCAGGCAAGCAGGTGAATACATAGCTGAAATACATAATTGTTTACTGTTGTACCAGCCAAAGAATTTGTAATTTTGGATAGCCATTCTTGTAAAAAACACTCCTACTTGTTAGTAATATAAATCACAATGTTGCTGTTGGGGTTAGCTTTATGGCCCTGATGTAAGGTCCCTGCACACTGGACAGAGGTAATGATATAGACTTACCATCAAATGAGGAATACAGAAGTGACAGGAATCTACAAAGCTGTACCAGATATTGCTTAAACTACAACCTGTTTGGTTGAGCAGCATAGAAAATATGTGTAAATCACAATACTAGCAGTACAGAATACAGAATATCAAATCCTTTGCATATAAAACAGTATACATGTATTTAGCTGTTTCAAATGTTTTTTTTAAAGTTAATTTTTAATCTATTGATCATTCATATTAGATATGATAAACAAAAAGTGTTGGATTGAAATGGGAACATTTATAATACACTTGTAAGAATTTTTTATAAAATGAGTAACTATGTAAGTGTATCATTTTTAGGCTCCACCAACCACAGAGCTGACAACTTACACAATCAACCAGAAACCTATTGTTAACATTGAAGAGTTTGGAAGCCACATTGAATCTCTCTGCAAAGGCATGCCAGCCTACACTGCCATAGAGATGCCTCGTAAGTTAATGTTTGGTTATGTACTTTTATCAGGCTAAAAGACAGGGGCTGTTTTCTAAAGGAAACCTGCCATGAAAAATATGGATTGCTGACCTGTATCTGAAACTGGCAGTTGCTTTGTCCTGTTTGAACAGGTAACGATAGAGTGCCTCATTTGCATACTTGTTCCAGGGCAGTGATTCAGAAAGCAATGAAGTCAACAGGTCAATGGGAGAGCATGAGAACTAGTACAGAAAAAAAATCACCCCAGCCATTGCAGCCCCTGTTTTTCTTTCAGCAGTAACATATAGGCATTGCTGTTAATCTAGGATTGTTATAATAGTGCAGACTTGCTGGTCAGGGACAGCTATTTGTTCCATTTTTTTAATCCTTATTCCCTGCTTTTGAGGATGGCACTCTAGTTCTAAAAATGCCCTCAAGCACCCATGTAGACTATTTTATCTCCTTCAGCATTCAGGGCAGATGTTCTCTTGGGGTTGCTACAACAGGTCCTTTAAAAACTGTCAAATAGCAAAGCCTTTAGTATTCATTAGTGTCATCTTGACATCCCCTTTGTAACTTGTCAGTTTTATGAAGTCTTCCTTTACTGCAAAAGCTCAAGAGAACTCAGTCAGAAAAAAAGGCAGCTCCTGTTGGGGATAATATCTCAGCAGATATGTCTTCCTCAGAAGAAGGGAATCCAGATTCAAGGCAATAGAACACATAGATATCAATGGTCACAAAGTATCTACTTTTATAATAATTTAAAGTTAATATATGGACAAAAATGTTTGTTTTGAATGGAGTTGGAAAGGATTAGAACCTCTGTCAAGTTTCATTGCTGTCTGTGTCCCCACTGGAGAGATACACTCTTTAATTTTGCCCTGATAACCATTGTCAATGGGACAGAAAGTGACTGGAAAAAATATAATTTTAAATGTCACCGGAATATGAGGTGAGGGTAAATCTAATAATACGAACACCTGTTCAGTGGTCACAACTAAGAGGGGATTTTTGATCACTGTAGAGATTTCCTCTTGCTTCCTCTTCAGGTGTTGGAATAGGAAGTGAGGGGAAATCTTCCTAAATGGGTTAAAAAAAACTGAAATAAACTGACAGGGATTTTAACCATTTCCAACTCCACCAAAAACCAAATGTTTTGGCTATACATACACTTTGTATATGTCCATTTGTGTGTGGTTGTCTTCAATTTGACTGGAAAGAAACTAACATGCGAGTTGTGTTAAATCTTAGCACATAGGTAGTCACAACTAAATGCCAATTACTAATTTAAAGGAAGCCTTTACTTAAAGAAAACTGGAGGCTGGCGAAATTATAGTTATCTGGCTGTCATGGTAATGCTCTGACATCAGTGCTAATTGATTCACTGACCTGAAGCATGCATGCAAGCTTGTTCCATGACAGTGACTAAGAAGTAGCAAAAACAGAGACAGTCAGACAACTATTATTATCAGAAATAAACTAGCACTGGCAGTATCAAGTTTCTCCTAAAATTCTTGGCTTGGATCCCCCCACCCCCTTGGAGCAAGCCCCGCATCCTTAACAAAACAACATACCTTCTTTTAACTGATCTTGGGTTAGTTTGCCCGTTTTCCTAGTGGGAACATCTTTAAATTCTTGGCTTGGATCCCCCCACCCCCTTGGAGCAAGCCCTGCATCCTTAACAAAACAACATACCTTCTTTTAACTGGTCTTGGGTTAGTTTGCCCGTTTTCCTAGTGGGTACATCTTAATGTGGAACTTAAATTCATTGTAAAGCCTCATGTTTTTTTTTTTTGAACAAAAATTACAAACATGTTTTACTTACCTGCTCTGTGCAGTTGGTTTTGCACAGAGCAACCCCGATCCTCCTCTTCTCGGGTCCCTCTTCAGCTCTCCTGCCCCCTCCCTCCCTTTGCGTGCCCCCACAGCAAGCAGCTTGCTATAGGGGCATCTGAGCAGAGTCCCAGCTCCGTGTAACCATTCAGACACAGAGCTGAGGTCTGGCCCCACCCCCCCTCTCTCCTCATTGGCTAACTGAATTTGATTGACAGCAGAGGAAGCCAATTGCGCCGCTGCTGTGTCTTAGCCAATAAGGAGGGGAGTCTCAGATGGCTGAGAAAGTTGTGGACAACGCTGGATTGAGAGGGGGCTCAGGTAAGCATAGTGGGGCTGGGGGGAGGCTGGTGCAGGCAGAAGGTTTTTTATCTTAATGCATATAAAATCAAACTCAATCTATTAAAAGTATAATACTAGAATTCACTGCACCTTTAAACACATAGGGAAATGATGGAGCATCATACAATTCTTCTGCCTCTTTTTATTATTTTTTGTCTATTCCATCCCGAGCTGGTGCCATATTTGTGGAAACCTCCGCTTCATTCATTAATCCCATGAATGCATGATAACATAAAACTATTCCTGAACTGATGCGGTCAGAAGTCTCGCAGTATTGCAATGTAATACTAAGGAGTAATGCTGACATAAACAGCACATATCTCTACAGATATCTCTACAGATTGATGGCACACTGAGTGTGCCATCAATCGAGATTCCAAAGTGCATGTCCAAGTGACGTTATCAAAAGAAGGAGAGGTTGACCTCTCCTAAATGACAAACTTTAAAAACTTTAAAAAGCACCTAATAGTAAGTCATATTATAGTGGTTTAAATGCAGTTGAGCTGAGCAGGGGAGTTTAGTACCATTTTAAGGCTTTAATAATAATAATGATAGTGTATAGTGAATAACAGATCTTTATTAACAGAGATGTATTCTTGGTATATATATCAGCTTTAGTCAGTATTAGTAGTACTATTATATGTGTATATTATATTATCACTAGTAATAAATTATAGTAACATATATTGAATGCATTGCATGAACATGACTCTGCAATCTAGACAAAGAGTAACTCCACTTTTGCTGAGAAAAAAGCAATCCCCTCTGGGTGATCAATGTGCATTGAAAGGATTTTAACAAACTTTGTTGCAGAATCCTACATGTTTCTGCTCTAAAGGAAAAAGCTCTATCCTTTGGACACTGGTTCTGAATGGGAGGGTCTCGTTGTAATCAGCTGATGCACCCTCAGTGTTATAATGAGAAAAGATGCAGTGTCTGCATCCCTTTAGAAGTATTTAACCCTTAGCGAGTATCTCACCAAAATGTAATCACTTTTGCAGGGGGTGCCCAAAATTTGACTTGGATCTTAGATTTTTTTTAGAAAATCAGTGAGCCATTCACACAAGCAGGACATCACATTTTTAGTGGTGTTTTGTACACCAACGGTGTACAGAACACATCCAGGCCACCATATTGCATTGCATTTTGCAAAAAATGACAGCGGCTGCAGATTTAAAAGGAAAGGTAATTTGAATAGCATTAAATTAAAATAATGCATGCGTACCATTGTTTATGCTAGAATATATTTTTATTTGCTATATTTTTTCCATGAACGTGGAGTAACCCATAAAGCAAAGATTTTTTCATTAATTGTTTTGGCTAATTTATTCCTGTTCTTGTGTGGAAATAGGTATATTTTGCTGTCATAACACAATAACATAACATAACACATTTCTTTTTAGAAGCCGAAGAAGGGTTCGCTCTCTGCCACACCAACAGCATGATCACAATTTTGGGAATCAGCTTCTGTTTTTGAAATGCCATTGAAAGGACCCTTTCCCCCTAACTGGACCCATATTGAAATATACTCCCAAATATTCAAATTCTGGATTTTTCCAGTACTCCCATAATATTATTAACAGCAACAACATTATAATAAATAATAAAGCAAAGATTTATCAGTGGTCAGTGACTGCTTGTGTCTTTTTATAGAACTTTTTCATGAACAAAGTACTAGAAAACTAAAAAGAAACATGTTGATTTTGTTCTAACAGAAGTTCCTTTTCAGGTTCCGCAAGAGGGTTTGCAGTGTGCTGCAGCTCCAGTTCCATCACTATTCTTGGTATCAGCCTCTGCTTTTAAGACGTAAACTTATAAGTCCACTGACCAGATATGCATGGATACCCACATGTGCGCTCAATATAATTTCCTTTTATATTGTCCTAACACACACAATAAAACCATTTCTCAGGGTATTCTGTCTGTCTCTGTCTATAATGAAAATTCGACTGCTACAGTTTATGTTTTTTTGTTCAATAAAAAAAAAAAAAACCTAAGAACATATTTTTGGGGTTATGGAGGTAAAAAATTTTTTTTAACCATTTGTGCAGTCCTTCATTCCTACATTCGGCCCTGTGAATTTTCTGGGGTCATCTTCCTACCTTGCTGCTACAGTGCTCAACTATCTTAGTTAGCTGTTGATCACAATATTATCACTGCCATTCATCACACCCCAAGATGGTAGATTTGTTGATTCCTAGTTCTGCCACTATTCTTAATATACACATGTAAGTATCTAAGGCCAGGTGGATAAACATGAGGGTTTTTAGTGAATGAAGTTACGGGGGTCAGAGTTAGGAAATTATTCTAGAAGTTATACAGACATAGTTAGGAGCTTTAAGTCTAGTTTACTGCTTGTTCTTTGTGTGGTAGAGAACACCTGTTAAAGTATCTGGCATCCCATCCTGCCGGGGTGTCAAACTGGCGGCCCTCCAGCTGTTGCAGAACTACATGTCCCATCATGCCGCTGCCTGTGGGAGTCATGCTTGTAACTGTCAGTCTTGCAATGCCTTATGGGATTTTTAGTTCCGCAACAGCTGGAGGGCCGCCAGTTTGACACCTGTGCATCGAAAGGGACCAGCCTCAATGCATGTTTTCACATTTCAAAAACTTGCAAAAAATATTGAACATAAACAAGGAGATGTTAACTTGTCTATGAACACGTAAAGGCCTGTATGGATAGATAGATAGATAGATAGATAGATAGATAGATAGATAGATAGATAGATAGATAGATAGATAGATAGATAGATAGATAGATAGATAGATAGATAGATAGATAGATAGATAGATAGATAGATAGATAGATAGATAGATAGATAGATAGATAGTAGGAATGGGCGGAACGACCCCCTGTTTGGTTTGCACCAGAACTTTCGAACATCACGAAAGTTGGAATTGAATAACAAACCCCATTAAAGTCTATGTGACTTGAACTGGAAAAATCAAAAGTGCCCATTTTGAAGGCTTATATTGGGCATACAACAGTTATGGGGGTCCAGGTACTGTCCTGAGGGACATGTGTTAATTAAAAAAAAAAAAGTTTGTAAAAATCGCAATTTATAAATGAGCAGTGATTTATTGATGCTTAAAGTGAAAGCATCAAAATGAGAAATAACAATAAAAATGAAAAATTCCTTTCAATATAGTGCCTAGGGGGCCCCCTTAGTCTACCTGTAAAGTGGCACATCTGTACTGTGTATAGAAGCTGCTGCAGAAATAATGCATTTATAAAGCCAAAAAAATGACATTTTCCCTGAAAGCTTTCTTTATTTTTTAAATAACAGCTTGGAGAGCCAGTCTGTCTGTATCATGGGGCCACAATGTAGTGCACTAGGAACAAGATTAGAGATTTTTTGGAAAAATTCTGGTGTCTCTTCCGCAGACTTTGGATACAAGTAACAGGTGCAGAAAAATTGGTCATTGGGTGCCTGTGGCGCCTTCACACCGTAACTCTATCGAGGTACTCTTGTTCAAAGCAAGAATCGGCCTTGCTGTCAAAAATTGTAATGATATGCACCTCATCAAACAGGTGAAGAAAAATTGATCTTTGGGTGTTAATTGTGCTCATGAAACCTACACCCAAAAAATTCTTCCAGATTAAATCAACACCCAAAACACTAGGCAGCCTAGAAGTCTTGAAGAGATTCCACATCCCAAAAACACTTAATCAGTGACATCGGCATCAGGGGTTTCATAGCTGCTGGTAATTCAGGATTGATTAATTTTAATAAATGTCAGACGGTCCATGGAGTCTGTGGATAGATGCGTTCTTTTATCAGTAACAAAACTTCCAGTAGCACTGAATGCCTGTTTGGAAAGCACACTGGATGCAGGGCATCCCAGCAGCTCAGTTGCATACCGAGCAAGTTCTGGCCAGTGGTCTATTCTCATGACCGAGTAACACAGTGTATCGTCAACTGGAAAGCTCTCCATCTCTGTTTTCGCCCCTAGATAATTGCCCACCATATGATGCAGACGCTGCCAATGGGATGTGGAAGCTGAAAGTCCTGGGTGGCTAGGATTAAAAATATTGGGAAATTCATCACTTAGATAGCCCCCTTCTCCACTGCTCCTCTTTTGACCAACAGAAGCATCAAAACTATGTTTTCAATGACACTGAAACCTACCAGAGTTGGGAAAAGAATTTGATAAACTCCTCTTTAAAGTGTCTTTAAAGTGTTCCAAGACACTCCCTTTGTAATGGTGGTCAAGGAGGGTTGCCAACCAATAGTGATCCTTCTCCTTGATGCCATGTAATCTTGGGTCTATTCGCAGGCTTTAACCACTTACCGCATACTAACGTAGGTCTACGTCAGTAAACTTTGCGGTAGTGTACCGGGATGATGCCTCTAGCTAGAGGCATCATTCCGGTACCGTGGTTTGAAGCCGACGGTTGGCTTTCCGTCGGTACTGACCGATGCGGCTCGGGAGCCGCTCGATCGGTACCCGGGGGGGCGGGAGGGGACGTCCCCCCCCCTCCCGCCGCCTTCCGTGGCTTTGCTCGGGGCTCCCGTCCCACCGGGAGCCCCGAGCACCCAGCCGGCGCGTCCGCCGGCTGGATGGAGTCCCGATGAATTCCGGAAACAGCATCGATCGGGGCTCCGTTGACGTAACCCGGAGGCGGCGTCCATGACGTCACTTCCGGGTTACTGTGCCGCAAAAGGCGGCAAATTTGAAAATCGGCTGTATGCAAAAACGCCGTTTTTGGCATTTTGCATACAGGGAAGTGTAGTGGAGGGGTCTAGGGTCTTTTAGACCCTCGATCCCTCCATAAAGTGTACCTGTCACGACATATTGCTGTCACAAGGGATGTTTACATTGCTTGTGACAGCAATAAAAGTGATCAGATTTTTTTTTTTTTTTTAAAACTGTAATAAAGTTAAAAAAACAAATAAAATAAATGGGAAAAAAAAAAAAAAAAAAATTTAGCCGCCCCCGTCACCGTTAGCTCGCGCACAAAAAAAAACGTATACGCAAGTCGAGCCGCAAATGAAATCGCTGTTCAAACCACACATGTGAGGTATCGCCGCGATCGCCAGAGTGTGAGCAATAATTTAAAAAAAAGAGCTACACTCTACCTCTAAACTGGTAACCGTTAAATAAATTTAAAGCGTCGCAGATTGAGATCTCTATTGACCGTAGTTTGTCGACATCCCACGGGGGGGCGCAATTTTAAACCGTAACATGTTGGGTATCTATTTACTCGGCGTGACATGTTCTTTCACAATATACAAAAAAAATGGGCTAACTTTACTGTTTAGTATTTTTTAAATGCAGTGAAATGTGATTTTTCAAAATTTTTCCAAAAAAATGGCGCTTTATAGACCGCTGCGCAAATACCGCGTGACAAAAGTGATTGCAATGACCGACATTTTATTCTCCAGAGTCTTTTCTAAAATAATATATATAATGTTTGGGGGTTCTAAGTTGTTTTCTAGGAAAAAATACTGATTTTAACTTGTGAACAAAATGTGTCAAAAATAGGCTCGGTCCTTAAGTGGTTAAAGCATGAGGGAGCCTATGCACCGCAGGTTTGCAGAGGTTCGAGAAGCAGACTCCTTGGGGTCACTGAGGATTACCATATCTTGAACTGCCTCCTCCCAGCCAAGTACTACTCTCAAGGGTTCTGGGGATGGAAAACCATCTGTTGAGTGTTGATGTATGTCTTCCTCTACTTCAATGCCTCCAAAACTGCTGGAATCCTCCTCCTCCCTCTTCTCTTGTGCGTTCTGTGGCATAGGAAGAAAGGTGTCTGCATAAAGTGGGCCTTGAGAGGAAAGGAAGTCCTCCTCTTCTTCCCACTGCTCTGCCTTGAGTGCCCTGTCCATAATGCCACGCAGAGTCTGCTCCAGCAGGAACACAACGGGGATAGTGTCACTGATGCATGCATTGAAATGGCTCAACATCCATGTGGCCTCCTCAAATGGGGACAGTACAGTGCATTCATCCTTTATCAACAGCCATTGACGTGGGGAAGAAAAGTCGAGCCAGCCCGAGGTTCTTGTTGTGCCATACTCACACAGCTACTCGTTGACAGCCCTCGCAGCATTGCCAAAGTTAAATTCCACCTGGTGGGCATGTCACAAATCCGGCTGTTTGTGGGCAGGTGCAATTCCTGCTGAATTTCAGCCAACCAAGCACTGGCTGTGTATGACTGCCTGAAATGGCTACAGACTCGTCTGGCCGGCCTTAGCAGATCTTCCAACCCTGGGTACCTATTTAGGTGTTCCTTCTGTGTCGCCACTGTTCCAAATTTTTTTTACATTTATTTTTTTTTTTTGCAGCGGCAGTAAAAAAATATTCTCCACAGTTGCTGCAACCCTATTTTCTTTATTAAAAAAAAACTATAATAAAACGGTTTATAGTGCACCAAGCACAAAAGTATTGCACCCATCCCACACTCTATACTAAAAAATTTTAAACCCTCCCCCTAAAAAATAAAAACAATAATAAAACAGGTTACAGTGTTCAGGCTTTACCAACACCCGGGGCCCAATTTTTCTGCACCTGTTTGACAGGTGCATGTAATTTCAATTTTGTTTTCACATTTTTAACAGAGGGGCCTGTTCCTGCGCCAAGCAAGAGTAATTGTGTGGGGTTACAGTGTTCAATTACCACTAGGAATGGGCGAACGGTTTGGGCCGAGTAAAGGTTTGGCCTGAGCATCGCCCATGCAGGTACTGGCCTAACACCTGAAATTTCTGGGCACTTAGCGGGATGTTCGCCTGCCGAGTGCACAGTCAATAGGTTGTTAAGGCTTCCCTGCTGAGAGCTGAATTCAAAAAAATAATTGTAAAAAAAAATGTAAAACAGCTTGAGGGGACCCTTTGGGTCTGCTATGCCTTTTAAAGGGAACCCCACAACGGAATTAAGAAAAAAAAGCGGTGTGGGGCTCCCCCCTCCAAAATCCATACCAGGCCCTTTGGGTCTTGTATAGATTTTAAGGAGAACTCCATGCCAAAATTTAAAAAAATATGGCATGGGCTCCCCCCAAAATCCATACCAGACCCTTATCCATGCATACAGTCTGGCAGGCAAGGAAAGGGGGGACACAAGTGAGCACCCCCCCTCCTGAACCATACCAGGATACTTGCCCTCAATATGGGAAGGGTGCTTTGGAGTTCCCCCAAAGCATCTTGTCCCCATGTTGATGGGGACAAGGGTCTCTTCCCAACAACCCAAGGCTGTGGTTGTCAGGGTCTGTGGGTGGGGGGCTTATCAGAATCTGGAATCTTAACAAGGGGGCCCCCCCGGATCCCGGTCCCCTCTTATGTGAATGGGTATCGGGTACATAGTCTTAAAAAGTGTCAAAAAGTATAAAAACACAGAAAAGTTTTTGACAAAAAGGTGAATGGTCTTGTAAAAAGACCAAATACAGCGCTTGCTGGTAAATAACTAATGGATAGCAATATCCATGCCAACTTCTGTGATAAATGTGAATAGGTAATCAAAAGGTATATCATGAAATAATATCAGTAAATAAATATACGTAGATCATCAAAATTCCCAAATAAATAGTTAAAATGGTGCCATAAAGTGCATAAGTGACTGAGTGTATAAAATATAAAAATAGATAGATCACAATCAACAAAATAAAAATGAATAAATGAACAGTCCAGAATATATGGTGACTTTGTGCTCAAAAAGATATAATGTCCTTAGTGAAAGTGAATCTTCAGAATTCAAGGTGCACGTGCTCAGGCTTGATTAGCTATGTCAGCTATTTCTGGTCCCGAGTGAATTAATAAGTTGGGTCACTTACCAGATCTAGTGGGTCCTAAATGCCATATGGCACTATAACCATTCAAGCTTAAAAGCCCCCTGAGCTAGATGGGTTCCCTTTATGTGTAGTCCTATGGGCTGGTAACGACTCCTTAGGCTCCAGGGCAACCACCAGGTGTAGTAGGGAGGGAAAAAGAATGCTCCAAATAGTGTAGTATATTATAGTTCAAAGAGTTTATTACCCAATAAACGGGTTCAAAATAGTATAAAACAGAAGTACAGTGTCACTGGTGGTCATCGGTGGGGGCTGCACGTCCTCCTCGCGGAATGGTGAGCTGGCTTCCAGCTTGCGTTCCACCTGCGTGACACAACGACGCTATGCGGTCCAATCTGATGCGTTTTGTCACTTCCGGTGACGTCCTCAGACTTCACCGGAAGTGACGAAACGCGTCAACTTGGACCGCATAGCGTCATTGCGTCACTCAGGTGGAACGTAAGCTGGAAACCAGCTCAAGATTCCGCGAGGAGGACGTGGGGGCAGAGCGCCCCCCACCCCAAAGCACCCCCCCATGTTAAGGGCATGTGGCGTGGTATGGTTCAGGAGGGAGGGCCGCTTGCTCCTCCCCTTACTTTTCTTGACCTGCCAGGCTGCATGCTCGGATAAGGGTCTGGTATTTTGGGGGGGACCCAACGCCATTTTTTAAAAAAAATTTCATTATTTTTCTTTTTATTTATTTAAAAAAAAAAAAATTGCATTGATACATGTCCTCCAGGGCAGTACCCAGGTCCTCATACCCTTTTTATGGCAATAACTTGCATATAAGACTTTAAAATAAAGACTTTTGATTTTTCATGTTCACATCCATAGACCTTAATGGAGTTTGCATGTTCGCTAGAACTTTTTCCCTATTCGAGAAGTTCTGGTGCGAACTGAACAGGGGGGTGTTTGGTCCATCCCTAATTACCACTAGCTGTTTGGAGACATGGTGGCACAACAAGCTGCAGCACTGAACCCTGTCCTGCATCCTTCCAAATTGCAAGCAGAGTTACCCAGTGTGCTGTGAACCAAGTATAGCGTCCCTGACCATGCTTGCTGGACCAGGTTTCAGCAGTAACATGGACTTTGTGGCTGATTATCTTGCTCAACAATGCAACAACATTGCCTTCCACGTGATTGTACAGAGCTTGAATGGCCTTACATGAAAAGAAATACTGACTGGGAACCTGCCATTGTGGTACAGCACATTCTGTAAATTCATGCAAGGGGGCAGATTTCACCAGACAGAAAGGCAGAAGTTGTAAAGCCAGCAGCTTAGACAAGCTCGCATTTAGACGCTGGGCATGTGGGTATCAGTGACTATTTTTTTTTTCGTGGTAGCAGATAGGGCAGAGAAATTTGCCAGCTATAGTCTACAGCTGGTGGTGTGCTGCTGGCAGATGTGCTGCAAGGACCTGGGACACTCTGCGCTATACCATCATCCTTGTCAGTGGAGGCTGCTGAGAGTTCATGAGATATAACAGGGATAGAGTGAGGTGAGTAAGGAGGAGGAACAGAATTGCAACCCTTTTTTGTGGCTTTCAGGTGCTCTTGCCAATGGGCTGAGTGGTAAGAGGTTAAATGCCTTATCAAGCATGTGGCTGGTGTTTTTGCCACGCTTAATGTGCTTGAGACAAAGTTTGCAAATTGCAACAGTGTGATCGGCTGCACATGTGCTAAAAAAGGCCCAGACAGCTGAGCTGTGGGAAGGGTGCTGGGAGATAACAGCTACACAATGGATGATGTGATGGAATGTGATGGAATAGGGTAGCTGCTCTCTACTCTTCCATGATGCCTGCCTCTTTGGGGTTGTGCCTCACCCTCACTTTCCTCCTCTGCTCTATCCGGCACCCAAGTCGTGTCAGTGACCTCATCATCATCTCCTCCATCCTTATTACCACTAAAAACAACTTGCAAATATGTTGTGGCTGGGGGAACATGACTGCCAATTTGTGTACCAGTGTTCCCCCCTCTCTGTAGGCTCATGTTCCTACCTTTCTCAACCTCAGAACCCACATATGAATCAAGTAATGGCTGTGCATCAACAAGGAGCAAGTGGCTGATGTTGTGTTCAAATAACTAAGCTGACTCCTACATGACTGATGCTGGGGCTTTGGCAGAAATAGCTTTGAACAAGGAGGAAGATTTATCCACTCTGGCAGCTGCAGTGAACTGCGCACTAGTCTCTGCTTGGGTAACAGAGGATTAGAAGAATGAAGATGGTTTAGTAAGCCAGTCCACCACCTCCTCTGCATGCTGTGGATGGATAGCACAGGCAACATCACTAAACAGAGGAAATGATGCTCTGCCTGAGGATTGACTAATTCCACCTTTGCCTGTGGACACATATGCTGCTAGCCCCCTCACAGTGCCATGGGAACATCTGCCTCTCCTTATTGGCCTCCCAGACATGATGGGAAGGTGCTTATTAACAAAATGTAATAAAGATGTGAAAATGTGTATGTGGATTCACTTTAATCAATGGAAAGTGGTGTTTGGTGCACTTTAACCTGAGTACTTACTACACACACACTCCACCGACACACTATAATATACTGCAGTAAAACTGCTCTAATGCTCAGAAATATAGTGCGTTAAACGTGCACAAAAGTGAGTACACCCCTCACATTTTTGTAAATATTTTATTATATCTTTTCGTGTGACAACACTGAAGAAATTACACTTTGCTACAGTGTAGAGTAGTGAGTGTACAGCTTGTAAAACAGTGTAAATTTACTGTCCCCTCAAAATAACTCAACACACAGCCATTAATCTCCCCATATACTCCCCAGACATACAGATGTGGACCATAGATGGAGGAACCACTCTAATGCTGTCCTGACACGATAATGTAAGCCTTATGATTTGATGTGTGCAATAAAACCGTTGAAACATAATACGCTATGAGTAGTGTTGAGCGAACACGGACTGTATTATTCGTGTTCGTACCGAATAATTGGATTTTTGTTACCCGAACACGGACCCGAAAACTTTACTGTATGTTCGGGTTTAAAATCCGTGTTCGGTCATTTTATTTCCGGGTTTGTATGTAATGGCGCGCTTTTAATGGCGGGCTTTCAACAGCCAATCAACAAGCGTTTAACTGGTGTGCCTTAAGCCATCCCAGCCATGCCTACTAATGTATTAGTAGCTGTGATTGGCCATCTTAAGCATGTGACCATGTCTTTATAAGTTCGAGAGCCCCAGCGCGCTGCTTCATTCTGCTGTAGTTTAGGGAGAGAGCACACATCATACGTGCTGGCTGCTGATTAGGGACAGACAGTGAAAAATTGTATTGTGTCCGAAAAGAATGCAGGGTCAGGTCGGAGTGCAGGCAGGGCGAGTTATTAGGGCATTTTAGGGCGAGGCTGGAGAATAGGCAGGTCAGTGTTCTACATCGATTTTGCTGTGTGGGGGGTTGGTTGTGCAGTGCCAGTGAACGATCTTATCGACAATATTAGGGCGAGGCTGGAGAATAGGCAGGGTCAGTGTTCTACATCGATTTTGCTGTGTGTGGGGTGGTGCAGTGAACACAATCTTTTTGCCCGCTGAGGAGGAGGGAGAAAAAAATCTATTTTTATCAGTCAGTTGTGTGCAGCGTTTTTGCTTCAGTGCTGACTGTGATAAGACACTGCTGTGTTCACATGTGCTATTATTGAGTGATTTTAAATGTTATACACTTTTTTCAATTCCACTATTCAATATACACCCTTTTGGGATAAAGCAAATTAAATTGTGGCATAGTCTGTACTAATCTATTTAAAAATTACAAACTTAACCACTTACCGCCCGCCCGCCGTCATATGACGGCGGGACGGTGCGGCTATTATCCTGGGCGGACGTCATATGACGTGACCCAGGAAATGCACGGCAGGCGCGCGATCGCGGGCGCGCCGCCGTGCACTGCCGGGGTCGGGGTGTCCCCGGGACACCCCCGTCACCGGCAGGGGGGAAACAGCCACTGGGCGTGGCTGTTTCCCACGTGATCGGCTGTGTTCCAATGACACAGCCGATCACAATGGAGGCGGCCGGGAGATGACCGCGCATGCGCGATCGGGAGCGCGCAGCGCGGTCATGTCGGTGGCACTGTGTTCCGTAGGAACACAGCTGTCACCGGCAGTAGTAAACAGTCACTGATAGTGACTGTTTACTATGTGATCGGCTGTGAATCCATTCACAGCCGATCAGAAAATGTAAACAAAGAGCAGTAACTCAGTGTTACTAGCTCTTCTCTCCTCATACAGTTTCCAGTATGAGGAGAGAAGAACTAGAAACAGTGAGTTACTGCTCTGTGTACCTGCAAAAGTAAAAGCACACAAATAAAGGTCCCCCCACACAGTCCTCAGCCCCCCCCCAATGTCACCTGTCACCCAACAGTCACCTCATCAGTGCCCAGAAATTGATACCCATAACGTTCACATGTGAGCGCAGCGATCGCGGGCAGAATCACCGCGATTCTGCCCGCAATCCAGAAATCATTGCAAATTGCGGGACGCCTGTGCGTTGCCCGTGATTTGCAATAGCACCCCAAACGCTGTGCAATGTTGCCGCCATTTCCGCCTGCCGAATCGCGGTAACATCGCGCAAACAACGCATGACGCCCAAAAAAGGTACAAGAGCTTCTTTGGGGCGTCATGCGTTGTTTGCGTGATGTTACCGCGATTCGGCAGGCGGAAATCGCAGCAACATCGCACAGCGTTTGGGGTGCTATTGCAAATCACGGGCAACGCACAGGCGTCCCGCAATTTGCAATGATTTCTGGATCACGGGCAGGATCGCAGTGATTCTGCCTGCGATCGCTACGCTCACATGTGGACATAGCCTAAAATTCACCGGTCACCAGAGACTGCCATTAGTACCGCCTTGCACCATCACCCGTCATCTGTCACCCATCATTGACCATCGCCTGTCACCTGTCACCCCATCAATCACCGTCACCTGTCACCCCATCAGTCATTGTCACCTGTCACCCCATCAGTCATCGTCATCTGTCACCCTATCAATCATCGTCACTTGACACCCCATCAGTGATCGTCACTTGTCACCCCATCAACCATCGTCACCTGTCACCCCGTCAGTGATTGTCATCTGTCACCCCATCAATCATCGTCACTTGTCACCTCATCAATCATCGTCACCTGTCACCTCATCAGTCATCTTCACCTGTCACCCCATCAGTCATCGTCACCTGTCACCCCATCAGTCATCGTCACCTGTCACCCCATAAGTCATTGTCACCTGTCACCCCATCAGTCATTGTCACCTGTCACCCCATCAGTCATCGTCACCTGTCACCCCATCAGTCATCGTCACCTGTTTGCCATATGCATGCAATCACTTACTGACCGCCTAACGACTATATGCGTCGGCCATTAAAAGCTAAATACTGGGGTTATGGCAGCAGATAGCCCCCATAACCCCGGTATTTTTTGAAACGGCGGGCGGTCGGCTTTCAGATAAGGGTGGTCCCAGTGGCGGATTCGCCGCGGAATTACCCTTACGGTGCAGGGGAAGAGGTGCCCCCCCCTCCTGCCGCGTCCCAGACGTTTTCCCAGCTTACCGGACCCGCCGGCAGCGGGGAAAACTATCCGGTCCCGGATCCTCAGAGACAGGAAGTCGAGTGAGGGCAAGATGGCCCTCACTCAACTCTATGGTCTTGGAGGACCGGAGCTACGTCAAAAGACGTTGCCTAGCAACCGGTTTAAAGGGCCGCTTTTTTTTTTTCTTTTTTTTTTTTCCTCTTTCAACAATTTTTTTCTTTTCTTTTCTTTTTTAGTGTAGTTGTGAGGTGTGAGGTCTTTTTGACCCCAGATCTCACAATAAAGAGGACCTGTCATGCCTATTTCTATTACAAGGGATGTTTACATTCCTTGTAATAGGAATAAAAATGATCAAAACATTTTTTTTTTTTAAACTGTGTAAAAATAAAAAAATAATAAATAAAATAAATAGGAAAAAAAAAAAAAAAATTAAAGCGCCCTGTCCCCGTTAGCTCGCGCGCAGAAGCAAACGCATACGCAAGTCCCGCCCACATATGTAAACGGTGTTCAAACCATACATGTGAGGTATCGCCGCGATCGTTAGAGCGAGAGCAATAATTTGAGCCCTAGACCTCCTCTGTAACTCTAAGCTAGTAACCTGCAGAAATTTTTAAAATGTTGCCTATGGGGATTTTTAAGTACCAATGTTTGGCGCCATTTTGTGAGCATGTGCAATTTTGAAGCATGACATGTTGGGTATCTAATTACTCGGCGTAACATTATCTTTCACATTATGGAAAAAAAGTGTGCTAAATTTACTGTTTTCTTATTTTTTAGTTCAAAAAAGTGAATTTTTTTCAAAAAAATCGCATCTGGAAGACTGCTGCGCAAATATGGTGTGATAAAAAATATTACAACGATCTCCATTTTATTCTCTAGGATCTCTGCTAAAAAAAATATATAATGTTTGGGAGTTCCAAGTAATTTTCTAGCAAAAAAAATGATTTTAGCTTGTAAACACCAAGTGTCAAAAATAGGCCCAGTCTTAAAGTGGATAAATGGACAACTTTGTGTAAAGCGCTACTTGGATGTTAGGCCTATGTGTGTGGCCAGGCTGTGAAAAAGTGTTACACATGTGGTATCGCCATACTCAGGAGGAATAGCAGAATGTATTTTGGGGTGAAATTTTTGCTATGTACATGCTATGTGTTAGAAATATTGCATAAATGGACAGCTTTGTGTAAAAAAAAATGTGTTTTCATTTTCTTTCCACATTTTCCAAAAACTTGTGGAAAAAAATGACATATTCAAAAGACTCATTATGCCTCAAAAATTATACGTTGGGCTGTTTGCTTTCCAAAATGGGGTCATTTTATGGGGGTTTCCATTGTCCTGGTGCTCCAGGGCCTTCAAAAGTGCGATAGGTTGTCAGGAAATTATATGTGTAATTTGTGCTCCTAGAATGCCGGACGGGGCTACTTGAATGTTAGGCCTCTGTATGTGGCCAGGCTGTGAAAAAGTCTCACACATGTGGTATCGCCATACTCAGGAGGAGTAGTAGAATGTGTTTTGGGGTGTAGTTGCAAGTATACATGTGCTGTGTGAGAGAAATAACCTGTTAATATGGCAATTTGTAAAAAAAAAAAAAAAAAAAAAAGAAATCTTCATTTTGCAAAGAGTTGTGGGAAAAAATGACAACTTCAAAAAACTCACCATGGCCCTTATTAAATACCTTGGAATGTCTACTTTCCAAAAAGGGGTCATTTGGTGGGTATTTGTACTTTCCTGACTTTTTAGTGTCTCAAGAAATGAGATAGGCCTTCAGTACATCAGGTGTGATCAAGTGTGATCAATTTTCAATGATTCGCACCATAGCTTGTGGACTCTATAACTTTCACAAAGACCAAATAATATACACTTACTTAGGTTATTTTTACCAAAGATAAGTAGCAGTATAAATTTTGGCCAAAATTTGTGAAGAAAAATGACTAATTTGCAAAATTTTATGACAGAAAAAAAGAAAAATGTGTTTTTTCACGATATTTTCAGTCTTTTTTTATTTATAGCACAAAAAATAAAAAACCCAGTATTGATCAAATACCATCAAAAGAAAGCTCTATTTGTGTGAAAAAAAGGACACAATTTTTGTATGGGTACAGTGTTGCATGACTGAGTAATTCTCAGTCAAAGTGTGAGAGCGCTGAAAGCTGAAAATCGGTCTGGGCAGGAAGGGGGTGAAAGTGCACTGTAGGCAAGTGGTTAAAGGGGAATTTTTTTTTTCCCCTTCATAGCCTGCAGCAGAGCTGACTGACATAAGACAGTGCTGTGTTCACATGTGCTAGTGATTTTCAATTTTATACACTTTTTTCTACTCCACTATTCAATATACACCCTTTTGGGTTAAAAAATTAAATTGTGGCATAGTCTGTACTAATCTATTTAAAAATTACAAACTTAAAGGGGAATTTTCTTTTTTTTTCCCTTCATAGCCTGCAGCAGAGCTGACTGACATAAGACACTGCTGTGTTCACATGTGCTAGTGATTTTCAATTTTATACACTTTTTTCTATTCCACTATTCAATATACACCCTTTTGGGTTAAAAAAAATTAAATTGTGGCATAGTCTGTACTAAGCTATTTAAAAATTACAATACTTAAAGGGGAATTTTCTTTTTTTTTCCCTTCATAGCCTGCAGCAGAGCTGACTGACATAAGACACTGCTGTGTTCACATGTGCTATTGAAAAATCACCAATTTTATATCATATTTTCTATTCCGCTATTCAATCTACACCCTTTGGGGTAAAAATAATTAAATTGCGGGATAGTCTGTATCGGTACGTGTGAGATACACCTTTCCAATTTTTGGGGCGCATCTTATACCGCCGAGGATTTCAGGGTGCTTCAGTTTGCCTCCTGCCTGTTCCGAACTCCTCCTACTCCTCATCCTGCCTTTAGGGTACAAAAAATAGTAATCAGGGCCTAGTCTGGGTCTGTACGTGTGAGATAGATACACCTTTTGATATCATATTTTCTATTCCGCTATTCAATCTACACCCTTGGGGTAAAAAGAATGAAATTGCGGCATAGTCTGTATCGGTACGTGTGAGATACACCTTTCCAATTTTTGGGGCTCATCTTACACCGCCAAGGATTGCAGGGTGTTTCAGTTTGCCTCCTGCCTGTTCCGAACTCCTCCTACTCCTCATCCTGCCTTTGGGGTACAAAAAATAGTAATCAGGGCCTAGTCTGGGTCTGTACGTGTTAGATAGATACACCTTTTGATATCATATTTTCTATTCCGCTATTCAATCTACACCCTTGGGGTAAAAATAATTAAATTGCGGGATAGTCTGTATCAGTACGTGTGAGATACACCTTTCCAATTTTTGGGGCGCATCTTATACCGCCGAGGATTGCAGGGTGCTTCAGTTTGCCTCCTGCCTGTTCCGAACTCCTCCTACTCCTCATCCTCATCCTGCCTTTAGGGTACAAAAAATAGTAATCAGGGCCTAGTCTGGGTCTGTACATGTGAGATAGATACACCTTTTGATATCATATTTTCTATTCCGCTATTCAATCTACACCCTTGGGGTAAAAATAATTAAATTGCGGGATACTTTGTATCGGTACGTGTGAGATACACCTTTCCAATTTTTGGGGCGCATCTTACACCGCCGAGGATTGCAGGGTGCTTCAGTTTGCCTCCTGCCTGTTCCGAACTCCTCCTACTCCTCATCCTGCCTTTGGGGTACAAAAATAGTAATCGGGGCCTAGTCTGGGTCTGTACATGTGAGATAGATACACCTTTTGATATCATATTTTCTATTCCGCTATTCAATCTACACCCTTGGGGTAAAAAAAATTAATTTGCTGGATAGTCTGTATGGGTACGTGTGAGATACACCTTTCCAATTTTTGGGGCTCATCTTACACCACCGAGGATTGCAGGGTGTTTCAGTTTGCCTCCTGCCTGTTCCAAACTCCTCCTACTCCTCATCCTCATCCTGCCTTTAGGGTACAAAAAATTGTAATCGGGGCCTAGTCTGTGTTTGTACGTGTGAGATACACCATTTTATAAAATTTTTTCTATTCCGCTATTCAATCTACACCCTTTGGGGTAAAAATAATTAAATTGCGGCATAGTCTGTATCGGTACGTGTGAGATACACCTTCCAATCTTTTGGGGTGCATCTTCCACCGCCGAGGATTGGAGGGTGCTTCAGTTTGCCTCCTGTTCTGAACTCCTCCTACTCCTCATCCTCATCCTGCCTTTAGGGTACAAAAAATTGTAATCGGGGCCTAGTCTGTGTTTGTACGTGTGAGATACACCGTTTTATAAAATTTTTCCTATTCCGCTATTCAATCTACACCCTTTGGGGTAAAAATAATTAAATTGCGGCATAGTCTGTATCGGTACGTGTGAGATACACCTTCAAATCTTTTGGGGCGCATCTTTCACCGCCGAGGATTGCAGGGTGCTTCATTTTGCCTCCTGTTCTGAACTCCTCCTACTCCTCATCCTCATCCTGCCTTCACGGTACAAAAAATTGTAATCAGGACCTAGTCTGTGTTTGTACGTGTGAGATACACCGTTTTATAAAAAAATTTCTATTCCGCTATTCAATCTACACCCTTTGGGGTTAAAAGAATTAAATTGCGGCACAGTCTGTATCGGTACGTGTGAGATACACCTTCCAATCTTTTGGGGCGCATCTTCCACCGCCGAGGATTGCAGGGTGCTTCAGTTTGCCTCCTGTTCTGAACTCCTCCTACTCCTAATCCTCATCCTGCCTTTAGGGTACAAAAAATTGTAATCGGGGCCTAGTCTGTGTTTGTACGTGTGAGATACACCGTTTTATAACATTTTTTCTATTCCGCTATTCAATATACACCCTTTTTGAGTGTAAAAAATTAAATTACGGCATAGTCTGTATCGGTACATGTGAGATACATCTTTTTAAATTTGTTTGGCGCATCTCCTTCCACCGCCGAGGATTGCAGGGCGCTTCAGTTTGCCTCCTGTTCCGAACTCCTCCTACTCATCATGCTCATCCTGCCTTTAGGGTACAAAAAATTGTAATCGGGGCCTAGTCTGTGTTTGTACGTGTGAGATACACCGTTTTATAAAATTTTTCCTATTCCGCTATTCAATATACACCCTGTTTAAATGTAAAAAATTCAATTACGGCATAGTCTGTATCGGTACATGTGAGATACACCTTTTTAAATTTGTTTGGCGCATCTCCTTCCACTGCCGAGGATTGCAGGGCGCTTCAGTTTGCCTCCCGTTCCGAACTCCTCCTACTCCTCTTCCTCATTCTCATCCTGCCTTTAGGGTACAAAAAATTGTAATCGGGGCCTAGTTTGTGTTTGTACGTGTGAGATACACCGTTTTATAAAATTTTTCCTATTCCGCTATTCAATATACACCCTTTTGGAGTGTAAAAAATTAAATTACGGCATAGTCTGTATCGGTACCTGTGAGATATACCTTTTAAATTTGTTTGGCGCATCTCCTTCCACCGCCAAGGATTTCAGGGCGCTTCAGTTTGCCTCCTGTTCCGAACTCCTCCTACTCCTCTTCCTCATCCTCCCTTTAGGGTACAAAAAATTGTAATCGGGGCCTAGTCTGTGTTTGTACGTGTGAGATACACCGTTTTATATCCTTTTTTCTATTCCGCTATTCAATATACACCCTTTTGGGGTGAAAAAAATTAAATTTGCGTCAAACTTTGCATATTTGACTGTGAGATACACCCGTTGTATTTGTATACTGTTTTTCTATTCCGCTATTTAATAAACACCCTTTTGGGGTAAAAAAAATTAAATTGCGGCATAGTTTGCATATTTGACTGTGAGATACACCCGTGCGATACTGTTGTTGTTTTGTTCTGCTATTCAATAAACACCTTTCTAGGGCAAGATCATAAATTACAGAAATATGAGGAGACCGTCAAATAGGGGCCGTGGCCTGGGTCGTGGTGCTGCTGGTAGAGCTCCTGTTGCAAGGAGAGGACGTGGTCGATCTGTGCCAGCTACACGCACAAGTGAAACACCTTCCTCAAGTGTGAGTAGGCGACAGAACCTGCTGCAGTATTTGGTAGGGCATCATGCGCCTCTAGAAGTGATGAGGCCAGAAGAAGTACAGGCGATAGATTGGGTTGCTGACAGTGCCTCCAGTTCCTTCACATTGTCTCCCACCCAGTCTACTGCAGAAAGGTCAGAGTTGGCACCTGCAGCCAATATCCAACCATCTTTCACCTCACCCCCTTGCAAATCAGGCAAGCAGTCTGAGCCCCAAGTCATGCAGCAGTCTCTCCTTCTTTTTGATGACTCTGTCAGCAGGGTTTCCCAGGGCCATCCACCTAGCCCTGCCCCAGAAGTGGAAGAGATTGAGTGCAGCGATGCCCAACCACTTATTTCTCAAGATGAGTACATGGAAGGACCATCGCAGCACGTCTCCGATGATGACGAAACGCAGGTGCCAACTGCTGCGGCACTCAGAATTGTTGAGACCGACAAGGAGGGCAGGGGTGAAGACTGGATGGAAGATGATGTGGAGGACGATGAGGTCCTCGACCCCACATGGAAATGCAGTGGCGGATGGGCCTGAGGCGGATAGCAATTTGGCGCATGTCCTTCCACCACCGAGGATTGCAGGGCGCTTCAGTTTGCCTCCTGTTCCTAACTCCTCCTACTCCGCTTCCTCATCCTCTACCGCCTCCTCATCCGGTCAGCGTAACACCTTCACCACCAACTTCAGCACAGCCAGGGGTAAACGACAGCAGGCAGTTTTAAAACTTGCCTGTTTGGGGGAAAAACCACACACCGCGCAGGAGTTGTGGAGGAGCATGGAACAGCAGACAAATGAGTGGTTGCTGCCAGCGAGCCTCAAGCCCGGCCTGGTGGTGTGCGATAACGGGCGAAATCTCATAGCAGCTCTGGGCCTAGCTGAATTTGGTGGTGCAAATGACCCCGATATGTCAGAGCTGCTGCCTGTCAGCGCTGCAGCGTAACTTCGGCCTTCCCGCTCACCGCCTCATATGTGACATGCCCACAAGGTGGAACTCCACCTTGCACATGCTGGAAAGACTGTGCGAGCAGCAGCAGGCCATAGTGGAATTTCAGCTGTAGCACGCATGCGTGAGTCGCTCTGCGGAACAGCACCACTTCACCACCAATAACTGGGCCTCCATGCGAGACCTGTGTGCCTTGTTGCTCTGTTTTGAGTACTCCACCAACATGGCCAGTGCCGATGACGCCGTTGTCAGCTTAACTATCCCACTTCTATGCCTCCTTCAAAAAACGATTCGGGCAATGATGGAAGAGGATGTGGCACAGGATGAGGAGGAGGAGGAAGAGGATGAAGAGGTAACATTTCCAAGGCTTTCAGGGCAGTCATTCGCAAGTGGCTCCGAGGGTGGGTTCCTGCACCCACAAACGCCAGGGACACAATTGTCCAGCAGGGGCACAGTTCTGGAGGATGAGGAGGATGAGGAGGAGGAGATGGAGGAGGAGATGGAACCATGTTCACAGCAGGGTGGCACCCAGGCCAGCTCATGGCCATCACTGGTGTGTGGCTGGGGGGATACAGAGGACACAGACGATACACCTCCCACAAAGGACAGCCTTTCGTTGCCTCTGGGCAGCCTGGCACACATGAGCGATTACATGCTGCAGTGTCTCCACAACGACCGCCGAGTTGCCCACATTCTAACTTGTGCTGATTACTGGGTGGCCACGCTGCTGGATCCCCGTTACAAGGACAACGTACCGTCCTTAATTCACTCACTGGAGCGCGATCGCAATCGCACGCTGGTAGACGCGATGCTGCTGGTATTCCCACCTGACAGCGGGGCCACAGTGGAAGCACAAGGCCGAGGCAGAGGAGGAGGAGGAAGAGGTCGTCAACGCAACCAGGGCACCGCCAGCACCTCAGAAGGCAGGGTTAGCATGGCCGAAATGTGGAAAAGCTTTGTCAGCACGCCACAACAAACAGCAGCACCAGCAGCTCATATGGAACGTCTTAGCAGGAGGCAGCATTTCACCAACATGGTGGAGCAGTATGTGTGCACACGCCTACATGTAGTGAATGATGGGTCTGCCCCCTTCAACTTCTGGGTCTCCAAATTGGGCACATGGCCTGAGTTTGCCCTATACGCCTTAGAGGTGCTGGCGTGCCCTGCAGCCAGTGTATTATCTGAACGTGTATTTAGCACGGCTGGGGGTGTTATTACAGACAAGCGCAGCTGCCTGTCCAGAGACAATGTGGACAAGCTCACGTTCATTAAAATGAACCAGGCATGGATCCCACAGGACTTTTCCGTACCTTGTGCAGAATAGAGATGGATACCGACCTTACCCAGCCATTGTTCTATTTTTGCTCTTTCTCATTCTTTTGGGGTGTACCCTCATTTAAAATGACTGAAAAAAAGCAGTGTTGGCTACCTCGTCCTCCTCCACCGCCGCTTCCACCTACACCGCCCATAATTGTGCGCAGCCTATTGCATTAGGATGTGCACCCCAAAGTTTAAATACACATGCATGTGTTTGCCTATATGTATATGGCCCCGGTACATTACTCTCCCTGCTGGCAAAGTGAAATAGAAGTGTGTGGCACTTCTCTTATGGCAGAGCAGGTCCGAGGGAGACCCATCTCCTCACTGGCAAACAGAGCGATAATGCTAATGTGCCCTAGGTGATTAGGGTGTGCCCAGGCACACCCGGCACACTCTGTGCGCACGCCTATGACACCGCCACATCCACCACCACCTCAACCTCCCTCCTACTCCATATGGGCCTCGTCCTTCACAGATGAAGAACATTGTTTTATTTTTCTGTTTTTTTTTTGTTGTTTTAAGTTATTTCCCTATCCACATTTGTTTGCAGAGCACTTGCCATGCTCTTAACTAAGTTTTGCTGCCATTTGCAGCACTCTAACCCTTTCCATTGGTGTTTTAGAGCCATTTTAGTGCCTGAAAGTTCGGGTCCCCATTGACTTCAATGGGGTTTGGTGTCCGGGTAAAGTTCGGAAAAAGTCCGGGACACGGACCCGGACTTTTTTTTCAAGTTCCGCCGAACCCGCCGAACACGGACATCCAGGTGTCCGCTCAACTCTAGCTATGAGGAATGCCCTGTTCTTTTATATTTATTTGAGCCATCAAGTTCTGGAGGGGAATATATCTGCCACCTTATAAGATTGGAGGAGTTATATCACTACCGGTCTGATTGCTGTATATGACCTTTGTAATGAGGGTCCCGGCCATCTGGTAAGAGGCTGTGTGATTTCTGGGCTTGGTGGCAGTTCTCCTGGCTTGCAGTTTCTCACATCTTGTTTGGAGTGGACACTTATTTATTGTGGACTGTACAGAAATAGACTGCTTTAACCACTTGCTGACCGCCCACAGTATATTTACTGCGGCAGTTAGCCCCTCACAGGCAAAGCGACGTAGAACTACGTCGCTAGCCTGTGAGGCTCTAGGGGGCGAGCACGCGCAGCCAGAGGCGCGCTCCCGCCCCTGCTCGCTCCTGCACATCCCCGCGCGTGTGACCGGTGGACCCGATGTCCGACGGTCACTCGCGATCGTCCGGTGCAGAGGGAGAAAGGCAGGGGGCTGATGTAAACAAAGCCACCTGTCATTCTCCCCTGTGTAAGACCAGAGATCATACGGTCCTGCTATGTAGGATCGTATGTCTCTGTTGTTACACCACTAGCCACATCCCTTTACAGTTAGAAGCACGCCCCTAGGGACACACCCCTGCATCACCAATAAAGTTAACCCCTTCCCTGCCAGTGTCATTTTTACAGTAACAGTGCATATGTATAGCACGGATTACTGTAGTAATGTCACTGGTACCCCCAAAAGTGTAAAAAATGTCAGTCAAGGGTCCGATCTGTCTGCCACAATGTCGCAGTCCCGCAAAAAAAATCGCAGATCGCCGGCATTACTCGTTAGAAACAAAAACAACAAAAATAACAAAAATCTTTCCCTTAGTTAGTAAACGCAATAACTTTTGCGCAAACCAATCAAAATAGGCTTATTGCAATTTTTTTTACCAAACATATGTAGCAGAAAACAAATTGGCCTAAAATGTTAAAAAATTTTGATTTTTAAATTTTTTTGGGGGGGGGAATTTCATATAAAAAAATTTGAAAAATATTGTTATTTTTGCAAAATTTCCGCTCTTTTTTTGTTTATAGCGCAAAAAGTAAAATTGCATAGGTGATCAAATACCATCAAAAGAAAGCTCTGTTTGTGGGAAAAAAGGACATCAATTTCATTTAGGTACAGCATCGCACGACCACACAATTGTCTGTTAAAGTCATGCAGTGCCGAATCGCAAAATAGGGCCTGGTCAGGAAGGGGGTAAAATCTTCCGGGGCTTAAGTGTTTAAACGGCATGTAGCGCACTAAAATATACTACGTTAAACATGCAGTAATGCACAGAAATATACTACGTTAATCGTGCAGTTATGCACGGAAATATACTGCGTTAAACGTAACTTAACACACTGAAATGTACTGCATTTAAACGTGCACTAATGCACAGAAATTTATTGTATTAAATGGCGTGTAATGCACTGAAATAAACTGCGTTAAACCTGCAGTCAGGCACAGAAATATACTGCATTAAAGGTGCACTAATGCACAGAAATATACTGCATTAACCGTGCATTACTGCACTGAAATGTACTGCGTTAAACGTGCAATAACGCACATAAATATACTGTGTTTAACGTGCACTAACACCCAGAAATATACTGTGTTAAATGGTATGTAATGCACTGCAATCTACTGCGTTAAACTTGCAATAAGGCACAGATATATACTGCGTTAAAGGTGCACTAATGCACAGAAATATACTGCATTAAACATGCAGTACTGCACTGAAATGTACTGCGTTAAACATGCAGTAACACACAGAAATATACTGCGGTAAATGGCAAGTACTGTGTTAAATGTGCAATAACGCACAGAAATATACTGCAGTAAATTGCACATAACACACTTAAACATACTGCGTTAAACATTCAATAATGCACAGAAGTATACTGAGCTTAACATGCACTAACACACAAAAATATACTCCGTTAAACATGCACTATTGCACTGAATTATAATGTAGTAAACCTGCCCTGACAAAACAATTTGACCCTAAAGTAAAAATAAATGAGCCATGATTGAATAGAGTCATCATTACTTTCTTTAATTATGGCTCTGACAGTGCTCTATACCCTGACTGGGCAAAAATGTCATTGCTTCACCCAATCAGGGCTTTCAATGCACTTTTTTTGGGGGCGCAGTGATACATTGAACTATCACTAGATTCTGCTATTGACAGCAGATATATATATTTTTAATATTTTGGGAATAATTAGGCATACAGGGATGGGGGAGGGTTCAGGAAATGTAGGATTGTAGTTCTGAAGTGTTTTTGTGCCCTCTGGTTTGACATGTTATTAAACTTTTAAGACAATGCAGTGTGGTACTGTGGAAATGAAGTATACAAACTGTTGTTGCACAGGCCAGTTTGTACAATGTTGAGGGCATTAGCTGTATTTTTGCACGAGTAAACTTTCCTATATTTTTTAGATCTGTTGTGGCTCCTACTTCCAATGTTCCATTCAGGCCTATTGCTACTAGATAAAAAGTCAGGTGGGCTGCAGTGGTGTTTAGGTCAAGCATTAATGTAATAGTAAAAAATCATTTACACATGCAAAATATGTAATGCCAAAATACTGTGTCACTGACGCTGTCCATGAGAACTGTACTGTTCCGTAATAAGGTTTACAGCTTAAAGGCATCACCTAAGCATGTAATTTAAAGGATTTTCCTGTTTCACCTGCAAAATAACATTACCTCTTCATGACCAAACTATAGTAGAATGAGGGCTACAGCGCAGTCGCACACTGCCGGGAGGGCATCATATGATGTCCTCCCATGATCGTGCTTCCGGCGCGCCCCTTGTGGCGTGCATCACAATGATCTGTGATTGCTGTGTCCTTCAGAAACAGCTGATCACAGATCAAGGCAACGAGCCAATCACAGCAGCTCTTTATTATGTGACTAGATGTGTCCAATCACAGCTGATCACAGTATAAGCAGGATTTGCCGGTTATCGGTATTAATTTCCTCAAGCTGACCACGTGTGAGGAGAGGAGAGCCCATAATGGGCAAATCAACACAGGGGACACCTACACTGATAATCAGGGCACTGACATTCGCTATCCTGATTATCAGTGCAGCCCCAACAATGCACAACAGTGCTGCCAATCAGTGCCCACCAGTGCTGCCAATTAGTGCCCATCAGTGCTGCCATTCAGTGCCCATCAGCGCTGCCTGACAGTGCCTATCAGTGCCACATGTCAGTGCAACCTAACAGTGCAGATCAGTTCCCTCTACCATTGCTGCATATCAGTGCCACCTATCAGTGTTGCCTATCAGTGTCCATCAGTGCCACCTATCAGTAACTCTCAGTGCCCATCAATGCTGCCTATCACTATCCTGATTATCAGTGCAGCCCCAACAGTGCCCAACAGTGCTGCCAATCAGTGCCCACCAGTGCTGCCAATTAGTTCCCATCAGTGCTGCCATTCAGTGCCCATCAGTGCTGCCTGACAGTGCCTATCAGTGCCACATGTCAGTGCAACCTAACAGTGCAGATCAGTTCCCCCTATCATTGCTGCATATCAGTGCCACCTATCAGTGCCGCCTATCAGTGCCCATCAGTGCCACATATTAGTGCAGCCTCACCAGAGCCCATCAATGCTGCCTCATCAGTGGCCATCAGTGCAGTCTATCAGTTCCCATCAGTGCAGTCTATCAGTATACATCAGTGCAATACATGAGTGCAGCCTCATCAGCGCACATCAGTGAAGGGGAAAATTATTAATTTCTAAAATTTTAAAACAGAAACTAAGAAAAACTTTAAAAAAAAAAAAAAAAAAAAAAGGGTTTTTGGTCTTTTGCTCTATCTGTCTCAAAAAATAAAAATTTTGTTTGTGTGCAGTGTTGCATGACTGGCCAATTGTCATTCAAAATGCACTAGCACTGTAAGCTGAACATTGGCCTGAGCAGGAAGGGGGTGAAAGTGTCCTATAGGCAAGTGGTTAAAAATTGTAACACCGGCTGCATTTAAAAGAAAATTGCATTAATACATGTTCTTAATGGGAGTGCCCAACTTCTCATATACTTTGGTAATAATTCCTTCTCTATCCTTGAAAAGGGCCAGAATTGATTTTCAGAATTAAACCTCGTATAGACTTCAATGGGATTCAGATTTACATTTGCACTTAAGTTCCAAGCTTTAGGATGGGTTCGACAAATGCCCCGCACTGAATTCAGGCACATTGGCTTATCCTTAGTCAAGAATATGAAACATAAAACTTTGCTTAAAGATGTAGCAGTCTGGCGTGCTTATCTAATATGTACTAATCAGACAGCCTCATATTATTGGCTCAATGATTTGACGATTTCTGGCCGTCATACTGACAACCTCTACCAGCCCCAACCAGACCTCTCAAGCAGAGTGGTAGGAGAAATCAGAGGTGTATATACAAACCAGAGCGCCCCATATCGAAATTTTAATGGGGCACTCCACCACTTGGCACTCCCCTTTCAGTAAAACCATATGATGACCATGTTAGTGCTGACATTGTGGTCACATCGCTCAGTTGGTAGATAAATATCTTTACCAAAAGTGCTGAGCCAGTGAAGAATGAATTTAAATTTCCAATTTCAAATTTTCTCATCAAATTTTTCAGGCCCATGTCAGCAGCAGCCCATGAATAGTGATCAATGGCTTTGTCAGGAAAATAAGTAAAGTAGCTGCTAGAGTTACAGTTAGAGTTAGGCTTACCGTCGGGCTTAGGGTAATCATTAGAGCTAAGTTAAGAATTAGCGTTAAGGTTAGGGATTAGTGTTAAAATTAGGTCTAGTGTTCAAGATAGAATTAGGGTTAGCTATAGGGTTAAAGTTACCATAAGGGTTAGAATTAGGGGCAAAGTTAGGGTTAGTGCTAAAATATGGCCAGGGTTAGGGTTAGTTGTTTATTTTTTAGATTTGAGGCCAATTTTAAAACAGTTTGTCAAAATCGAACTAGTGTATTTTACTGGATTAAAAAAAAAAAAAAAAACATTATCATCTATGATTTATGAGATTATTGTTCTAAAGTATGATTCACATCTTTATTTTGTGGGTTAGTAATTCAAGTCATCTTGCTTCATAAATATTCTTTTCTCCTTTTTAATTGTATACTAATTTTCCATGTCACATCTACACCCTGTTTTTATTTGTTTTTGTATTTTTTTTATCAGAAAAGCTATGAAGGTAAAGGGTCATGAGAGTGGAATATTAAACCAATCCTATTTAACAAACATGTATCACCCTCACATAGGGTTTACTCTGGTGTATCACTGATAACGTCAGCAGGAATTCTGTGACTTATCTCAGGCCATTGTGCATTGGTTTTGGCTAGAACATATAAATGGGCACAGCATGACCATACAATACAGAACCCTCAATATTCCCTGCATATGAAAAGCACAGTGACAATGGGGACAATGGTAAGTTGCTAATATGTATATATATTTATATATATTTTTTACATACTATGCATTACTTAAGTCACCCAACTAACTAAACTGTTAAACAACAAACAGGTTTATAAAAAATGTTAATATTACTGTCCTTCATATGAGTAGGAATTAAAATCCAACATATTGTGAGATGTTGGAGGGTTGAAACAAGATTCTTTACAGGTTCATGTATATTGGCTTTTTTGCACTGGAGCTGCTTTTCTATCCTGTACAAATTGATGTAAATTCAAAGGCAGCTCAAAGAAACACCTTGAGCAAATCAAAAACAAGATGAAGCAAGTCTAAGTACCTTGCTTCTGAATCTCAGAAGTTGATGGGAAATCCAAAAATCCAAAAGTCTACATTTGTCATCAGAATTAGAGAGGTACATTTTTTACTAGTGATAGTTGTTTCCTCTCACTTCCTGTTGCATCTGTGGGACAGAAAGTAAAGGGAAATCACTTAAAAGGACACAGAAAGCAAAAAAAAAAAGATAGGTTTTAACCCTTTTACTCATTTGTCTAAAACTAAACATTTTTTGGCTATGCATATCCTTTGATAAATACTTCTAACGAGTGAGACCATAGCTTGATTTTACAATAGCTGCAGTAGAACGTGGAGCCAGGAACTGTTAGGGTTAGATTATCCACTGCATTTTTTTACTTTTAGAATTCTTTTTCTTATTAAAAGAGTTTATTTATGAAAGATATAATGCCTAAAGACTAAGGAGAACATCTCACTTAGCTCTAAATGGTCAAAGTGACAAGACTACCTTAGGCAGGCTACGAAAACCTATAGTTAATTCAACATCTCTTTCAGTGCAAGACTACAATTAAGTGCACCACTACAATTAAGTGCATATTTAGTAGGCTTAGAAGGCTCCGTGTGTGCTGGTGAGGCTGGAGAGGATTAGGGGAGAGAAGAGTGATCAAAAAAGGCAATTTTTACAAGCAGAGTTTTAAAGCCATTCAGAAAAAGGTATATTGGCATAAAGAGTTGCATACCGGGGCAAACAGCCAACAACATGCAGAAGGTTAAATCCAAGTGGTAAATAAAGTGCCTCAGTGCTTGGATTCTGCCTCTCGAGTCAGTATAAAGTAGATGCAAACCCTGACATTATGGCATTTAGTTTACTTAACCTTTTTTTTTTTAATCCTTTGTTACACCCATTCCCCATCTATATAAATGCTTTCCAGCATCGGTCGTTTGGCATTTCTCCAGAGTGATTTCCTGATGGTGACAACAGTGGACCATGTTTGAGTAATGTATTTTAAAACTGCCACTTGTAGTCCTCATCAGAAGCCAGTGTGACAATGCATGAGTGCAGTTGAGAGATAGGAAGTTGTCACTCTATAACAGGAAATGCCCAAACAGAGACTTTTGTAGTAGGTTCTACAGGTTTGATTTTCATGAAAGCTGTAGTTTTAAAATACTTAAAATTGCTTTTTTTTAAATTACATTAAAGGAGTTGTAAAGGCAGGAGGTTTTTTTATCTTAATGCATTCTATGCATTAAGATAAAAAGCCTTCTGTGTGTAGCAGCCCCCTCAGCCCCCCTAATTCTTACCTGAGCCCCATCTCTATCCAGCGATGTCCATGAGTCCCTCGGCCGTCCATGACTCTCCCTTCCGATTGGCTGAGGCACAGCAGTGGCGCTATTGGCTCCCACTGCTGTGAATAAAAATAAGTTAGCCAATCAGGAGAGAGAGGGGCAGGGCCGAACAGAAGCTCCATGTCTGAATGGACACAGGGAGCTGCAGCTCAGCTCAGGTGCCCCCATAGCAAGCTGCTTGCTGTGGGGGCACTCAACAGGAGGAAGGGGCCAGAAGCAGCGAATAGGGACCCGAGAAGAGGAGAATCCAGGCTGCTCTGTGCAAAACCAACTGCACAGAGGAGGTAAGTATAACATGTTTGTTATTTAAAAAGAAAATACACACGAGACTTTACAATCACTTTAACATGTTAAAGTGATTGGGGTTACATACTTTAAGATTCCATCTTTAACTGGAGTGTACAATAAAAGTAAATCAATGAACTTAAGTGTGTAAATATCTAATGAACCAGTTGATTAATTTAACAGCTGCTCTTCTAACTGGCTCAGAAAATGATAACGTCACACATAAACTGTGCTCATTCTTACTTGGCCCATGTAATTTTAGATCTGGGTTAAATTATCTATTTAATCAACTGCAGATATACTTTCATGAATATTAATTTTTACATAGACAGAGTGTTTTGTTCAATTGTTTCTTTAATTGCTTATTCCATAGCTCTTGCTTCTCGGATTTCTGGCAGTCTTCATAAATCCATTGCAGGGAGATGAGGTAAGAAAATATAAACATCCTTCCCCTCTAAAAAGGGGACTGTGCAAATTGACTTAAATGGAAAACATTGTGTATGCAATGATATGGCAATTACCATGGAGAAATATTGTTCATTTCATTACACCCCAACACAGCTTCAAAGATTTTAAATATAAAAATGTATTATTTTATTTTTAGTTTTATTTTATTGAAATTAATCATTATTTTATCTATTGTCATTTCAAATCCCCTTCACCAGTTCTAACTTTTTAATTTTAAGAATGTTTTGTAATATAGAAAAAATAATGCATCCTTGTGCCGTTTCTTTGTTTGTTTGTTTAATACAAACTATGCAAAATTAGTGGAAATAGGCTCCCACCTACACTGACATTGGGAACTGTTTAAACATACCTATAATGAAACTATGACACTACCACATACAAGTAACTCCCGGGCCTTTCAGCTTCTAGCTTGATTGACCCTTATCCATAGTTGTAAAATTAGTTATCAAGCAGCCCTAACAAGTCTGTCTCTCTGGACCTGTCAGGACCTCATGATCACAAAATTAGCTGGCAGTTAGTAGGATCTGACATTTCCAGAAGTGGCATGTTCCAACTAAATTAGGCTTGTAATTTTTTTTCTCTAAAAATCAGCTAATTAAAACAAATTGATGGCATAGGTATTATTTTGGCTTTGTTAAAAAAAAAAGAGTTTGAGTAAAAAAGTTGAAATTGATGGAAGGGTCACTCCTATCTTTATCTGCAGTGTCAAATATTCCACATGCTGCTTCAAGGGAATCCAGAATCAAATCTCAGGTGCTGGCTCAGCTTATCTTCACCAAAGCAATTGATTGTACCAGCAATATTTCTGCTGGCTATTTTAATAAGAGAAGAATGTTATTTTTGCAGTGGTACCCCCGGTGATATATTTGGGTCCTCTGCTCTTTCCTTTGCCCAAAACAGAGCCCCACCCCTGCTGACAACACCAGCGCACCTTGGCCAGGGTTCTTTTGGCAGTCAGACAAGAAGGATACACAACAGCTGTGATAAAATAACCAGGCTATATTATTAGAAATAGAATAGTAACGTTATACAATAGTTTAGACACAAAACAATAATGATACAGTACAGTCAAACATCATTTAAAGTGTGGCCTCCAATGTCCTGCAGGACAAAGAGCATAAACAAATATATAATCCCGGAGCGGTCTTGTATTAGAATCTCTCCCGTGTGTCCGCAATGTACCTCATATATAAGAGAGGATCATGGAGAGAGACTCATAGCGTAGTATGTTCTTATAGATTTATTAAGATCAATTAAGTGGCACTCACCAAAGGACAGATACAATGCACATGTCAAAACGATAAAACTCCTTGTTTCCAACCAACAAAATGACCGACCTCTGGACGTGACAATGTGACGTAAGGCTCCCTCCCCCCGAAGTGTTTCGTCAATAAGACATAATCAGGGGGCGTGGCTCTGCATCCGTAATGTGTCGTATTTATATTAGTAAAACCGGACCTTCAATCTTCCTTGATCCTGCGTTCTGGAAGTACTTCAATCACCCATTGCTGGAACTGGAAGTGATTAACCTGACCTCACATGCATTCCACCTTTGGAACTAGTAGAGCCAGCCAAAACAGGATCCGGAAATGGAACAAAAAACAGAGTTTGCACCCCGGATTTTGAGGTGTCTAGCACGAACTGGACTAAAAAGTGTCCACACATACATAATAACCAATCAACTTTTAACTTTAGTTTGTTCAATTAAGTTTTGGGATAATAAAACCTGGAAGCTGATTGGTTACTACGCACAGCTGCACCAGATTCTATGTTCACCAGTTTTAGTAAATTCTCCCCTTTGTTTCTACTAATCTTTATTGAACTATATGAATTTAGGGGCATTCCTTTCCCTTATTTAAAAGTGTAACATGCTGGGGCTGAGGTTTTTTTTATGACCCCCACTTCAAAAGTAAAACATTCTTTCAAATGATGCAGCTGTTCCTTTCGCAATCTCCCCATTCAAAGCATGCTGCTGTTGTCTGTGAATTTGAGAATTGCTTATTAACATTGAGGTGAAAGCATGATTCTTATATACACAACCATCCTGTACAGGTACAGGCACCACTTCGATAAAACCCATTGAAGTTGTCTGTAGCTTACCACACCAAGTCAATATTAGGCCTCATGCACATGGGCTTATGAGAAAAATAGGCAGCGATTTTTCTGTCAGAATTTAGCAGAAAAATACACCTCTAATGTTACAATATGCTATACGTTTATGCGTGTATGATATTCATTTATTCTGCCCATTGGGTTACTTTTATATGCATACCTGCACGTTTAGATGTTTTTTTCTGCTCAAAAGCTCCTACAGGAACATGCCCTTGGCTTTTTTTCCTTTTGTCTGTAAACACTACTTATCAATTACTCCTGTAAACACTTATATATGCATGGCCATATAGGCCAACATAGAGGTGCTTTTGCAGGCATTAATTAAGCGCTGAACACCTGTATAAGTGGCATTATTTAACCTCTGTGTGCATAAGGCCTTAACAGCAAAACACTGACATACTTTATATTGTACATCTGTTCAAAGTTACATTGTATTGTATTACAAATGTCTCTTACAGTCATTCCAATATACGAACAATGGATACAACGGAGAGACGGTCTACCATACTGTTAACATTAACCAGCAATACAAGATCGCTGTATTTAATGTCTATTCTGGACGACAGACATCCAATGCTGTCTTTGATTACAAACAGGTATGAGGCAGAATATTGTTTAGTAATATTTACAGCATGAATGTAGTTTCTAAGTGATGTGTAAGTGGGAACATTTGTTCATAAAGACAGTAGTCTGCCATTACGACATATTCGGTCTTGGTAGTAGAGTTTTTCAGGGCTTAGTACTCTATAAATACAATAGCAGTCAGATCCATTTGATGTCAGGGCAAACAAGGCTAACATGTCTTGTACAGTTCATTAAGTGAAAACCCATGCCCTGCCTGTCATTTGTGAATGAAAAATGGGTGCAAAGTGCAAAAAAACATTGTTTTGCATTCGGTGCAGTGACAATAAAGACAATATTTTTTTTAAAAGAGTTGTCATTTTTAGGCAAATTTCCTTATCAATGTAAAAGAAAACCTATTAAAATAAATGCTTGTGAAAGCACAGAAAAAATAAGTATTTTAAATGTTTACTTGCAGTGTTTCTCCTTTCGATAAACAATTTATTTATTAACCTGCGATGTGCTATTGAGCTCACTAGAAAATGTGACATCTTCAGAAAAGTAAATTTTCCTTGCACATCATCCTCTTCTGGGAGTGTTTATATACTCTCTGTGCTGGCCCAGCTACTTCACTCCTCCCTTTACCTCCCTACATAACCTTTTATGTAACTCTGAGGAGGGAAGGAGAATGCTATAGAGCAGGGATATGCAAACTGTGGCCCTCCAGCTGTTGCTATAAGCTATAAGTCTCATCATGCCTCTGCCTCTGGGAGTCATGCTTGTGGCTCTCAGAGTCTTGCTATGCCTCGTGGGACTTGTAGTTCTGCAACAGCTGGAGGGCCACAGTTTGCATATCCCTGCTATAGGGTGCCACTTGATTAACATCTCTGAGTCTGCTGGGACTACTGGCATCACATACAAGGTGTTTTAGAGGTTTCAAGAATTCAAAGAGTTCAGTTGAAAAGCAGTAGCCTCTTACACGAATAAAAATGTAAAGCTATAAAAAACGATTAAATATATTCTTAAATACCAATAGTGTATAAATATCTGAAGATGTCTTTAGATTCAGCTTTCTATAATTACTGTATTTGCACAGCAGCACATACTGGCAAAGAGAGCACTGAACCAATTAAGGCAGCCATTCTCAACCAGGGTTCTGTGAAACCCTAGGGTTCCTCCAAAGGTTGCTAGGGGTTCCTTGACCTGTGGCAGAATCCCCTACCAATTTACGGTCCCAGGGTCAATGCCTCTTGGCAGAGCCAGCTGTATGACACCAATGATCTTTTTAGCTGTCTGTAAGAATGGCACGCTGACCACCATTGTAAGTGGGGCATTTGTGTCACTGGCCACCAATATATGGGGCATTTTTCTCACTGACTGCCAATGATTTGTTTCTAGCAGGGTTTCCCCAATACTATTTATTTTAAAGGGGTTTCTCTGGGGTGAAAAGTTTAAAAAATGCTGCAATAAGCTCTATTGTGTCGCACAGTGCAGTCTGAACATACTTACAGAAGGTAAGAGTAGAGGGGTGGTCTTTTCAGTGTGGCACCTAATATTCATTGCTCAGGCAGCAGGTTGAGGCAGATTGGTGACCAAGTTTTTTTTACTTAAATGCAATGGAGGAAAATGAAGGCACTAACCTGGTTATTCTGTCTGGCATAGAGGCTAAAGCCTAGTAGACACTGGCCAGTTCAATAAAAACTGCCTGACATTCGGCACATGTGCATCGCAGCGGGTCCAACAGAACCTGGCCGGCTTCTGTCAGACAATCATGCTGGAAAACCAGAAGCCGACTGGCTTCTGATCAGTCATTGGCTGAGAGCGCTGACTAGAGTGTTCTGGCGGGGGGGCTGTCCCCCTGTGAGAACACAATAGCACAGCAGGGGAGATAGCTGTACTAACATCGGATTGTTAGTACATCGGCTCCGACCTGAGCTGTGAAAAAACTAGTGGTGTGTACTAGGCTTTAGGTAACAAGACTGACTAAAAACAATTAAAAATCCTTTGGCTGATTAAAAGATAAAAAAATAAAGAAAATAATCAGCGCAGCCAAAATAAATGAGTGAAAACCTAAAATATAAAGTGGAATATATTATTCTTAACACTCAAGAAGTGATTTCACCACACTTCACCAAAAAAACGTAAACATCATGAATAGTGTAGTGCAATATGATAGATGGTAAGAGGTATTGCGCTACATTATTCATAATATTTAGGTTATGATTAAAAGTTCACCTTTGGAACATATGACAAGTTCCACCTGTTTTTAGGGTGGAACGTGTAATCAGGATCTGCAGCCTTTACCCCCTGATTCTACCTCCCTGTGACAGTGGGCAGGGGATCTTCTTCCCACACCCTCTATCACAATTGGAAATTAGCATGGCCATACAGGGCTCCAACCACAAGGCCCTGTCATCTATTCACAGTTTCCGGTGAATGAGAGCCACAAGTACCGCCAGACATTGTGGCTGACAGATTGTAGTTCTCAATGAACTATTAGGTTGCTGGTGAGCGCTCTCATAGTCCATTGATCTTCCTGCTATCAGGTAACTGCCTGCCCATACGATGTATGGGCAGACAGCTATCCTGAGAGCCTGCAGGAGCCTGAGATTGCAGATCATGGGTACAACGCTCTGCAGGCTCCTTAGAAAAAAATAATTAAATAATAAATGCACTTTTTTCACCTGAAAAAAAAAAATGTGCATTTTTTTTTTTTATAAGTTGATTGTATCCTTTAAACAGCTCACATATACCTATTCTATGTCTTTAGCTATAGTGCATTGTCATTTTAATTATTTTATTAGTAAACTATTTAATAGAATGAAAGTTTTCGTAAAGCAGACGTCTGCATTTAGACAAATAGATACTGTATGTTCTCCGTACTGACCAAATGTAAGAAAACCCATACTGAGAGACAAATGTCAGCTGCAATTGCTGACTTCTCCTTCCGAAAATTCTTCTTTGATGAAGCTTTGGCTTCAATAATTGAAGGCACTGACCAGGAAAAAGACTTTTATCTGCTGCATGCTTCTTCTAGGTTTGTGATTTACAAGTGTAGTTATCCAGATCCAGACAGGCCACTAGCGATACATTAAGGGGTGAGCAATGGCAGACTACATTTTTCTCTTATGACAGGTGCACGTTATTTGGATGCAATATAGGCAATGTAATAATCACATATGTTTCACCTTTTCCCAGAACATAGTGGCTTACCACATGCCATACAGAGGTATCTGCGTGATTGCACACATGGATATTGACACTTTCCCTGGACTGGGTATCTTTGAGGATATGATGCATAAGAGGGTAAGTGTGTGGGAAATAGTGAACCAAACCCCAATTAATGATGTGGATGGGATAGAAGGAGGTGAACCATCTGTGCAATGAATACATCTGTATTATCTATTAATATATAGTTCTTTCAATCTAATTTCTAGTAATGAGTAAATCGATAATTTATAACAGACAGCAGATACCGTCCACTATCCACTCTCCATTATATTCTATTGGGTTACATTTACCGAGGCCCACAATCGTTGGCCCTTTTATAAAATGTAGGCCACAGTATGGATCCTGCAGTGCCCCATGGACTTCTCTATGAATAATGCAGCAGAGAGAGCTCTGTAATTGGAGGAGAGATGGCCATGTGACTTGGACACATTTAGATGTGCACTAGGTGCATCCAAATGTGTGCTAAGGATTTTTTGTGTATTTTTTTTTTTTTTTTAGCAGTGACATGGCTGTAGCTATATTACCAGTGTCTTAGTCTTCCAGTAATCCAGCTCTCGGATCCATTTCACAGGAAAGATTAGTCAAAGACTGACAGCGTTTTAACGGCCTGCCTATTAATTGGCAATGGTAGCATTCATTTAAAAATCTCATGCATTTCCTAAGTCTGCTCAATATGATTTTCATTCAAATGAGACAACATTATTTATTTTTTTAATTATTTATTACAGGCACTTATATTGCGCCATCAATTTACGCAGCGCTTTACATATTTATTAAACATTCACATCAGTCCCTGCCCTCAAGGAGCTTAAAATCTAAGGTCCCTAAGTCACATTTGCACACACACATACTAAATTGTTCACAATTCTTAACAGACCTATGACTACCACTTGACCACACCAGCTTTTTAGGCTGTGTGTAATAAAATAATACAATAGAATTAAAGTCTGTTCCCTTCTTCATTGCAGGAGCAGAAGAAGGAGCTGGAAGAACTTAAAAAGCAATACTTTATCACTAACCAACAAATATATGACCTTGCCCAATATGGCGCTGCTGTTCAGGGACTGTGCTGGGGAGTTCCAACCTACTTGGCTCGTGAGTTCACACGTAAGTAGCCTGTCCTTCCGGACTTATCTACTAATTCATTTATTCCATAGATCACTGGAAATAAGATGCAATCACCCTAAATTGAGGGGACATCTCACATTTAAAAGCTGACATCAGATGTGGTGTTTATTTTGGGAGATCCTGAACAAAATTATAAATGCAACACTTTTGTTTTTGCCCCAATTTTTATGAGCTCAACTCAAAGATCTAAGACTTTTTTATGTACACAAAAGTCCTATTTCTCTCAAATATTGTTAACAAATCTGTCTAAATCTGTGTTAGTGAGCACTTCTCCTTTGCCAAGATAATCCATCCACCTCACAGGTGTGGCATATCAAGATGCTGATTAGACAGCATGATCACTGCACAGGTGTGCCTTAGGCTGGCCACAATAAAAGGCCACTCTAAAATGTGCAGTTTCATCACGCAGCACAATGCCACAGATGTTGCATGTTTTGAGGGAGCGTGCAAATAGCATGATGACTGCAGGAAAGTCCACCAGAGTTGTTGCCCATTCATTTAATGTTCATTTCTTTACCATATGCCGTCTCCAAAGGCGTTTCAGAGAATTTGGAAGTACATCCAACCGGCGCCACAACCGCAGACCCCGTGTAACACACCAGCCCAGGGCCTCCACATCCAGCATCTTCACCTCCAAGATCATCTGAAACCATCCACCTGGACAGCTGCTGCCACAATCGGTTCACATAATCAAAGAATTTCTACACAAACTGTCAGAAACAACCTGCATGCTCGTTGTCCTTATCGGGGTCTCAACCTGACTGCAGTTCGTCATTGTAACCAACTTGAGTGGGAAAATGCTCACATTTGAAGGCATCTGGCACTTTGGAGAGGTGTTCTCTTCACGGATGAATCCTGGTTTTCACTGCACAGGGCAGATGGCAGACAGCGTGTATGTATGGCGGGGTGTGGGTGAGCGGTTTGCTGATGTCAACAATGTGGATTGAGTGGCCCATGATGGCGGTGGGGTTATAGTATGGGCAGGCGTATGTTATGGACAATGAACACCGGTGCATTTTATTGATGGTATTTTGAATGCATGGAGATACCATGACGAGATCCCGAGGCCCATTGTTTTGCCATTCATCCACGACCATCACCTCATGTTGCAGCATGATAATGCACGGCCCCAGAAAAAGTCTTAGATCTTTGAGTTCAGCTCATGAAAAATGGGGGCAAAAACAAAAGTGTTGCGTTAATAATTTTGTTCAGTGTATATATATATATATATATATACACACACATTTGCAGCCAGGTACAGATAAAGACAGAATGGGGCCCTAGGTAAGGGTGGAGCTTTGGCCGCACCATCTCTTTGATCGACTTTGGTAAGAAATGTGAGCACAGAAAAGCTGCCCCATTTGCAACGTCTTTTTTGGCACGAGCTTGACTAATTGTGTTATCCTCCCGAGTTACTGCAGGAACGTCAAGATTGTTGCTGAACAACCCATACATCAACTGGGCCCTAGGCTCCTGCCTAGGTTGCCTTGTGGATGATCTGGCTCTGACATATGCTGAGAAACAGGTTCTTTTACTTTTTATAATAACTGTACTTTTCTTTTACAGCCCCACCACAGAGGCAAGGACAAGGTGTTGGAGCTCAAGGATGTGCTGGAATCCATTTCCTCTTCATCCATGTTGGGTTATGTGCAGGGTTCCACCTCTAGAACGTCCACCTTCTAAACTGTTCAGCATTCGCCATCATTTTGCTGCTGATCACACCCATTACCTCGCAATGTAGTAATGACTTTTCACTTCCTGCATTTGATGAGCTTCCTTGAAAATAGGAAATAGAAATAGAGAAGCTACATTTACACACCAATAAAATGTGCTTACAACCAATGGAATGTGTTTATAGTATTCTTGTGGCAATACATCTTCTCTTTATTTTTTTATTTTTATTTTTTAGAGCAAGTTTTCTTTGGAAAGTTTTGGGCATAAGCTAAAAAAGCATCCTGAACTTAACAAAACATTCAGTAATAAATATGTAAGGTGGTGAGCTATTTACTAGTGTGCTGTTTGTTTTTACAGAGTATATCAAGGGAGAAAAAATAGCATTACATTTGGGCCTTTAGCTAGAATTGAAGCCTGTCTCCCATATCATTCCCTTTGGGGTTCTGACACTATCATACCCCTGTCCATGCATTGCCAAGAAACTTGCCCTCAGACGAGGGTTAAGGATGTACATTGTATAAATATACTGGAGGTTTTTTATCTTGAACATATTTCTTATATACCATAAGTTGATGTGTCATGTACTTGTATGAGGAGTCCTGTCTGAGCCATGTGAGGCAATGACTCCTGATCTGCATGTTGTATTCGATTCGTTCCAGTCTGTGCTGCAGAAAATTCCTGAAAATTCTATTCAATTCTAATACTTTATCTACACTGCACAGTTTTAGCACATCAGAAGGTTCTTATCTGGTGAACCAAGCTTCCTAACTTGTAATCTTAAAAAAATGGCAATCATAAAATCTACTCTTGTCCGAAAGATCAACTACAATGCCACAAAACTGCCAGCAGATGGCAATACATCACATCATTTAGTCTTTGTACACTGAAGTATACTTTTTTTTAACATAGGCATTTTTTACAACTTTTTTTTGTTGTAATTTCTGTTTTATTGAAAACGTGTTTATTCCAGAACAAACATCCATACAAACCAGATGCACAAAACAGCACCCTTAGCATACAAACGAATTAGTACATCTTGTGAGAGATAAACAATTATATCTTAAGGCCTAGGATCTAATGCCTCCTATGTATATACAGGACTTGCAATAATTTACAGGGGTTTTAAAAAGGGATGCTCTCAAGTGTTTAAGACTGATAAGACTCTGAGTAATAATAAAAGGGTGCATTTTACAGTGGACTTTATTTTGAAGAGCAGGAAGCATTTGCACGTGTCACAGAGTGTGATGCTGTAGTTTGTGGCCTCAAAAGCCCCATGAGGGTCTTTAGCACCCTAGCAATATTAATCTACCAGGAACATAACTTACAACAGCTATTACAGGTATCAAGATTTCGTAGATAATCAAAAAGAAGACTAACAAAGCTGTCTTACAGTGGCAATCAGGTTGACTGTGGAAAATCGAGCCAAGTCACCGACAATTTTCTAAAACTTCACTGGATAACCCCTGCTCTGATAAGTCCCTTTATACAATATCAAAGCATTACTGACCAATGTCTTCCAGAAGGGAAGTGAGGGTGGTTGGCTTTTTTTGTATTTGAGGACAAAGGCTTTGCGGTCTTAACAGAGCAGCAGACCTCAACCAAACCCAGAAGTAAATATGTCAGGATTAACATAGATTATGGTGAGAGAAGAATATATCCTTGTGAATTCTGCCCAGGAATTCTGGATTTTATGACAAGGCCAAAAGACATGCAAATAGTCCACCTGGTCAGAAGTGCAATGCCAGCAAGTTGTAATTTTGAGTTATGAAAGCAACCTAATGTTGTTGGGGTCAAATAGGCTCTTTGCACTGTTATAAAATAGTCCCAAACTGATATCACTTTTTTGAAAGGGTAGCATAAGTACTCAGAGCTACAAAGGAAGCTGATGATGGAAGACTTCCCTCTGCCAGGTGATCTCATGTTTAAACAGGGAGCAGATATTTATATATAACCCCCAGCAGCTGTCACAGACTGTGGGATCTCTTACTGTATAGAGTTCTGCATGGGGAAGTATCTCTACTAAGGGCCACCACCCCAACATATATTATTTGTACTGGAGCAGGGACAAATGTCCCCTTGCATCCCAAACCAGTCTTCTATTTTGTGTGTTACACAAAACATTCAAACAAAAAAGCCCAACAATAGTCGTAACATAATATCTTATGTACCACTTTGCAGACAGATTCTTTCCTTGTGTACTGGCAGGGAGAATGTCCATAGGCAAGGCCATACTGTAGTCCTAGAAATACCCTGTGGATGTGGAACATACTTTGAAATGGGCAACATATATCACTACATTGTACAATTACAAAAGCATCCTTGGCAGCGAGTGTAGTGATCCAAAGTCTTAGGATGTATTTGTAGCATTTGCTGTTTATTTAATATGAATGATCAATATTACAACAATGGAAAGAGCTGCATTGCCTATCCCAGTATAACAAATGCACCAAATTGGGCAATAATGATGGTGTTTAACAGGTCTCTTAGAAGCTGCAGTGGCAGGAACTTCTAGATGCCAGGCCAGAATTTTCCAAACAACTATCATAGATGGTTCTGCACTGTATGCAGCATTACATTATTACTAATACAAAGATTTTCAAAAGCTGGTAATCATGATCTGCTTTATCAAAGCCTGTGAGAGCACTGTTTTTTATGAAGGAATAATGTTAGCGGATAGCAAATCCTCCTAATCAGTGGCTCCCAACCTGGGCTATGCATATCTGCAGGGGTACTTGTCAGCACGCTTAGGTGTACTTAAAAAAAAATGGTAATGGCAGAAACAGGTTGTAGCTGTGGCTAGTCAGGGATTTCATTTGGTGCATTTGTTAAAAGGCTTGGCAGTGGGTGTCAGGAACTAAACTGTTTATTTGTGGGAGTAATTCCTCAGCCACATTTTCCGACACACATTCATTAGTGTTGGCCTTTACCTCAATCAGTCCCCAGTGGAGTGATATGCCCTCCACTTTAGAATGGATGCTGCCTTCTGTAATCGGGTGCAAAGAAGAGACTGTGAGTGCTGAGACTTGAGGCTGGCAGGAGGAGGGCCTGGAGAGGAGCCAAGACAGATAAAGAATTCCTACTGGAGTTGTTGAGTAATATTACACAGTGAATCAGTGATACATATTGCATTGACTGTATATCTGTGGTGTGCCACAACAGTTCCTTTGCCACGACCACTAAACTGTTTTTGGCAGGGATATGTAAATTAGCTTGCAAGGGGGAACCTATGTGAAAAAAGGTTGGTAATCAGTGCTCTATTTTGTGAACCTGTATTTCTGGCCCAAAGATATTTTTTCCTCCTGAGGGATATTCTGCCTTGGCGCCCAGAAGAAAACATATTGGTGGTGCACAGTGGGAGGAGCTTAAGCCCTGAGCCTATTCACTGTTTAGACAGTAACATAGGCCCCAGTCTTGTACTCACAATGAATATTGTGCCGCAAGCAAGAACCTAATAGACACATAATGTCTGAGCAATCATTTCCAATAGTTTCTTGTGGATGATATTAGCGGTGTGCAATCTTTCTTTTCAGACTTGCATCATCTGCTACAGGAGTATGAGTCGGCTCAGTGTTGGTCTGCACCTTCCCTTCACAGCTTAAGTTGAAAGTTATCACTAAAGCCAGTAATAATCGAATGCAGAGGCAGATACTTAATATAATAAAGAGTAGATACATTTATATAGTCTTACAGATACAACCGGCCCATTGAGGGCAACCAAAATGCTGGCGCGGCCCGCAATGAAATATTTAGAGAACCCCTTCTTTGACCACCTCCCACCCGGGCCATTGTACATATATGGCCGGGTGGGAGTCTCGTCCTTCTGATCGGACGTTCCGGAACGTCCTTCAGAAGGAGAGAGATCGCGCCACCGCGGGCACGTGCAGCGGCGCGATCTCGATGTGCCTGTGTCCCTAGGACACAGAGCAACAAGACTCGGCAGGAGGGCCCTGTGATTGGCCCTCATCCAATCACAGCCGTCATGTAATGTCAATACAGCGCCGTTGTAACGGCTTCGATCTCTTCTCCTCCTGACAGATCCTGTCAGTGAGGAGAAGAGGAGAGAATCGATTCTGCAGCCGGGGTGATCAGTGAGTATTTCTAATTACTCACTGATCACAGGGGGGGTCTGTGCTGGTAATCAGATGATTGATTACCAGTGCAGCCCTGGGGGGAGGGGGTGCCACTAGAGCCACCAGGGATGCCCACCCATGACCACCAGGGATGCCCACCATGGCCACCAGGGATGGCAAACAGGGCTCAGAGAGCCTGCCAGTGGTGCCCCCTATCAGTGCTGCCCACCAATGCCATCTATCAGTGCTGCCCACCAGTGCCCGTTATTGCCATCTATCAGTGCCGCCCACCAGTGCCCATTATTGCCCACCAGTGCTGCCTATCAGTGCCCATCAGTGCCCCCCATCAGTGCCGATCAGTGCCGCCCATCAGTGCCGCCTATCAGTGCCCATCAGTGCCGCCGATCAGTCCCCATCAGTGCTGCCTATCAATGCCCATCAGCGCTGCCTATCAGTGCCCACCAATGCTGCATATCAGTGCTATCTATCAGTGCCACATATCAGTGCCCATCAGTGCTGCATATCAGTGCTACCTATCAGTGCCCATCAGTGCTGCATATCAGTGCCACCCCATCAGTGCCACCCCATCAGTGCCTGTCAGTGCGGCGTCATCAGTGCTCATCAGTGCAGGAAAAAACTTATCTATTTACAAAATTTTATAACCTAAACAAAAAAACTTTTTTTTTTTTCAAACTTTTCGGTCTTTTTTTATTTGTGCACCAAAAAAGAAAAAACCTGGCGGTGATCAAATACCACCAAAAGAAAGCTCTATTTGTGGGGAAAAAATGACACAAATTTGGTTTAGGTACAGTGTTGCATGACCGCGCAATTGTCATTCAAAATGCAACAGCGCTAAAAGCTGAAAATTGGTCTGGGAAGGAAGGGGGTTTAAGTGCCCAGTATTGAGGTGGTAAAGGAAAGGAAAATGCTCAGTGCTTCTGGTCAATGCACTCTCTACTTCCAGTCCATAGTGAATGGAAAATTTTCCCTGTAAATGGCATCCCCCAAAGATTTCCACTGCAGTGACTAATTTTGTTAAAAAAATAACTGGGACAGGAAGCAGCCCGTCCATGGACTAAAATCATTGAGCTAACAGTACCACTGTACACCCATTTTTGCAGAGTTGTGCTGGAAAAAGGAGAGTACAGAGTTAAATGTAGGTAACACATGTTACTTACTTTCTATTGTCCTTTTCATAAAGATATATTCAGTTTATTCCATAAATATGTCGTGGTGATCTCCTTTAAAGGACAACATTCTTCATACCCTGTAAACCACATCTAAGCAGTAAAGTGCCTGCAGCTGTGTCAGGAAAAAATATACATTATACTAATGTAAAACTGGGATTAACAGCATGTACAGGATGTTAAATAATCTTCTGGTTTTTCCTTAAAGATGCATCAGTCATATGGAGAGAACACCCATCTCAGCCAAATGCAGTCATTTGGCATGACTTCAGTGACAGTACAACGAATCTGCTGCCAAAAGGGGGCCATGTATTACTTTGCATTCTCACATCCTGTGCTGACATGGTCCCTCTGTGTGACTCTTTCTTACATTATGCACAATATAAATCATGTGTTAACACAATATCCGTATACCAGAGAAACAAACATGTGTCAAACATACAAATTTAAAGTCTTTGTAAAAATGACATTTGTCCTTCATTTTCATTTAACTCATAAAATAAACGTACATACAGTATATTGCCATAAATTGCTAAGTGAGAGATGCTAATAGAAAATAATCCATGCAAAACAATTTTCTGTAAAGAGAAACTTGTGGCCCCCAAAAAAGAAATTGGCCAAACAATTGGATAGGTTGCAAAATGTCTATACTTTTTAAGAGTGCTGATGATAGGCTTGATTTATTAAAGTAAAAAATCAAGCTATATTTACTTCAAACGTTTAATACTTTATCTAACTTCATACTTCACACATAAATTGGGACCAGAGCCTAACCGCTATAATAAAAATAAAACCAAAAAAGGAATGAGTTCTTTGAAGACCACTGTTTACTTTACAGGGGAAGTTGCAGTGTGCAAGAGAAATTTCCCCAGAATTTAATTAATGTGGTGAAATTTCAAATTGCAAAGAATACCCAATCATATGCAAAGAAGATAAATTAAAATTAAGCGTTAAATTAGCATTTCTACTTACACATGACTGGGGGATTGGTGATGTCAGCAGAGCTTTATCTCATTAACTAAGCTCCGAGTAAAGTTCCCTTGCAAAGGGAACAGTTTGTGAGAGCAATCCTGATGCAAAGGGGTTTTCCCCACCATTTCTGCCAAATGCAGTTAGTGGATTTAGTTATGAAAAGTCTGACATGGATTTACAATATTTTAGTAAATTCCAAGTTTAAATATGATTCATATTGTGTTTGATATGACCTTCAGCTGCTCATTTTATTTTCAGGGCAGGTACACATGAGCACCAGATGCTAACAAGCCTCCAACACTAACAAAGCCACGCACACAAAACAAGGACTAAATAGCTAAATGGCTTAGCTCATATGCCTATTGTAATATGCCACAAATGCATCCAAGTTATAAATTAATTTCAATCGTTTATTAAATAAATAAAAAAACTTAAAATTAATCTAAACCCAACAGCCATGTTTTTTTCATACATTTTTGTATATCAGTTGTGCTGATTTCCTTAGCCTCCTTCAGCCACTTCATGTCTACATGCACTCACTCCAACATCAGCTGCATACAAATTGCTCTAGACTGGCTTCCTAAAAGTAACAGGGTTGGACTATGTTGACTCAATGTGCGTCCGCACAACCATTTGTAGTCTCCTCCATAGTGACAACACAGCAAGCACATATGGGCGACAGTTGTCACTCCATAAACAGAAGTGTCTGAACAGGGATCTTTATTTCAAGATCACCAGGTATCCTTTCAAATAAAGGCAGGAAAGAAAAGAAAAAGCACCTCTAAGTGTAGACAGTGGTGTACATTTATTTGTAGATAAAAGACGAGGGGCAAAGAAAAAGAGTGGAATCTGCACTACAGTAAAGGGGAGCGGCTGCAGCGTCCCTCAAATATAACCAAAGGTTATATCAGTAAGTATTCAGAAAGGGGGGGGGGGCAGAAAAAGGCTCTGCCTAGGAAAAGGGATATATAGGAGGTATACAGCTGTGTATGAATAAGGTGCTACAGTAATATAATAGGTTGAAATCCATAAAATATTAAATCATGACAGTGCGAATCAAAACAACTGAACAATAGGTAAAAATATTACCAATAGTGTATTATAAAGTGACTAGTGCCAATAAAGTGCAACGGTCTGGGCCAGACCCGTGTGTATATGCCCAGTAATAGTGACTGAGTGATAGAGATTGAACAAAAGTATATACCTCAAATGATATGGGGCTGGTAGTCCCAGAAAATAAAAATAGTGACACTATGCAAGGTTTTGTGTCAGTGGTGTTTGACTTAATATCTTTGAAACCAATCAAAATTAAAAAATGAATAAAATTATATTAAACAACAGATAAACATCCAGAGCAAAGTATTAGTGACTAAGTGCAGTAGATGGTGAATAGTGTGGTATTCAAAATAAATAGTCCATTAATTCATGCACATCCGGTGGTATGATCAATCCTCACGCAGTATCTCCAAGAATGTACTTGGGGGTAGTGTGGCGGTCGAGTGATCGTGATCCCTCTAGTAATAGGTGCACTCACCAGAAATATCCGTCGCACACAAAGATGTAATCAGGGGTTCTCTGTGGGAATGTCTGGTCCTGGATGATACTCCTAGAATCCCAGTTCACAGGTAGGAGTCCATGGTAACCCGGCTATAACTCAGTCTCAGCTTATCCTCAAGTAATGGGGTGGGTGGCCTCTCACATAAAATGAACAAGGGGGACCAATAGTGTAATACTGTAAATTAATTTTTATTAAAACACATATTGTAGGGTACTCACAGTATCCCAACGAAAAAGAAGCGTGGCAATGGTATCCGGAACTCTATGAGTTCCACAAGAGTCCGGAACCGGAAGTGACGTGACGGCGCCATACACGTTTTGTCATGGGACGTCCTCAGCAGATGTTATTGCAGGCTATTGCTCTATCATATAGGCAGTGTAGGTTCACTCTATGAACAACTTCCGATACTTCTGGAGCAAAATTGGTTTTACATTTTTTTGTAATCATAAAACGGGGATGCCATTTATACATGTGAGACTATAGTTCGGTATTGTAGTGGGAAGTTAGAAATATGAAGGTTTATTAGTGCTAGGCCAGGGAGGGTTTTGTTAGAATACCTGTAAATTGTGAGATCAGTGTAAATACAGCATTCCAAAAACTGCGTAGATTAGGGCACGACCACAGGATATGGAGTAGGTTGCCGGTGGCCCCACAGTATCGCCAACAAAGTGGTGAGTATTCTGGATATATTTTTGTCAATTTATATGGGGTAAGATACCCTTTGTGCAGTACATTGAGAAAAATATCCCAATGGTCCGCGCAATGGGTGGCAGTAAAGCTTTGGTTAAAAACTGCTTTCCAGATCTCTATAGGCAATGATTCACCTAATTCTTTCTCCCAGTGGAGAAAGTGGTGGATTTGTATTTGTGCAAATTAGCTCTTCCGCAGGCTCTCCAGGATCTCATATAGCCCTCGGAATCCCAAGTTTAACCAGTGGGTCACCTTCAAAGAAGGAATGAGGTGTTCATAAATCATAAGGGACAAAGGAATCTTAAGGTAATTTGATGTATGGGGACTTACGCTTAAGAGGGCTCTCCAGGCTTCTAGCGACAGCAGCATAGATGTAGATTTGGGGATTTGGAGATGTAGGCCTATAGCTGAAGCTTATAGAAGGAACAGAAGGTTATTAATAAGTGATTTTTCTAGGGCAACTCACATTTTGTCGGTATCGGATAGAAACCAGGTTTTTAATTGATCGAGGATAGCGGCATAGTGATAGTGTTTCAGCACCGGCAGGTTCACTCCACCTGCAGTTTTTATGTGTTGAATGAGATTCTAGCTCTACTTCCCTTCCATATAAACTTTCTGAACATAGTCTCAAATTCCTAAAAAAATTTCCAGGTAAGAGGATAGAGATGGTCCTAAAGAGATATAATATTTTGGGCAGTATCATCATTTTAATGCCGCAATTCTTCCCAACCAAGACAATTCATAGGGTAATATAGAATTCAGGTCATTTTTACCATTTCCAAAAGGGGGAAAAAGTTAAGATCATAGGTTTTATTTGATGGGTAGGTAAGGGTTTTTCCTAAATATTTAAGTGAGCATTTTTCCCATACGCATTAAAATTGTGCTTTTAGTCTTGAGAGTGCATTTGTGTCTATATTTATTGAAAGTACAGATGATTTAGAGACTTTTATCTTGAAGTACGACACTGCACTAAGGCTTTGGAGTTCCTTTTGGACTTCCTGCAGAGACAAATGAGGTTTTATCAAGGTCAGGATTACCTCATCAGCAAAAAGTCCAATTTTATGTGAATCTTTGTTGACTTTTACTCCAGATATTAGGGGTTCATCCTGATTGCTGTGGCTAGGGGTTACATTATCATTGTTAAAACGATAGGGAACAGGGGGCACCCATGATGCTTTCCATTTGTTATTTGAATTGTGTTTCGAAATAACATTGGAAGTGTATATGCAAACTGAGGGGTTGGAGTACAGTGCCATAATTCCAGAATGGACTAGTCCCGTGAGTCCAAACTTTGTAAGGACAGAGTGTCATTTTCGGCATCCTAAGTTGAAAAAACTGAGGGTTCACCAATATCCTCAGTAGATTAAACATACGCCTGGTACCATTGGGGGCCTGACGCCCCAGCACAAAGCCTATTTGATCTGGTTTAATGAGCGTTGGGGTGACTTTGGCCAATTTTTTCACTAAAACTTTGGCATAGATCTTTAGATCCATATTTAAAAGCGATATGGGTTTAAAGTTCTTGGGGTGATTAGGTTCTTTCCCCGGTTTAGGCAATGTGATCACAATCGCTTTCAACATCTCTTTTGGGAAGGAACCAGAGGAGGCTGCCTTATTAAATACTGATGTTAAGTGGGGCACTATGACATCGCACAGAGCTTTATAGTATTCCGCTAAAAAGACATACTCACACGGAGCTTTGTTATTTGTAAGACCTCCAATAACTTTTTTTGTTTCTTCAACGGAAATAGGTGCATTTAAAGATGATAACACATCTGGGTCCACTGAGGGGAGTGGGATAGAAGATAAATAAGACGAGATAGACTCCTCCATTGGTTGAGGGGTATCAGTATCTTCGTGCAGGTTATAAAGGCGATGGTAAAATAGCCTGAATACATTTGCTATATCTTTAGGATGGTAGACTGTACTGTCATCTAGAGGATTTTTGATGGAAGGCAGGTTAGCTTTTTTTGCTGTTTTTGGAGTTGTCTTGAGAATAATTTCCCAGCTCTATTAATTTGGGAATAATATTTTGCCATTAGGGTTTTCAAAATTTTTTCTTAGCCTATCATTAAAAGAAGGCGAAGTTCTTGTCTGGACTTTAAAGAGGTTGTAAACTCACAATTTTAACTTGGGCTCACTGTAATCAGCATAAACACAGCAATCGATAGGTGGATGTAAAAGATTTCTTACTTGTATAGTTTTCCAGTAATCGTTCCTGTAATATTTAATGACGTCATCGGCGCATGCCCAGTCTGCTATCCAATAAACGGCACAGTCTGCATGCCGTTTCATTACTCTGAGTTCTTCCGGTCTATCTGAACACGGCATGGCTAAAGTCTCGCGATTCTCCCTATCATGGTTTTCTCCCCAGCTTCCGTGTCTCTCTCTCTCTCTCTCACAGGGGAGTGACCAGAAGTTACACAAGGGGAGGGGGAGTAAGTGAGCATGGCACAGCTGAAGTCTCGCGATGCTCCTCTCCTCTCCTCTCCCGAACGATCTTATCTCTCTGACAGGGGGATGGGGAGGGGGAGTAAGTGAAGCATTCCTAGACAGGTATATAGATATATATATATATAGAAGTATATATCTGTATACATATAACATATATATATCCATAAACTATATATTTGAACACATACATACATTTAAATATATTCATCTTTCTATATATACATTTTTGTCCTTTCTTTCTTCATATATGTATGACATTATTTTTATTTAGGCAAGGCTTGTAATTGTAGCTTTAAACTTTATATATATATATATATATATATATATATATATATATATATATTATCTTTCTATATACAGCTTTTGTCCTTTGTTTCTTCAAAGAAGTGTATGGTGTATAGTTCCAGCCCAGCGATGTAGCTCCTCTTACCTCGTTAGTGGGTGTGGATCATGTGAAGTGCAGAGCTCGGTTGCCGAGGTAACGGTGATCGAGAAAGAGGCTTGGATAGCGGCAAACTGCGCATGCGCGAGATTTAGGCAAATAATGCAGTGAGGGCGGAAATGACGTCAGCGGAGTACGATTAAACAGGAGAAGATATGGCGCTGCCTATTACAGGAAGTAGACGATATATCAAATTTGAAAAAAAGGTACTTTTAAACATGTATGATGCTTACAATGTATGTGTAATGTAATTATATTGCATATATGTTTCATACATGTTAAAAATTTGATTTTTATTGCCGAGTTTACTTCCTCTTTAATAGAGCTGCCGTATTGTCAGAGGTAGCATAAAGTTTATTTTGTGATTCTAAAGTCTGGATTTGAAACAATAGGTTATTATTAGCCTGCATCCTTTGTTTTCTTGCCTTAGAAGCTTGCTGAATCAGCAAGCCCCTAGCAACTGCTTTATGGGCAAACCATGTTGTAAACACTTCTACAGAAGGGTCAGAATTAAATTGGAAGTATTCTTGCACCTGAGCTTTAACTCTGTCTCAAGGGTATTTTTGGGACAAAAGAAAGGTGTTATTCCGCCAAAGAGAGGTTGGACAGGCCTTACATTACTCCCGCAGCTCAACTGAGATAGGGGCATAGTCCGACCAAGTGATCGGATGAATGGAGGCTCGTGACACTCTTTGCAAAAGGTGTAAGTCAGGGAGAAAATAATCAATTCTCGAGAAGCACTTATGTGCTACAGAGAAGAAGGAATAATCACGTTCAGTAGTGTTAAGGCATCTCCATACATAGCTATGAATACGCCACTCATTTTTTCGGGTGAGTTGGCCATAATCATATGTGGAAAGTCTTTATGGAGACAAGGGGATTCTTGAATGCATAGTATATCTCCTCAAAATCTTTTAGCATCCATCCAAAGGGCCCTGCGTTTATAGGGGCTATTTAGACCATGAGCGTTCAAGGATATGATTTTAAGAGTCATTGCAGATGGTGTAAGAATGATAACAGTAGCCAAGACTTACTGGAAGGATGGTATGACACGGATCGGTGACCCCAGGTAGGTGGAAGCAGAGTAGTAACTGATAACCTGTCCAATGAAGCAGTACAAAGAAGACACAGATGGAAGGGAAGGTTGGCCAATGTGTGTTCTTAGAGTCAAAGGATTCCGATGGTGTTCTGAAGTAACGAGAGGAAAAAGGGGACAAACACAAAATAACAGAAAAAACAATAATATAACAATCGTAAAAAAATTGAGCAACTGCTCAACGGGTGGCTGAAGCTGATTTTAACAGTAAGGGGGTCAGTCATTCAAGGGATTAGGACACCCACAGGGAGGGTTCTGGCTTGTGAGGAGTGACTTATCCTGGGGTAGATTGACATTCCAGGTCCATATGGCTTGGAGAACGTCTGGGAGAAGGTGGTTCTTCAGATGGTGGTAGAAGGCCCCATATCCTAGTTAGTTTAATGCCGTCTTCCACAGAAGATACTGTGAAGGATGATAATTAATTTCATTGGAAAGCTGAAAGCCCCATTTGTTTGTAATTTGATCGTTGCATGGTAATTCTGCAATAGAGTACAATTTTTTTCTTGCCAGAATAGTATGCTGTGAAAGATCTGTGTATAATTGAAGATGGGCATAGGGTTCTGGTAAAGGAAAGTTGCATAAGATCCTCCTTCACATGATAATAGTGGATTCTGGCAATGACATCGCGAGGCACATTGTCAGGTAAGTGATTGGGTTTCGGTAATCTGTGGGCCCGATCAACAATCACTTTCTGATCTGGAGTATCTGGTAAGAGAGTAGATTTAATTTGTTGGATATAGCGGCAAAGATCTGACGAGAGAACTGTTTCTGACACTCCTCTGAACTTCTCATTGTTTCTACATGATTGATCTTCAAGATCCACTAATTTAGCTTTAATTGCATCTATATTCTCCTCTCTTTTATTATGAGCATCTACTAACTCATTATGTTCTCTGGCAAAGTCCCCAATTTTACTTTCCACATGGTCCACACGATCCCCCAGACATAAGACATCTGCATTAATTCGGGCCATAAATGAAATAATTTCCTTGTGCAGGGAGCCCTTAAGTGAAAGCAGCATATCTTTCATGGTTGTGTCACTTATGGGCTGACCCTGTGTAGGGAATTCTTTTAGTGCCTCCACCAGCTCCCTGGGATCATCCTTGTTAAATACATTATCTTTTATGTACTGCTCACCTGTGTCATGCTGTCCGTGGGATAGTTTTATTTTAGACTTTTGGGGACTGGAGCAGGGTGTGCCAGTGTGAGGGAAGCTAGGAGTGCTCGCATGAGCCTCATTGGATTTACTGGGCTATCCTTTTTTCCTCCCCGGTGAGCCGCTGCACATGGGACTGGAGGGGGTGCTGCCGCCATCTTGGAGTGGTAAGCCTCCAGCAGCATAGAAAAACTCTGTGAGCTTCCACGGCCCGGAGATAGATTTCCTCTTGCTCATGTTGAGCCCGTGAGCTGTACCGAGCGTGTGGGGGCTTTTGTGGCTGATGGTGGTGCCTCTTGTCGCTGTAACTTCCTCCTTGTGTGTCAGCATTCTTGGAGCTCTGCTAAGCCGTCGCCATCTTCTTCGGCAGCAAGCTCCACCCCACCCATATGGGATTTAAAGGTTTCTTTAAGTCATTTTATATCTGTGCTGACTTTCAGTTATGTTTATAATTTGCATGTACGTGTTTCTTTTAATAAACTACTGAAATTGATTTATACTTTGGATGCATTTTTGGCAGATCATAATGGATATAGGTTTTTTATGGTGAACACTCTTAGACATTCCAATTAGGGCTGGTGCTAGACTATTTTGTGCCCTAGGCAAGACCAGCTACTTGCACCCATTGGCTAGGAGGAGAGGAGAGATTGGCGCAATCAGATGATCAGAACTGTAAACAGTTTCTATGTATATAGCTAGGTATGGCAAGGTGGGCTTCAGTGTACAAAGTCCGGTGTGGCTTGCTGAACACTTCGATGGCTGCCTCCAGTAAAGGGTGAAGTAACCCTGTATGACCCAAAACAAGAAGAGAAAAGACGGGCGCCGATCTAAGTGTAGCAATAAAACATTTAATAGCAATGGCAAGAGTACTACTCACAGGAGTATGTTAAAAACAGGCATCTCAATAGTGGGTGTGCAGAGTTCGTCCGGGGGGTCCTCCACAAGTCCTGTTGGAACTGGTGCTGCGAGGGATATGCAGCGGCTTCCTGGTGCGGGACGCGCTGATCTCTCTGTGTTGATCCGGCAGCGTGGGTCCGTAGGATGGAGGGCCGTGGTGTCGTGGTGTCACTGCTTGAACGGCGACGCGTTTGCGGAGCATGCGCTCCTTCTTCAGGCCGTCTAGACGGCCTGAAGAAGGAGCGCATGCTCCGCAAACGCGTCGCCGTTCAAGCACGCAGAGTCGACCAGGAAGTGACACCACGGCCCTCCATCCTACGGACCCACGCTGCCGGATCAACACAGAGAGATCAGCGCGTCCCGCACCAGGAAGCCGCTGCATATCCCTCGCAGCACCAGTTCCAACAGGACTTGTGGAGGACCCCCCGGACGAACTCTGCACACCCACTATTGAGATGCCTGTTTTTAACATACTCCTGTGAGTAGTACTCTTGCCATTGCTATTAAATGTTTTATTGCTACACTTAGATCGGCGCCCGGTCTTTTCTCTTCTTGTTTTGCACCCATTGGCTGGATACCTCTCCTTCACGGATTGGCTGAAGTTTGCAGGAGACAGCTCCAGCTAACATCATTCAATCCTGCAGCTGTATGCGGAACGTCAGCGCAGTGTGTGGGGAACAAAGAAGCCATCAGAAATGTTGGGGCCCCTTACACAGCTTTAGGCCTGACCCCCTTACATCAGAGTTTATCACTTTTATTAGGGTCCCGTCGGCTGCATTTAAGTGGTTGAACCGGGGTGATGCCTGCAGCTAGAGGCATCACCCCAGTACCGTTTTTTAGAGTCGGCGGTTGGCTTTCCGGTGGTAGTGACTGATGTGGCTCAGGAGCTGCTTGATCGTTACCCCAGCTCCCGTCCCACCGGGAGACCCGAGCAACCAGCCGGTGCATCCGCCATAAAGAGTACCTGTCACTGCCTGCTTGTGACAGCAATAAAAGTGATCATATTTTTTTTTCTTTAAAAAAAACCTGTGCAAAATTAAAATAAAAAATAAAATAAATACAGTAGTAAAAAAAAAAAAAAAATTTAGCCCCCCCCCCCATCGCCGTGAGCTCGCGCACGAAAGAAAACGTGTACGGAAGTCACGCCCACAAACAAAATCGCTGTGCAAACCACACATGTGAGGTATCGCTGCGATCGCCAGAGCGAGCGCCAGAGCGAGCGCAATAATTGAAAAAAAGAGCTACTCTCTAACTCTAAACTGGTAACCATTAAAAGTTTTTTAAAGCGTCACCTATGGAGATTTTTAATGACCGTAATTTGTCACCATTCTGCGGGTGTGCGCAATTTTAAACCGTAACATGTTGGGTATCTATTTACTCGACGTGACATCATCTTTCGCAACATACAAAAAAAAAATGGGCTAACTTTACTGCTTAGTATTTTGTAAATGCGGTAAAATGTAATTTTTTCTAATTCTTCCAAAAAAATGGCGTTTGAAAGACCACTGCGCAAATACCACGTGACAAAAAATATTGCACTGACCGCCATTTTATTCTCCAGAGTCTTTGCTAAAAAAAATATATATATATATATATATATATGTATATATAATGTTTGGGGGTTCTAAGTAGTTTTCTAACAAAAATACTGATTTTAACTTGTGAACAACATGTGTCAAAAATGGGCTCGGTCCTTAAGTGGTTAAAAGAGTTCTATGGTCACAGCATACACTTTCATTTTATAACATCAGGATTGCAAAAACAGTACAAACAATAGTTATTATTGACAATCTGATATAAGCTTACTTAAACACAGCAGGTCACATGACAGTTGTCAACAATGGATGGCTTCCTTTCATGACATCCATTGTGTACAATTGTGTTGCTACTTGCTAGCTGTGATTGGTCAGTGTGATCTCCTGGTACAGACAGGGTCAATCACAGCCCATCTGTTCCATGTGTCCTGTCTTGTGGCAGCCAGTAGTGGTGCGTGAGAGTCTGTGACGCCGCCGTTCTCCTGGTCTTTCATGCAGCGGGTCTGGATGGGTGTGAGAGGTGGTCTCTCAATGGGGCCGTCACTCGGTGGTGGGAGCCTTGGAGTTTGTCAATGTGATTCGCCCCAGTTGTCATCTTCGGCGGGTCCAGACATCTTCAGCAGCCTTCCAGCCCACCCTGTCTACCTTCTTGGATTACCACACACGATACCACAGCACCTCTACATGCAGTCTGCAAGTTATTCAGATGTTAGTGGATATTGGAATAAAATGTTATTGTTTTTAATTGCACTGACCTGGCGCTCCGTTTATTTCTTTTTTTTTTTTTCTTTGACCAATTACAGCTAATCACAACAAGACAAACTGAATGAATCAGTTTAATTCAGTAAAATGCTTATAATTCACTGCTGTAAGCAATAATAATGTGTAGTTAAAAAAAAAAGAAAATCCTGAGTACTTCCTTTAGAGTAGCCTTATACTATGGTAACATTATATTGCTCTGGCCAGAGTGTGTTAACAAAAAAAAATCGAAAAAGATAATATTTTTTTTTTTTTTTTTTCCTACTGTCACCATTCAGTGTCCCTGATTACCATCACACCAGTTATATGATGACGCTGTACTGCATTGGTGACAGTAAAAACAAAATGTGAACTTTTTTTTTATTTCTTTATTTTACAAAAAACTATGACAAAAAATTACAACTTCAAAAAACTCTTACTAAATACCCTGGACTACTTTCCAAAAATGGATAATTTGAGGGGTATTTGTACTGTCCTGACATTTTAGGGCCACATGAAATTAGATAAACCCTCAGTACGTCATGATTGATCAATTTTCAGATATATATACACCATACTTTGTGGACTCTGTAACTTTCCTACAGACTAAATAGTATACACGAATTCAGGTTATTTTCAGCCAAGAAGTGTAGCAGAACACATTTTGGCCTAAATTTATGAAAAAAAACTATTTATTTGCAAAATGTTCAGACTTTTATTTAGCAAAACAATAAAAAAAAACCCAGTGGTGATTAAATACCACCAAAAGAAAGCTCTAGTTGTGTAAATAAAGTGATAAAAATTTATTTTGGGTACAGTGTTGCATGACCGTGCAATTGTCATTCAAAATGTGACAGCGCTGAAAGCTGAAATTTGGCCTGGGCAGGAAGGGGTAGAAGTGCCCTGTATTGAAGTGGTAAAAATAGCTCCTTTCATGTTTTGAGTGCTGCATGTGTGCTGGCCAATGGTTATCTCTTTCCACAACCTCCTGGATTCCCAGCATGCTTTGCAGCCTCTCCTCTACCGTTTACTTTCAATGTCTAAAAACTACATATCCCATGGTATGGGCATAGTGAATACGGGTCACAGAATTCAAGAAGGTATGTTTACAAACTTCAACACCATTCAGATTAATAGGGGTAGGTTAGAAATAATTGAAATACAATTTAGAAATGAATATACTGTATTATTTTACATTTTGACAATAGATACACTTTAAGTGACAAAGGAATAGGTAATTTTAGGTTTAGAAGCACAAAACTTCAATGTCAAATTCAACCCAGCCAATTTTAAGAGGCATGTACCACAAAAGAATGATGAGCATAGCAAAGACGTCATTGAACATCGAAACTTCACAAGAAAATAATGCAATGAATATTGGGGCTCTTCAGACATGTACATGTAGTTATGATGGTGCAGAATGTGTCAAATGCTATGTTTTTCAGAACATTTTGTTTAAAAGGCTGTCCATAAGAGTTTACACAGAAAACAACACATGAGTCTGGAGCATATTAGCTAGTCCCTAAACCAGCTAGTCCCTATGTAAATGTATGGAGTTGGGAATTGAGCCAGATATTAAGTAGAATACGTCAATTTAGTTCATAGAATTTAACTACCAGAAAGTTGAATAATCTCTGTTGAATTATTTTTAAAGCAAATTTTGCTATGCCGTTTCTAATGCTAGAACAGATTAACATATTTGTATGTTTAAAATAATATGTACATTTTATGTAATAGAAAAAATAAGTTTTCAATTAAAGTATTTTTCTTTACTGTAAAAGAAGACAAAATCTCAATTTATGTGGCTAATTTCAAATATCCTCTTAAGATATGTGCATGTTGTAACAGATGAGTCTGTTTTAGGCTTCATCCACCAGACTGGACATAGTATAAAGTAGCTGTGAAATACATGGGTAACAAATACCTACAGTAATAGTGTAAATGTCAGTAAAAGTCTAGGCATGGTTAAACACATTTAGCCCCCGTGATTTTCTGCTTGAAGCTTGTATCTCCAAAATGCTCAACAAGCCAAATCCCATTCATTTCAATGACCTTAAGCAAAAAGCCCATTGTGGGACACAGCGAGGATACCAAGGGGGATGTGATTTCCTAATTCTGGGGATACAGCAGGGATACCAAGGGGGATGTGATTTCCTAATTCTGGGAACACAGCAGGGATACCAAGGGGGATGTGATTTCCTAATTCTGGGGACACAGCAGGGATACCCAGGGGGATGTGATTTCTTTATTCTTGTGGTGGATCTTACCAGTGCCGGGTGGGCACTTTGTAATGTAAGCGGATTTTTTTACTCTAGTATTTTCTCTAATAAAATGGGATTACACTATATACCTTTTTTGTGCCCTTTTATTGCCTATGTTCTTGGTTTGTGGGAAAGATCATAGGGGGTGAATTGAGACTGAGCACCTGTCTATGTGAAGCGATATAGGTCCTTGGGGCTTGAAGTTGTCTGGTGAGCATAAATTGTTTATCGTTACCAACTGGGTGAAAAGTATTCCACCACTCTTCTATATGGTGTCCTAACAGCCATTTTCATCACCTAACCATCGGATTTACCAATGTCTATTGCACATTTAAATATTGGACTTTTTTTATATTTTTCACATATGCACATAGCACTTTGATTGTTTATTATGATACCTATGCATGGCACAAGTGTTTTTAAATCTATTTATTTCAATGGGATTTATTTATTGTAATAGGTACCAATATTGAGTATTTGCATTTATGATTGCTATTTACTTATGTGTGCACTATATTATATATGACATTTCTTTGAAACATAAGTATTAGTATTACACGTTAACACTAAAGGTAAATATCTAGACAGTGCCTTCTTCATGTTAAATAGTGAAATAAGCATGGCATTTGTTATCACTTTAGCTTCTACTCCATTGGTTAGGTTGACTCTATATAGCAGTGACTGCCTAAGGAGCTGCTGGTAGGTTGGGTTCTTCTGCCTTTGCTGGTGATCTGCCCTTAACTGGACCTGACAGCTTACTGACACCCCAGTAGTGATAACAGTGCCATTATTTAATCAGGAATAGGCCCTGTAAGGGAAGTGTTGGTTGAAGACTCAACAACAGCATCCTTAACCCAATATCCAATACTAGAACAGTTTTAAATGTAGCAAAGTAAATACTGTTCATTTCCCTAGCTGCTTGTGAAACTGCCCTTCCAAAACACACTAGGCGAGCAAAAGAGAAAGACTTTAGCACAGAAATGTGAGCAGTAACAGAGATAAATACCCTGGTATTGTAAATAAACGCAAGTAATAATGCAAATCACAGTGCAAATAACCAGGCAAGTAACAGTGTGGCCTGGGTGCAAGCCTTGTTAAAACTCTGTCTGTGAAGTATCAGAACAAATCTTCCAGCGGAGGGGCCCTTGATCTCACTTTGGAGCGCACACCCTCAAAGCAAGGGTACAAACAAGAGAAAGATGATGCAGTCCCCTTAAACACAACTCTGCTGGTGGTAGCAAACATGCTGCAACAGCAAACAAATTGGATCCATATAAAGGTGGCCAAAGACCTCTTTGTAGCAAACACCACCAACTTTGTCTTTTTTAGTCAATTAAAATGTACTGCAGATTTTAGTCAACTAAGATACGATTAAAACTAAAACAATTCAGATGACTAAAATACAACTAAAATTAAAATGGCATTTTAGTCAAAAGACTATGACTAAAACTAAATAAAAATTTGACGTCAAAATTTACACTGCTGGTAATCTGACAGGTCCTCCTGTAAAAAGGTGGTCATTGTCTGGCTCCCTCCCTAGCGGCTGGTATCCAATAGCGACTGGATCCAAACCCACATTACAAAGATCTATGGCCTGGTCACTAGGTATGGGAAGTGAAGGAGTTAATAGGTGAGCAAATGAGGTCTGTGCTAGGTGCACAGCAGGAATCTATTCTGTTACTGGGAGGGAGCTAACAAAGGCACACTGGACTGGTGGAGTGGGCACAGGCTCAGCACAACTCTCCTATTGCAACATCTACCATAGTGACACAGGATAGCACTTTTTAGAGGGACTTAGAGCTCATCTCTAAGTCGGGGAACTGCCTTAATGCTAGATTATTTACATGGCCATACTCTCCACCTAGTCCCAGGTATTGATGTGTGTGCTCCATGCAAAAGGTACCTCCATGTGCAGGGTGAGCAGGCCCCACCCACATGCATAAATGCTGGCATGCCATGATATAAAGGCCTATTCTAACAGGTGCACAAGTGAACAAGCTTTACATTGTTGCATTGAAGTTCTGTATGCTGCAGAAATCTTTAAATATGTTGTCCACATTGAATTGATTTAAACAGAATGTCAGATGTAATTTTAGATTATACAGGCTCATTCGTATTCTGTATGCAGGCAAAGTTCTGGAATGGGTCACAGGTGCTTGGGTATCTCCAACACTTGACCTACTACCCCTTAAGCAGCACCTTGTTCCTCCCTCCGTAGTTTGGCATTACTACCTCTTCTCTTTCTGCTCTATCCAGACTTTTCTTGGACAAAAGTGTCTGTTTAACTGCTCTTCTCCCTTTCTATTCATGAATAAGTGCACTTTTACTAAATTAGATACTAGGGGAGCAACAAAAAACACTACTTGCCAAGAGGATAAAGCTGCAAAAAAATAGCAGACCTCAGGTATTTTTGGCACAAAACCCTGGATGCCCTTGGGAACTAGTCCATAGAAACCACTAAATACCAGGTTGTATTCAGCTTGTTGACCACAGGGTGGTAGAACTGCCCACTAATGGAGGCATGACAGAGGACATCTAAATCACTTCTCAATCACAAGACCACAGAACAAAGCCAACAGGACTTTTAGCTACTGTAAAACAGGGAAAATTGAGGAATCTCATAAAACGGTAAAGTAATGTTGCTGAATGCATTTTTTTGGTATGCTATACTGTACTAGTTTTACCTGGTGTGTTATACATGATTATAAAGCCTAACATTTTAATCTTAATGCATTCCTTGCATTAAGGTAAAATATGTTTTAGGTAGCAGTATATCCCCTCACCCTCCTGCATACTTGCCTAAGCCCCCATTGGATCCAGTACTGTGCCGCCAGCGGTTCCCGCTGCTGGCAATCAAAGCCAGTGACCCAGGGGTTGAGGGGAGGCCACTGTCTTTATCTATAGACAAATCGACATCCTATGGGGGCACTCGCCAGAGAGGAGGAGCCAGAAGTGCTGACAGGGGACCCAAGAAGAGGAGGGGCCACTCTCTCAATTCCATTGCACAGAGCAGGTAAGTATAAACCTGTTTGTTTTTGTTTTGTTTTTTGAAACATTTTTGCATTTACAATCACTTTAAAGCAGTATTAAACCTGAACCCAAAAATGTTTCTGTTGCAGCTGACCAATCATTAGATGTTGTGGCTGCATTTGTTTTCTTTGGCTTTTTTGCCACTATTTTCACCCAGTGATCTGGCTAATAACACATCTCCTGCATTAGTGAGACACTGCTCTGGAGGAACAAGAACAGAAGGCACAGCAGCATTGCCAGCCGGGGGTAGTGTTAAAAGTATTAGCAGACGTCACCCCCTTTCTGCGCTGCTTGCACACCCCTGCGGCACGCATTGGCAGTGATTTGTGATCCCTGCATCCTTTCGACTCAGCTGATCACAGATCTGGGTAAAGAGCCAATCACGGTGGCTCTTTACCACGTGTTCAACTGTGTCCAATCACAGCTGATCCCGGATGTAAACAGGATTTTCCGGTTATCGGTAATCCTCCCCTCACGCTGACAGCGCGTGAGGAGAGCCGAAAACTGGCAAATCCACACAGAGGACATCTGTACTGACAATCAGGGCACTGAGCATCAGTGTCCTGATAATCAGTTGAGCCCCAACAGAGCCCACCAGTGCTGCCAATCAGTGCCCATCAGTGATACCTGTTAGTGGCAATCAGTAATGCCTACCAGTGATGCCTATCAGGGCTGCCTATCATTGCAGCCTATTAGTGCCCATCAGTGCTGCCAATCAGTTCCCATTAGTGCTGCCTATCAGTGCCCATTATAGCCACATATCAGTGCCCATCAGTGCCAAAAATCAGTGCAGCCTATCAGTGACACCAAACAAAACCAACTATCAGTGCCGATGAGTGCCCCTCAGTTAGTGCCTATCAGTGCCGCCTATCAGTGCCCATCAGTGCCGCATATTAGTGCAGACTCATCAGTGCCTCCTCAGTGCCTCCTCATCAGTGCCACTTCATCAGTGCCCATCAGTGCCATTTTTTCAGTGCCCATCAGTGCCTCCATATCAGTGCCCATCAGTGTAGCCTATCAGTGCCCATCAGTGTGGCATATCAGTGCAGCCTTACACAATTTTATAACAGAAACTAAGAAACCCTTTTTTTTTTTTTTTTTTAAATGTTTGATCTTTTTCTATTTGTTTACCAAAAAATAAAAAAACCCAGTGGTGATTAAATACCACCAAAAGAAAGCGATATCTGTCTAAAAAAAAATGATTAAAATATAGTTTGGGTACAGAGTTGCATGACTGTGCAATTTTCATTCAAAGAGCAACAGCCCTGAAAGCTTAAAATTGGCCTGGCCAGGAAAGGGTGAAAGGGTGCCCAGAAAGCAAGTGAATAACAGGTTGTTATTTTCACAGAACAATAATGATTTTGTTCTGATGTATGTAGAAAACCTTACCTTTAAAGACCACACCCATGTTTTCACCATGCCATCCAATCACTGCTGCACAGTATTTTGGCACTTTGCATTTTTCCCCCTTAAAATTAGTTTTTTTTTCTTACTTATTACAATAGATCCTGCCTGTCTTCTAGAAGATTCCCTAACATTACTTAAAGTAAAGGTAAACTTTGAAAAGACTTCTGAGAAAGGATCCTGATTATCGTAAAGCTGCTGATCTCTTCTTTGCAGCCACTTCCTATATACATGCACTACACCTCAACAATGGCTGGATGGCATTACTTAGAGTGGGTTTCCAGATGATGACAACAGTGGTCCATGTCTATTTAAAGTTTGGTGAAATGGCCACAAATGTAGTACTCCTCGTAGGATCACAATGTATTATTTACAAATATTGAAACAGGATTCTAAATAAAAAAAAAAAAATATATATATATTTCCTGCTGCCATCCCCTAGCCCTGTCAAGTGATACTACAGGGGACTATATAAATATACTGATATTTTGGTAAGTCCTCCTTCATGTGTGGAGTTGGTATACATAATTATCTAACCAGAGTACCTATTTTTGACTATACACTTTTATTATCCAGAATACAGTTATCTCAACATCCCGGTTTGGCCCTCCCCCCCCCTGGTTTGGACTGCTCCCATGTCCGCCGTGGAGGCATATGTCCCGGTTGTGATCCCCTGGGTCTCCATTTGCTTTTAGAACTGGTTTACACAGGTGGGTCATATGGTGGTTGGCGCTTACCTCTTTTTGACCTTATATGATTTGATGAAATGTATCTTGATACACCTGCTGTACAGATATGTATTGATTTTGTGTTTCTTCTTTTTCATTATTTGTAGTAGCAATTGTTGATATCCATATCCACATTATCTGCCCTTGAAGAAGCGGTTACCCGCGAAACATGTCGGGCTGGGTTTTGGTTTAGACACCTAGCTCCAATTTAATAGACCCACCAGTCTCACCATCTCTGGCATAGGTCGTTATTGGATAGCGTGATCTACATCATCCCTCCGTGGATATTTGGCTCTTCGAGCTTCTTTGTTGTATGCCACTATATGAATACTATCAATTGCTGTGTATGTCCACTATTATTATTAGTGTGTGCCAACACAATAATAATTTTTAAAGATTGTCCATTTTTTTCTCTTTGTTTTTTGATATAATAAAATTTGTTCAATTTTATATACATGGTTGATTCTGGCTATTTGTCTTGATGACAGTGTCCCTTTAAAAGTCCCCCTGGCCCACCCCTTCTCTGTCTTTCATTCAAATTGGGACGTGGACACTTTTACCTCTTGTGATTTACTTCAAATTTGATAGCTGTCCCCTCTTTTCATACTATCTATTTAAAGTTTGGTGAAATGGCCACAAATGTAGTACTCCTGGTAGGATCACAATGTATTATTTACAAATATTGAAACAGGATTCTAAAAAAAAAAATATATATATATATATATATATATATATATATATATATATATATATACAGTATATATATATGTATATATATATATATATATATACTGTATATACTGCATATATATAAATATAGGCTCTGTTGCCCTGATGATGCTTGTTACTAGGGAAACGCCTTGGGTGGGGCCGCACCCGTGACGTCATTCCACATGCTGGGAGGATCCTCCGGTAGTGCATGTATTGTGTTATTTTGGAGTGTGCTTTCATATGGAACCTGTTGTAAGTACATTTTCGATTTTTTAATATAATCTGTTGGCAAACTTACTTCACTAAATAAGTACCTTCTGTATTTTAAACCCATGTATGGAGCATGGGTATCCAGGACCGGATGGATGATCACTCCTAAGGAAACCATGAGTGGCTGCTGAGCAGCAAGGCGCTTACTAATCCCTGGGTGGGATCTTTCCCTCTGGTAAGGAGCCTATAAACTCTTTCTGGTGGACAGTCCTGTGGCATGCTGTTATCCTCAGTGGCACATTCCTTCCCTTCTGTATGTTCATCCAGAAACAGAGCACTTTTTGGATCATGTTTTCTTGAATTGTGTTATATTGAACTTTCAATCACTGGACTTTTTCCCTTTTTTTTCTATTTTTATTTTATGTGGCTGTTTATGCATGGGAGCAAATTCAGTTATGCGCATATATGTACAGCCATGGCCAAAGGTTTTGAGAATGACACAAATATTAATTTTCCTGCAGCTGAATCAACTGTAGGAGATGGTCCTGGTGCTTGCTGGCCTTTCTTTGGAGCCCTGAAGCCTTCTTCACAAATTCAGTAGATATGTTTTTATGGGATTAAAGGAGTTGTAAAGTCAGAAGGTTTTTTTAATCTTAATGCATTCTTTTGATTAAGATAAAAAACCGCCTGGGTATAGCAGCCTCCCAGCAACCCCTAATACTTACCTGAGCCCCATCTCTGTCCAGCGATGTCCACAAGTCCCTTGGCCTGATTGGCTGGGGCACAGCCACAGGGTCATTGGCTCCTGTGGCTGTCAATCAAAGTCAGTTAGCCAATCAGGAGAGAGAGGGGGCGGGACCGCACCACAGCTCTGTGTCTGAATAGACACGGAGATGGAACTGAGCTCGGGTGCCCCCATAGCAAGCTGCTTGCTGTGGGGGCACTCCACAGGAGAGAGGGGCTATGAGCATAGACGAGGGACCCGAGAAGAGGAGGGTCCAGGCTGCCCTGTGAAAAACCACTGCACAGAGGAGGTGTGTATAACATGTTTGTTATTTAAAAAAAACAACACCACTCTTCATAACATTCTGGAGTATAGGCAAATTGCCATTATAAAAACTGAGGCAGAAAACTTTGTGAAAATTAATATTTGTGTCATTCTCAAAACTTTTGGCCACGGCTGTATTTATACTTGTGAATCATTAGAATTATTAATGATTTTTAGTTGGTATGGTATGAAACCTAAGTCATATCCTTATGCACTGTTTGAAAAGGGATTTGCTTTTCACTGATGTTTGTAATTTAAAGAGACAATACACTTTTAAATTTGGATCTTCTGTATCACATCTAATGCCCTAGATTCTTAAACATACATCAATCGTGTTCACTGGAATATACCATCAACCATAATAAACAGTGTAATCTACAAGGTAACTTAAAGCACAGGTATATGGGAAACATATACCTACTGTAATGCTACCCATGGGAGGTGCTAGCTGTGCTTCTTCAGGAGCTTAAAGGGTTAAAAGCGATTTTTCTAGACAAAAATGAAGATGTACAGTCAAAATCATAAACAACGCTAATATATACATATTGTACAAAAATGCCAGTAAACCTGGCAGCACTTACAGCAAATACACGACAGACAAATAAAGGAAATAGGGGGAAAGCCAGGCAGGGGGATCAACCACAGGTCCCCAAAATAGGTGTATTTTTACACCAAAATAGGATATGTTGACTGTATATCTTTTTTTGTCTAGAAAAATCGCTTTTTACCCTTTAAGCTTCTGAAGAACCGTGGTTAGCGTGAAACATGTAGAGCTGAACCCCGAACTGGACATCATCACACTACTAATGGCCTCCCATGGGTAGCATAACAGTGGTGATATGTTTCCAATATACCTATGGTTTGAGTTACCTTATGTATTCCACTGTTTCAGGGAATTGATGGTGTATTCCAGCAAACAAGATTAATATATGTTTAGGAAAATAGCAAGAAATTGTTTTTTTAAACAAATTTTTGTATGTTAAATAAAGAATGTATATTTTAAAACGTAATGATGTTGTTTTGTCATTAAAGTCCATTTTCTTCTATATCAAATGTATTACTCAATTTAGGACGAGGCACTGCTTCATATAGGGATGTCCACAATACCACTCTGTGTTGGCTTACAACACTAATTTAATGTCCCAGATTGTTATAGAGGTGCTGCAGTTCCTCATTATTTATTGTTTGTTCACATAGCACAGATTTATACAATTCTGGGTTAAAAAAAAAAAAAAAACATATATATATGTATATAGATATATATATATATATATATATATCTATATACATACAGTCAGGGCTTTTTTTCTGCTGGAACAAGGGGGAAGTTCCGGCACCTCTGGCATTCAATGTATGTAATGGAAAGGGGTTTCTTTGGGGTGTGCTGGAGGTTCTATTGATGCTGGCTGCTGGGGAATCAACTGTTGCTTGAGGGATCTATTTTTCAGGGGTGTCTTTTGTTACTGGGGAGGTCTATTGTTGCTGGTGGATGATCTATTGCTGCTGGGGGTGAGTCTTTTGTTGCTGGGGGGTTGATCATTGCTGGGAGGGATCTAATGTTGAGGGAGGGGTCTATTGTTGCTGGCTGTTGAAAGGTCTATTGATGCTGGCTGTTGGAAGTCTAATGTTGCTGGGGTGGATCAATTTATGCTGGAGGTCCATTGTTGCTAGCTACAGGGAATATATTTTACTGTCTTTCTTGTTATCATTAACAAATTTCATACAAATCACTTAGCACCACAAATGATAATCAGTTCTGTATTCTCTAAAAGGGATGAAGCTGGGAGGTGGGGTGGGGATGAAACCATGGAACGGTGCTCAGAGGTGAGTACGGGGAAGACACAGGGGTTGACTCGGAAGAGGGGAGTTCCTGCACCTTTTCTCTGAGAAAAGAAGCCCTGTATACAGTAATATATATATATATATATATATATATATATATATATATATATAAGCTTATATGAGATTTTAGTGATTGGCTTTACATAAACAGGAAGTAAAAGAAAAGTTAAAGAAAATACTGGCACTTACAGTATACTGCATACCTGATTAATTTCCTCTGGTAAATAATAATTAGTGTTAAATTGAAGTATTGTGGCCCAGCCCTCGGACGCTCAATGCTGCTGGAAGAAGATTGCAAGAGATGAGGGTAGCAGGGCTTTCTTCAAGGGTGCCTGGTCCAACGTGCTCAGAGGAATGGGTGGTGCTTTTGTCTTGGTCTTGTACCATGAGCTCAAGAACTACATCTAAGTTTATCCTTGTGTAGATGTCTGTGACCTGGCACACTGTATTATGTAACATACCTTGAATGTTCTGGACTTTCTATTTTTTTATTTTTTTTGTCAAGCACACCTTTTATTTTTAAAATGTAACTGGTAATCTTACTGGTTGATATTTGGGGAAACAAATTTATTCTATTTCACCAGCTTTCCACATTAAACATAAATAATTTCCTTATACCCACTTACTGCCAGTGGGGCCTGCATTTGTAGTGCACATCTGGTAGTAGGATGGCTTACCTGATGGGACTCAGTTCAACGGTCCTTTATTTTTTATTTCAGTCAATCATGTTTTTAAATAACCTAATTTGGAGGAAACAAAAAGAACATGAATCTAAATTGAAGGACTGTGAAATTATATTAATATGTGAAAGCTTATATGATATTTTAGTGAATGGCTTCACATATACCGTAAAAAACATTCCTATTCAATTTCGAAGCTAATTTCAGTTACACGGACATTTGCTGAATGCCTGAATAATCTCATCTAGTATATAAATAGATAATTATTACTAAATAGATGTTTTTTAGTATGAGCCACTGCTACATTCAACACGCCTGCATTCTACACAATAGGCACAAGATGTCAGGATTTGTGCTGTGTTCATTCTTTATTTGCTCCCACATCCTAACAAAAAAAAAAAAAAGAAAAGCTTCTCTGCAGGTTTAGACAAAGCAAGTTTGTCAAGAAGAAGTTTTGCATCCCAACAAAAGTGAGCACAGCAGTTCCTCCTCTGAGCTGCATGCTAATGTAATGCAAACTCTTGTAAAGAAGAAGAAGACTGAGATAAGAGAAGAGAGCCACACAAACTCTGAAGCTCTGGAAAGGCTCTGGAGAAGAAGTTCTGAAAGTCAATCCCAAAAGTGGACTGTAGCTTGAATTCTTCAGAGCGGATTGCACATTTTCAAGAGAAAAATTTGCTGCTGGTTTCTTAAAGCTTTGAATAGCCATGCTTGAAATGGGTGCCTTCAAAGTGGGTTTAAAAGTATTTCTCCTCTTCACTGCATTTCTTCTGGTCTGCAATGGTCAAGAAGAGGAGACTGGACCTAATGGAAGACCTTCCTGCTATGGTGGCTTTGACCTGTACTTCGTATTAGACAAGTAAGTGCAGAAACAAACCTCTGACACTTTCTAGAGCTAATTTACTTCTTGATCATGTTACCTATATATCATGATGACTTATATGAAAAGGTGAACTATTGGATTACTTTTAGTTTATTTAGCTAAATCAGGGTCTGACAATATGATTGTTGACCAAAGAATGGTATAGAATATTTAATTTGTTCAGACTGAATACACTGTAATCGTGTCCTCAGCTGCATGACCTACATTATGATAGCTTACTGATGCATTTCAGCAGCTGGCCAGAAACCAGCAGCCAAAGCAAGTCTGCTGTACAAATCCCTTGGTCAACTTTAACCTGAAGTTGGCAGTAGAGATATCTTTGGTGACCAACAATTATGCATCTGGAAGATTTTCACCAGAGCAGAGAACAATGGTAAACAGTAGCCCTAGCAATCGGGTAGAACCCAGCTTGCTGCACTCTCTATATCTAAGGCCAATTTCTTTTTAGTTACTATGGGTTATTACACACTGCTACTCTTTGCAAGATTGCATTACTGAATAAACCTCTTTGACTTTATAAAATATCTATTTTGACATAATGTTCTACTTAAGACTGACTCGGTCTGTATGAGCATACAGATTAACCCAAAGGTCACAGAACAATGGATTTTTCAGGCTAGTGAGTAGGTGTCACAAGCTTTGCAGTTCTCTTTTATGGCAAGCCAAGACACCTGCTTTAATGAACCAATATGTAAGTTGTCTGGAGCAGTGGCCTTCATAGATGAGGGATCACAAAGCTGAGCGCTGTCAGCCACAAAGTCAGTAGGAAGCTGCCTGCAAACTCAGATGCACACGTTACAAATGGAATACAGATGTGCTCATAGAAAACAATATACGTAAGTCAGATCTGAATAGGTGACACTTAAATAAAACAGATTAACTTTCTCTCCACACTTTCCTAAGCTCTTTAAAAGTAACTGAGCCTCAACAAGGTACGTTAACTACATAAAGAGAAACAAAGAGTTTGGATTTGACACCACACTAGTATGTGAATCCAGACCTAGAACACAAAAGAAGAAATAAAACTAATGGGTTGGCTGGCAGACAGCTCCTGGCAAGTTTACATTCATACGGGATTATTGAAAATGGTTGTAAAAAAAGCGACAAAGTTGTGCAGAATACAGGAACCCAGAGCAGTCCCCCAGATTTCATTTTTTTGATTGCTGCAATACTTTTATTACATGGTCCAGACTGCATGGTAGCCTATAAATCTATGGAGGGCAGTTATACTCAGTTGTAAAAACAAACCTGTATACTGATTTGAGTAGTTTCTTCCTAGTGTATGCTACCCTTCATTGTTAATACTGTGTAGACAGGTAATGCAAATTTCAGGCATCAAATTTAGTTTTGTGCTCCTGGAAACAGCCAGCTTTAGGTTATATAGGGCTAATCGAACAAGATTAGCCCAGTAATACCATCATTAAGTCACAAGTTTTTGTTTTTAAATGCATTCTTCCCACATGGAGGTGGTGAAGTAAAAATGGCTTACTCTTCCCAAAAAGCAGGTTGTGGACCTGAATTGGCTTGAATCCCTAAAATAATTGGCATGTGGATGTAAAATGAATGTATTGGTCACATTTTCTTTGGACAATCATTTGTGCTAAGTCCAAGAATCAACTTTTACTGTCGAACAGGAATCAAACATTTGAGCCAGCAATTTACAGTATAGCTAACCAGTCAATCAGTGCATACATTGGCTCATATGGTTGTTGCACAAGCACAGGTTGCATCCTGCCCATTGATCAGATACTAATTATGCAAGGTAATCATTTTTATTAAAGATTTGTCTGGTTTTTGCCCCATCTTTCCAGAAGCAGGCCATTAATTCTTTTCTAAAGGTTGTAGCTACAGGAAGTGTAATTCCAGTATTCAGACAAACATACCTGTGTAGGCAGCCATTAAGTGCATCTTTTTTAGTGTTGTTAGGATAAGCAAAATTCTCAGCAGTCAATGCCCTTCAGGCTATTGAACTTGTTCAATTTTACACTCTGCTGGGCACCCAAGGCCTAAGAATTCACACTGTATATTCTACCCCCTTGTCTTCTAAGTCTAGATAATCAAAATTGAAAGGTCCAGGTCCAGGTCCAGGTCCAGGCTTCCAACCCAGATACTCCATTCATGTAGGTAACATCAAGGCAGTAATTCTTCAGTCACCTTGTGGTGGGTGCAGAAGATCATCCTGCACAAACATACATTATGAGCACAAAGGAAGAAACAGAGGTGTTGACTCAACTTCTGTTCTCAAATTAATCCTAGCCATCTTCATTTTTTGCAAGCACCTGTTACTTTTCCATATAATGTATGTTCGCAGATAGTAGCAGTAACTCAGTCAATAGACTACAAAATCTTCTTGTCCTTAAGGAGAACATGTGGCCTAGCTTTGGAAATTCAAATATTTTAATACTCTTAACAAGCATAAACAAGCATTAATAAACATTTTTAAAATATATATATATATATATGTCTGTGACGTCTGTGGCTGCCAACAGATATCACAGAATGATCCATCCCCAAATGTCACTACAGAGGTTGTTCAAGTCCCACTCTCAACAGCTCAGTTGGACCTTCTCCACCTCCCAGCAGTAACTCCACAGCCTTCAAGTCTTCTAATTCTTCATATAAGTACAGATCAAGGGCTCTGGAAGGGTGGTGTAGGGGGAGCTCATTTGCTATGTGAAACACTTAAGCAACTTCAAGATTTCTGCTGTGAAGCAGAGTGAGGCTGAGTGGCTCCACAATGCCTACAGCTACATAGGTCAGTGAAGGCTTTTTGTGGTATTTTCCACAGACTCATGTTGAAATGATTGCCAAGTGCTTGATACAATCACAATTATAATTTCTGACTTCTATGGCTCACTTTTGCACAACATAGGTAAACATTCAAATTAGATAAAAAAAGCATTCTATATTTATTCCTTCAACAAGGCCTCAAAACTGCATGCACAGTATGAAGACCAGTCTTAGGCTTGGTTCACATTGCTGCACATGTTTTGCATGCTTGTGCGCTGCAGTGCCATTCATTCTCATTGGTGCCCTAATGTACCTTGGAAATTTATATGTGTCGCAGTGCACTACAACGCACAGCAACGCACTACTATACGCATTGCATTAGAAAAGATACCTGCGTGCACTTTGTTTAAGCAATATTGTGCAGCAAGCTGGCTATTTAAATGAATAGGTTTCTGCAACGCAAGAAGAAGAACGCGCATGCATTACCCTAGTTCAGCAGTGTGAACCTATCCTTACATAGGAAAATTAACGTATCAAGATTACATTTCTGTTAGTGCTGCAAAGTCCATCCACAGAAAAGTATATTTATAGCATTTTGATAATCCATCCAGTGCTAGGCTGAAAAGCTTTTCTTTGAAACGCACAGATTCCTCTGGATCAGTGTTAGCGGAGCTCATGTAGCCAAAGGCATGAAAGAATTAGCTGAGACAGCTGTTTTTCCCTCTTACAGCTGAGTGTTTGCCTGTATTCCTGCTGCAGTGATCTGCCAGCTGTGCTCATGGAAGATATCATAGAATTTCTGTCCCATGGCGGTTTTAGCAGTGCTGTGTTGAGAGACTGTGTGTCTGCAAGTGCTTTGTTGCTATTGTTTTATTTCAACCTCACTTTCAAGATCAAAGGTTCTAAGACACATGAGTCAGCCTTCTATTGATACAATTTATTTTCTGATAATTATTGGCCTGGCTTTATTTCACAGCTCTCTACTGTGCTAAAAGAGATTCATCTTTCCACTTGTACATAACACAAGCTGAGGGCTAAACTTCCAAACTTGTTCTATTCTAGGTAATGTGAGGCATAGGACAAGTATGAGTATATTGATAAGTAGTACAATTGGGGTTTAACTAATGGAACAGCAAAGTTGCTACCTGTGTGTGATAGTGCTAGAAAGAAGTAGAAATGAATACTGATTTTGAAGGATCTATCTTAACCACTTAAGCCCCGGAAGATTTTATCCCCTTCCTGACCAGGGCCTATTTTGCGATTCAGCACTGCGTGACTGTGCGACTCTGTACCTAAACTAATTTGGTGTCCTTTTTTTCCTACAAACAGAGCTTTCTTTTGGTGGTATTTGTGCGATTTTTTGATCATGCGCTATAAACAAAAAAAGAGCATCAATTTTGCAAAAATAACAATATTTTTCACATTTTTTTATATGAAATTCCCCCCCAAAAAATGTAAAAATCAAAATTTTTTAACATTTTAGGCCAATTTTTTTTTTACCATATGTTTGGTAAAAAAAATCGCAAAAAGCGTATTTTGATTGGTTTGCGCAAAAGTTATTGCGTTTACTAACAAAGGGAAAGATTTTTGTAATTTTTTTTTTTAACGCGTAATGGCGGCGATCTGCGATTTTTTTTGCGGTACTGCGACATTGGGGGCGGACAGATCGGACCCTTGACTGACATTTTTGACACTTTTGGGGTTACCAGTGACATTACTACAGTAATCAGTGCAATACATATGCACTGTTACTGTAAAAATGACACTGGCAGTGAAGGAGTTAACTGTATTGGAGAGGGAGGGGTTAAGTGTGTCCTAGGGGCGTGTTTCTAACTGTAATTGGCTGTGGCTTGCTGTGTAAGAACAGTGATCAATGGTCCTACATAGTAGAACCGTTTGATCACCATTCGTACACAGGGAGAACTGACAGGCGGCTTTGTTTATACTAGCCACCTGCCTTTCTCCCTTTGTCATGGACGATCGCGAGTGCCACGCGCGGGGGGGTCCGTGACCGAGCGGGAGCACGCATCCGGCGGCGCGCGGTCACTCCCAAAACCCTTACAGGCTAGTGACATAGCCCTACGTCGCTCTGCCTGTGAGGGGCTGACTGCTGACCTAAATAGTCGTGCAGCAGTCGGCAAGTGGTTAAAGGGATTTTTCTTTCAAAGAAGCAGATCCGTGGTTGAGATATACATAGTATAGATGGACCATATTCTGGTCCTAGGCTGCTACCTTTCTGATAGCGACAAAGGAAGCACTCTCCAGACAGTAAAAAAAGTTAATCTCTCTTAAGGGCTTTTTTGATTCATTTGATGGCTTAGAGCATCAAATACATCCAACACATTTTGGGTGAAAAGAGCCTTTCCCTTCTTCAGGGCTTGATCAGTCAGTGGTAATGAAATCATGGCTGAAGTCACAGGAGGACTTGGTAAGGCTTTGTGAAGACTAACGTCTTCTGACAGCACTAAAGGCAGCCAGCTGTCCTCAGTAAACACCAAAGAATTTACGAGGTGCACACTGGAATAGCAAATGGGAGCCAGAAACAGGAACAAACGAAACATTAAAGGGTTAGTTCACCTTTACCAAAAAAATCCTATTCAGATAAGATAATGCTGTAGATGAAAACAAGCTGTGCAACTTTGACAAAAACTGAATAATGTCCCTGGTATAGGTATAGGCCATTTATGCATCTCATGAAGTCTGACTGGAAAACTCCAGGGACATTGCAAGGATGTTGCTAAGAAAGCCCCAGCTGTTCACCTCCACCATCACAAGAGTGGGCTCTTTCTTTGATTCAAACCCTCTTACTGTATATGCCCCCTGATGCAGTAGCTCTGAGCTCAGAGTTTGGGAGCTCACTCCTGTGATAGTGAACGTGGTCAATAATAGCTGGGCCTCCCCTAGCAATGTCCTGGGAGTTTTCCAGTCAGGCTGCATGAGATGGTTACACATAACTTACACAGTTTGTTTTTATCTATTGACACCCCTTATCCACACAAGCAGTTTTTGGTAAAGATTAACTAGCCCTTTAAAGCGAAACTAAACCCTCCTCCAACTTTACAGACAAGGAAGCTGCCATCTTAGCCTCTGTGTAATGTGCAGTTGCCATGGTGCTGCACATATTATCAGTTACGACACCAGCCATTTGATGGTTTGCCAGTTCGGTTGAGAGTACAATGAAAAATTTCAGCTTTAATTTAAAGTGGAGTTCCAGCCTCACACACTCACCTGTCCAACGGTCCAGCGATGCGGCCGCCCGAAGCCTCGCTCTTCTCCCTCTCTGCTCTGCGGCGCCGGTATCACTGGTGGGGGCACCCGGCTGTGACAGTTTGCGGCTTCACAGCCGGGTACGCACTGCGCATGCGCGAGTTTCGCTACGCGTTGTGATTGGCCAACAATCTTCTGGGACCTCTGACATGTCCCAGAAGATTGCAGGGAGGGAGGGGGAGAGGAGAACTTCCGCTCAGAGCGCCGCGGCGCTTCGAGCGGAAGTGGAAGCGGGTACCTGTCAAAACTAGGTACCCGCTCCCCCCACAAAAAAATGACATGCCAAATGTGGCATGTCAGGGGGTTAGAGCTACCTAAAGTGGAAGTTCCACTTTTGGGTGGAACTCCGCTTTAAGTGAAGCTAAACCCATAATTTTAACTGTTTCCCAAAACCGTTACATACAAGGCCTGCCGTGAATGGTAACTGTCACATTTATTTGTGCTCTTCACTGAACTGTCAAGCCATCTAATGGCTGGTGTCATAATTGACCACATGTGCAGCACCGTGGCAACTGCACATCAAAGAGGCTAAGATGGCAGCTCCCTTGGCTGTAAAGGATAGGGGCGTATAATTTGGCTTTTAACTCTATGTATTGCCTACACAGTCAATTTAATATATAGCATCAGCCTGCCTTATGTTATTCTGATGTCCTTTCTGAATTTTAATTTAAATTTTTGATAATTGCTTCTTTCCAGTAGGCTTCCTGTGTCTCCATTGTATAATTTATTTTCATTAAGAAAACAATGTAGACCAAGACATCATCCTAGAAGAAATCACAGCTTCTCTGAATGCCTTTTCTCCTGGCAGGAGAAAAGCAGCCTGAAAAACGTGCCTAATGCTGCACTTTGCAAGCTTAGGCTCGTCAAGCATTTGGGGGCTCATTTATTCCATTGGCCAGACAATTCATTTATTCTCAAGCTCTAATTGCGCCTAGCATTTGGGCACGTTTGTGACGTGGTTTGGTGCGTCAAGTGTTTTTCCTGCTCAAACACTTCTCTCTTGAACACTCCTATTCTAACACACCTACTGTATAAATGCCTATGTGTGCACATAGGCTAACATAGAGTCGTTGAGGCTGAAAAAAAAAAAGTCAAACCTCCCTAAAAGCAGAGTTTTTAAAGTCCAGTGTGCATGAGGCCTAAGAATTTAAAATAAATTAAGGTGAAATTTACAAACTGGGCACACAGATAGCAATAAAATATGGTTCTAACTCTTCACACACTACCCCAAACTAAAAAAAATTTTGGCTTGAGTTTGGCTTTAAATAACTGCATGGATGCTCAGATTGTCCTCCGGCTTCCTAGAATGAGCATTTGATTGGCTGCATTCGTCGACAGTGCAACAATGTTCCTTAAAGTTTTTCGGTAGGAACTTCAGTCTATTTTCGTTCTTTTAGTTTTGGTCCCCACTGCTCCCCCATTTTTGTTGTTAAAGCAGATCTCCACCCAAAAGGGGAAGATCTGCTTGTTTGTTTCCTCCCCCCTCTGCTGCCACATTTGGCACCCTTCAGGGGGGAGTGGGTACCTGTTTTTAACAGGTACCTGTCCCTACTTCCGGGTCTCCCGGAAGTTTGGCCCCCCTCATCCTTCCCCCACCGCTGGGCCATTTCCCAAAGCACAGCGCATGTGCAGTAGGGAACCAGCTGTGAAGCCGCAAGGCTTCATTCCCTGTTTCCGTTACAATGAATGGCGGCGATAGCACCCGAGAGCCGATTGAAAAATCAGCTGGGGTGCTGACATTGCGGGATTCCTGGACAGGTAAGTGTCCTAATATTCAAAGTCAGCAGCTACAGTATTTGTAGCTGCTGACTTTTAATTTTTTGGTGGGGGGGGGGCCTGGAGCCCCACCTTAAAGTACATGAGCAGATGTCCTGGCACTGGTGGAGCCCTTTAGGAGCTTTCTTGTGAATGCGTAAATATTGCAGTAGTTTTGGAATTTCCATAACAGCCGTCTTAGCATGCACAGGGAAAGCTATACACATGCAAAAGTGCGGGAAAACTGCATGTGCACAGATGTGCCAAAGAAGTCCTGTGGCATATCTGTACACATGCAGAACCTATAAGGGGGATGCAAAAGTCATTCTCACCTAGCCGAGGTGCTGACATGTTGCTTTGTAGAACAAAAAAAAATATTTTAAATAATCCAAAAAAAAAAAACAATATCAAAATGTGAGAAAGGGAACAAGGGAGGATTGTAATAATTTATTTGCAGTTTACATGATGTAACCTTTTTGGCAACAATGCAGAAACATATTAGAGGGATGGTGCCCTGGAAGAAACATATTGCTGAAAACCATGAAAGATGCAATGCAGCATTAACAAGTCTATAAATGATTTTTCTTTCCTGACCTAGAAAGAGATTTCAATGAATGTTCCATTGATTGATACAAGACAAGAAAGTGAGGGAGCTGCCATATTGTTACTGGCACTGCCATCTAGTGGAATGAAAAGGCACTAAGGCAGACTTGTGTTTAATAGGCTCACCTACAAGTAATAAAATATGCACAATCTGTGACACTTACTGCTTCCGATCGTGAATTGTTGATAATTTTCTGTATGATACTAATCTGGATAATCTTACCAGGATATAAAATACCGTTTATATCCATTGGATTAAATGCTAATTCTTCTCAGCCTCCCACACAAATTAGAGACAGAGCCTAAAAACAGAGGAGACCATATCTGGATGCTTAAACCATTCCGGTTACTTAAAGAGAATGGATCCAAGATGTGAAATGTAATCTTCTCCCAATCCCGCAGTTACGTAGGTCCCTATGCATTCAATTACTGTGCTCAATATTATTTAAAGGCGCACTGGTTTTTGGTTTAGCAGGGAAGTATGTTAGAACTGAGTTTGTGAGATGTTGTCAAACTAGCTGGAAGGTGGCCCTTATTTTTATCTCTGTCAATAATAGTCCCATTTCACAATATTGTGGTTCTCGGGACACTTCAACTAATAAAAAGTTTCAATGAACTTATTTTAGAAAGCGAAGAGGGAGTAGCATATAAGGAAAGTTCCTTCTAACTGAAGTCTGGACAGTTAACTGGAAACTTTACTGCATTTGTGCTGAAGTCTTTAAGTGTATGTCAAGCCAAGAACTGTTTTTCTAGTTTTAGATAGTAAAGAATCATGTCAGCTTTTTAGTGCTTTCAAGGGCTCTGTTAGAGAGATTTACCCTCATTTCCTGTCTGTTGACAACCTTTTACCAGAGGTAAAGGCGAACTCTCCTACAGCAACACAGAATTAAAAATTATTTTTTAGCAGAGTTGGGAAAGGCTAGGACGTCTGTTAGATTTTATTTCTTTGTGTGTCTCTGATGCAGATTTTCCCTCACTTCCCGTCTATCTGGTTAAACTGTTGTCAGCAGGACAGGAAGTGAGGGTAAATCACAGAGCCCCGAATAGCAGCAAAAACTAGACAGGAGTTCTAATCCTTTCCCACTATATCAATAACTAATAAAAAAAAGTTTTTTGGCTAATGTACACTTAAAGTATAACTAAAGGCAAACTTTTTTGGTGGAAAGTGGAGGATTAAAACACCTCTAACATTTTTATTGCTGTCTGCGCCCTTGTTAGGGGGATTCACCCTCTTGATTTGTCCTGTTTACCATTATCATTGAGAATGAACGTTAAAAACGTTTTTTTTAGAGCCAACCGTCGGCTTTCTTGTAATACCAACTGACGCGGCTAAGCAGCTGCTCAGCTTGTATTACAAGCAGTGGGGGGATGTCCCCTCCTCCCGCCACCTTTCGGGGCTTGCCCAGGCTCTCTCATCCCACCGGGAAACCCAAGCCACAAGCCAGCACGTCTGCCGGCTGGCTGGAGACCCGAACAAAGCCGGAATCGATATGTAGTAACCCGGGTTACTTCAATGTAGTAACCCAGAAGCGACATCATGGCGTCACTTCTGGTTTCCTCGGCAGCCAACGCCACCAGTTTAAAAAAATCAAAAGTATTCAAAAATGCCTATTTTTAATACTTTCAAGTGCAGAGGAAGGGTTTGGGGTCTCTTAGGGTTTTATCAATGAGCATTATTTATTTGTACAATATAGACTTCATAGATTAACATATTTAACTATTTATCAGAATAATTTAATAAATATGGCTAAGCAGCTGCTCAGCTGGTATTACAAACAGTGGGGGGGATATCCCCTCCTTCCGCCACCTTTCGGGGCTTGCCCAGGCTCTCTCATCCCACCGGGAAACCCAAGCCACAAGCCAGCATGTCTGCCGGCTGGCTGGAGACCTGAACAAAGCCGGAATCGGTATGTAGTAACCCGGGTTACTTCAATGTAGTAACCCGGAAGCGACATCATGGCGGCACTTCCGGTTTCCTCGGCAGCCAACGCCGCCAGTTTAAAAAAATCAAAAGTATTCAAAAATGCCTATTTTTAATACTTTCAAATGCAGAGGAAGGGTTTGGGGTCTTTTAGGGTTTTATCAATAAGCATGATTTATTTGTACAATATAGGCTTCATAGATTAACATATTTAACTATTTATCAGAATAATTTAATAAATATGGCCTGAGTAGACACCCAACCAATGCATACTGTTCCGGGGGGGACCCAAATGACATGGGAAGCTCTATTAGGAATCACCGGGATAGTCAACTACCCTAAAAATCATAGTATTCTTGCTAGCAATGTAAGTAGGTCAATTGGAGTAAATGGGGTATGGAACTTGGTGGTGTGGTGGAGAAGAAAAGCTCAATCAGCAGCTGCACATTTGCACACACCAACATATGGCTTGACCACAAATATGACAAGTATATACTGTTCCTTGGGGCCAAAAAATAAAAAGAGAAAACAGGGCGCCAGGTCAGTGCGAGTAAAAACAACACTTTATTCCAATATCCACTTACATCTGAATAACTTGCAGACTGCATGGTGAGGTGATGTGGTATCGTGTGTGGTAATCCAAAACAGTAGACAGGGTGGGCTGGAGGGCTGCTGAAGATGTCCAGACCCACTGAAGATGACAACTCGGGCTAATCGCATTAGCAAACTCCAAGGCTCCCACCGCCAAGTGACCGAAGATAAAACAGCCCGATAAAGAGACCACCGCTCACACAAGTCCAGAGAGAGTAGGAGAACGGAGGCATCACAGGCTCTCACGCACCACTACTGGCTGCAACAAGACAGGGCATACAAGTTGCGGAGGGGGCAGGCCGCAACTAGTTTCCTAAAAAAATTGTATCTTAAAAATCATATTATTGTTGCTAATGATGTGGTGTTGTGGAACAAAGGCTTCTATAGCACCTGGATTTGTAGTTGCAGCTTAGTGTTGGTGCTTTATGTGTTCATGATAAAGTCAGACTTTCTGCAAAACACCATAGTACTATGGTGGCAACAATAATGAGAGTCAACAAGAGTGGTCCAACAATATTCTTTACATGCAATCCATCTCAACCTGTGGCTGGTGTTCTGCATGAAACCGTAGCGTTCTCTCCAAGAGAGATTAGTAGGGTAATCAACAGCTGGAACAAATGCAATGGAAAAATAAAATCAAATGTAAACACAACTGGGGCAATACAGATCTGTCCAACAGATAAACCATTAATATGTTAAATGGACAGATTAAATCTATGTATTGACTTTATAAATGATACAGTCTAAATAACAGTCACAGACTGGGAATAAAGTTAGTTGAACTTTATTAAAACTGTTGTGATTATGACTGGACATGGGTACCTTCCTGGGGTTTACCCGGAAAGCTTAGGTGGGACAGAAACCCACATTAAAAATGGAGTCCAAGATATAGAATAAGAATCGAATGTACAGAGTTAGGAACTCTTACTGGAAGATCTTACCACTGTAGTATATTAGGCTAATTTTTGAGTAAACCCAGGGCATTTTTCAGCGGGAACGCATGGGGAAACACAGTTCTGGCACCTCCAGCACTGAATGTATGTAATGGCAAGGGGTACTGGGGTGTGCAGCAGGGTCTGTTGATGCTGGTTGCTGGGGGATTTATTGTCACTGGAGGGGATCTATTTTTTCAGGGGAATTTGTTGTTGCTGGGGAGATCTGTTGTTGCTGGCAAGGAATCTATTGTTGCTGGGGGTGGGTTTTATGTTGCTAGGGAATCAGTTGTTGCTGAGAAGGATCTAATGTTGAGGGAGGGGTCTATTGTTGCTGACTGCTGGAGGGTTTATTGATGCTGGCTGTGGGGAGTTCTGTTATTGCTGCCCGGGGTCCATTTTTGCTGAGGGGGGTATTTTGGTGTAGATGGTCCATTGTTGATGAGAGGATCTATTGTTGCTTGTGCTGGGGGGGGGGGTCTATTGATGCCGGCTGTGGGGAGATATGTTGTTGCTGCAGGGGATCTATTGTTGCTGGGGTTATTTTGTTGCGGTGTGTCCATTGTTGCTGGGGGATCTATTGTTGCTGGATACAGGGAATTTATACTGCTTTTCTTGTTCTCATTAACAAGTTCTATACAATATACTTTGTACCACAAGTGTTACATGCTTATGTATTCTCCAAAAGGGGCCGTGCTGGGAGGTGGGTAGGGAGTGGAACCACGGAATGGTACTTGGAGGTAGGTAGGTGCGGAGACAAGGTGTGACTTAGAAAGGGAGAGTTTCTGCACCTATTCTCTGAGAAAAAAAGAAAGCCCTGAGAAAACCTATTGAAATCCTGCTATGACTAAAATATATATATTTTTGGGGACCGATGCCTTAATTAAAACAGTAAAGTATAATAAAATATGTATTCATTATTGTATTATTGCCAGCTGGAATCATGTTTTGAAATCTACATGATTAAATTACTGTATCTATTTCTTCTCTGGTGCTAATATGCAACAAAACTTGCCAGATTATCTAGGTCAGTAAGGGATAACTGCAATACACGGCCTAGAAACTTTTATTTACAGCAGTGGGAAAAGACTAATTTGGCTGTACATATTAGACAAATGTCAAATGGCAAGAAACAAAAAATCTGTAAACACTTAAATACGACCGTGAAAAGACGTTCACATTTCTGTTTGTCATCAAAGTCTTGTTGTGTACCTCACTAGAGGTTATCAGGATAGCTGAATATTTGGTCAGCTATAGCAAAAAGAAACAACAAAAAACTAGAAAAAAAGAACATCAAGTTTTTCAATACATATATTTTTTATCAGCCAAAGTCTACACTCCCAATTGTTCTGTTATATGATATACTGATTACCCATGAACTCTTTATTCTTGTAGCACCATCCTAGGTAGGTGCTAGGTAGGTGTATATCGTTTTTGGTTTCTCTGCTTGAAAGTCAGGTAAATCTAGGAGCTGTCTGCTTAACAGCTTAACAGCTGTGATTCTTAGATAGGTCCTGCCCAGTGTGCTCTGATGCTGCTCATATTGGCTTGATGTTTCACACTGATCCAATAGTAGTGCCGTTTATTGGACAATGGGAGGAAACTATGCAGATAAGAGCAGGGAATATCTGTACAGCCCTAGCCAATAGGCACTGGAGGGGTCCCGGTGCATGCTGGGTGACTGTACTTATATCTGAGGTGCACATGTGGCTCCGGGTATTCGGCTGGAGAGCGGAGTCCAGGGGGGGGGGAGGGGGCTGCTGTCTTTCCCAGCGTAGGCTGCCATGCAGCCTCAGGTGGTCGACCTGAGGGCCATGGTCAGAGATGCTGAAACCCAGGGACTCTTTTGAGGGCTGACTGGGGGGGATGTCCATGGATCTCGTCTGGTACTACAGAAGAAGATGACCTGCGGACAAGGCATACAGACTTCCCTCAGGGATCCTAGAGTACTGTTGATGTTGTAATCTCCCTCTGGGTGCTAGAAAGTCAGCAGGCTGGGTGTAAGCTAAAAGGGACGCTGGCTAGGGTCCTGAAGATACAAAGTTCACTGAGTCTGCTGCAAACGCAAGCAAAGGACTTATTCTTCCCATGCAAGTGCTGTATGGTACAGCAGAAGATCTGATATTCAGTTCCACTAAAGTGAGAATTTCCTCATCTGTACATAGTTGAATTTGGAGTATCCCACTATTCCCTTCTCCTATCCAAGTTCTCCAAATAAAACAACAAAACAAATCCCCTAGACTGGTCATTGAGGACAATAAGCGAAAGTGTATGTGTGCACCTGGCAGCGTGTGAAAATACCCGGTATCTGACAACAGGATAATCAGAGGGAGACCCAAGATAGATCCGTACTCAGCAGTTCCTACGGGGGCAGTGCTACATTCTCATAAAACGTTATGGCTGTAAACCATTTCATATACCCAATGAAGTGACTGGCCTCAGGTGATACACAGAGCTGAAACAAATCCTCCTACATAAGTTGTACATGTTTATTTGCAGCCGTTTGCCCTGTACATCCTTGTAAAACTAAGGGATGAAAAGAATGTTTCACAGACTCGTACAGCAGGGGGGCGGAGAGCTGCAGTTACACACTGTGCAAGACCTCTGAGAGCTGATTGGATGGAAGGGACACCCCCTTCACACAGCACACAGGAACAGAGCTGAGGCTGTCAATCACAGATTGATCCCTCCTCTGTCACCTTTCTTCTCTTGGTGTCAGAAAAAGTTGTCAGAAGTGACTCATGCGTATAGCAGAGGAACAAGACAGCAGAGAGAAATTACACTTAGTGCTTCAGAGAAAGGCAAGTGAAAACTATAGAGGGATATTCTTTGTTTAGATTTCATGTCTGAGGTTTAAAACCGATTTAAAGACTCCACACAAGCTCTTGTAAATCCACCCAATGTTTCCTGCAATGGGTGCTGACTTGGCAGGAGTCCATCTAACACCTCACATACTGTGGATATGCATAAAGAAAGTTCCCAAACACCGCAAACCTAGAAAATCTGTTAGTAAACAGGTGAAAGCAGCCTCAGCCAGCTTCTTCCAAAGCCACACGTGACTATGCATAAAGCTGGATGAGGCTGCTTTCACCTGTTTACTAAGGGCTTTTCTAGGTGTGCGCTGTTTGGGAACATTCTCTATGCATATGAACCCTTTATTGATGACTGCTGAGCACAGATTACAGTGACACTGTGGTTTAGCTTATTAGGCAGTGGGGATAGTATGTATACTATCCTTAACCGGTTCTGGACTGGAAGGATTTGCCCCCTTAATGACCAGGCCATTTTTTGCAATTTGGCACTGCGTTAGGTTAACGGAAAATTGCGCGGTCGTGCGACGCTGTACCCAAATAAAATTGATGTCCTTTTTTTCCCACATATAGAGCTTTCTTTTGGTGGTATTTACATATAGGGATGTAACGATATCAAAATCTCACGGTACGATACAATTTCGATATTGACCTCACGGTACGATATTTATTGCGATATAGTGGAAAAGCTCATGGTATTGTTAAATAGCTCATGATAGTGTTTGTGATGATAATAGCGAAAAAATACCGACATTTATTCTGCTTTTGCCAGTCAACAGGCAATTTATTGTTGTATTTATGGATCCATGACAACATAAAACACTGATCACATAGTGCTTTTTAAGTGCAAGTTGTAGTCAGGAACATCAATATTCTGTATAGTAATATTTGGTTGCATAACTGATTCTTCTGTGCAATGTTCAAGTTAAGAAGCAGCTAGAACAATTGTAAACAAACAATAGGCAATTCCCTTTAAGTGCAAACAAAGATCAAGTTAAGTCAGGTTTAAATGTGCAAGGCAAATAAAGGCAGCCTTTTAAAACTCGTATTTAGGAACATAACTTAGGCTCGGTTCACATTTATGCGATGCGGGAAGGCTGCGAATTCGCAGCCTGTTCCCGCATCGCACACGCACCCCCGGCAGTTCACACTGCCATATGCGATACGCTGGGGGTGTCAATGTAATCTTAACGACACCCCCAGTTTGATCGCATATCACAGTGCGATCGTGCAGTTCGCACAGGAGCGGATCGCACAAGTGTGAACCGCTGTGCGATCCGATCCTGATGCGGCTGCAAAAATGCCTCCTGTGCGTGTTTGCTCCGGGTGCGATGCGAATTTAGCCATACAAACTGTATGGCTAAACTCGCACCGCACAGCTGATCGCATGTAATGTCGGAGCAGTGCGCTCCGACATTACATGCGAACCCGGCACTCGCAGAAGTGTGAACCGGGGCTCAAACTTAAATAAAATAGTCAGTCAAAAAGCCTTTAAAAAAAACACTGACCTATCATTTAGCTTATGTTCACGTTTTTCATCAGAAAGATCAAAATATCTACATTGCAAGAAAAAAAAAAAAACTCTGGTCTATGTAGTTAACAATGATTTGTTCCGCGGGACTGTGTTTATTCCTCTTGCTTTTTGACGGACACCTGTCCTTTTAATATTGTAACCCAACCACGACGATATCGAGACACGACCACAACGATATCGAGACGACCACGACGATACGATATCGCGATATCTTCGATATCGTTACATCCCTATTTACATATAGTTACATAGTAGTTGAGGATGAATAAAGACAATAGTCCATCCAGTTCAACCTGTGTAGGTGTGTGTGGCCGTAATCATCTCTCATACCCCTGAATGTTTTGATCATTGAGACGTACGTCCAAGAGTCTTTTGAAAGTAGCCATACTTCCCGCAGAAACCACCTCTTGTGGTAGAGAATTCCACAATCTTGTAGCCCTAACAGTAAAGAACCCCCTGCGTTGCCTGAGGTTAAAGCACTTCTCCTCTATTCGCATTGTATGCCCTCGAGTCCTCATGCAATCCTTGCAACTGAATAGCTTTTTTTCTATGCTGAGATCACCATTGAGGTATTTATAAATTGCTATCATGTCCCCTCTCAGGCGTCTTTTCTCCAGGGAGAATAAATCAAGCGATTGCAGACGCTCTTAATAATTAAGGTCCTCCAATCCACTAATTAGTTTAGTTGCCCTTCTCTGGACTCTCTCCAGCTCCAGCACATCCCTCCTGAGGACTGGCGACCAGAACTGGACAGAATACTCCAGATGCGGTTGGACCAGATTTTTGTAAAGTGGTGATTACCTCTGCGATTTTTTATTTTTTGTATTATAAACAAAAAAAGAGTGACAATTCTAAAAAGAAAAAAGAAACAATATTTTTCACATGCTGTTATATAACATTCCCCCCCCCCCCCAAAAAAAAAAAGATTTAAAAATCAATTTTTTTCATCATATTTGGCCAATCTGTATTCTGCTACATATTCTCGGTAAAAAAAAAATCACAATAAGCGCATTTTGATTGGTTTGCGCAAAAGTTATCGCGTCTACAAACTAGGGGAAAGATTGATGTCAATTTTTTTTTTTTACTAGTAATGGCGGTGATCTGCGATTTTTAGCGGGACTGCGACATTGCGGCGGCCAAATTGGACCCCTAACTGACATTTGTGACACTTTTAAGAGGACCAGTGACATTACCACATTACCACTAATCAGTGCTAAAAATATGCACTGTTACTGTAATAATGACACTGGCAGGGAGGGGGTTAACACAGTGGGTGATCAAGGGGTTAAATGTAAGCCTAGGGGAGTGTTTCTAACGGTGGGGGGGATGGGCATATGGAATGACCACAGAGACTTGTGATCCTATATAGAAGGATCACAGGTGCTCTGTGATCATTCCAGAGAGAAGAACGTTCAGCTGTTGTAGACACAGCGGGGAGCGATCGCGGGTGGCTGGCGGAATAGAAGTCGCCAGCCCCATACATCGGAGTCCCCGCTGCCGAGTGGGGGTGGGAGCACGCCGGTGGCAGAGCGCTCGCCCCCTTTGCAGCAGGCGTGCAACCTACGTCGGTTTGCACAGGAGGGGCTGCTTGCGGGCAGTCCTTAAGTTGTTAAAGAGTAACTCCCCGTTTGTATGTACATTGCAATTACCTTTTGTTATTCTAAAGGAATCCCTGTGTGTTTGTCTGTGTCCATGTTGTAAATGAGTCTAATGGGAGGGGTTTCATAATTATCAACCAGCTGCTGCAACTGCAGGGCTCTAATGAGGAAACCTGCAGGGTCTGCATCCGTTTAGACATGATTTCCTATTGGAAATATCTCACCAAAAATGAAATTTTTGTTGCAGAGGATGCCTGAAATCCAACTTGCATCTTAGTGTAGACTTCTGGGAAAATCAGTGAGCCAATAACACAAGCAGGAAATTATGTTTCTGGGGTGTGGTCAGTATACATTTTGTGTACAGAACAGCTCCAGGGAACCATATTGCATTGCATTTACAGAAAATTACAGAACTACAGGTTGAAAATGAAAGGTAATTTTTAATAACATTCGATTACAATATGACCTGTGTCACAATTGTATACGCTATATTATTTTTTATTTGCAATTTTTTCCCCACAAAAGTGGAGTTACCTGTTAAAGCGGAACTTTAGTCAGAAAATTAGGTCCTGCTAGATCACTTCAGGTTGGCCAAATTTGCAGGTATAGCTATGTAAAACATTAAAAATAAATTGCTCTCTATTTTTAGGCACTGTGCCTAATTTGTAGAGGCCGATCTGCTGTCAGCCTGCTGCTCAGGGGCTCTGGGCTTCAGTAAAATGGCGGCCTCCAGCAAGAACAAACAGGAGCAATGCTGGAGGCAATTTACAGCACACACTCATTTTGGTAGCATAATTATTACTGTGAAATGTATGTTCGCCAAAGAACATTATTTTTATTTATTTGTAATGTGTAAAGTTTCACTTTAAAATCTAAAAACCAGGGTTGCCTTTTTATGCAAATTATGACCAGCACTTTAGCAAGCACTATAGGAAGTAAGGGACGAACTCCAAATCACATTACAAGTCCTCTTCCAAATATAGGCGCTTTTCCACTGCATGGTACGGCTCGGTTTGGCTCGGTTTGGCGCTTTTCCACTGCATGGAACGGCTCGGTTTGGCTCGGTTTGGCGCTTTTTCACTGCATGGTACCGCATGGTACGTGTTAGAACGGTTCGGTGCGGTTTGGTACAGCGGCGCTTTTCCACTACATGGTACGGCTCGGTATGGCTCGCTTAAACAGTACCACCTCAGTTGGGGTTCCAAGCGGGCTGTACCTATACCATATTCCACAATCCTTTACATGCAGCCTTGATTGTTTGTCACTACTAGCCACTGATTGGTCAGAGAATCGTTGTAATCCCACCCTCTTACTTCTTAGTGGAAAAGCAAACCGAGCCGAGTAGACCCTATACAGTGCTGAAACGTGCCGACTCGTACCACGCAGTGGAAAAGCAAACTGAGCCGAGCTGGGCCAAGCAGTGCTGAGTGGAGCCGAGGCGGTACTTGCAGTGGAAAAGTGCCATTTGATTAAAAACAAGGTAAACAGCTCCATGACAGCATGACAGTTTGTCTGATGCATTTTAGCCTAGACTTTGCTCATAGCCTTATCTGGCTGAAATGCCTTTACCAGGCTGACATGTATGACAGGTACAGTGATGCATTTCAGCCTAAAAAGGCTTTAATCATAGCTAGCAGTGGTGGCCCGCCCACTCAATTTTTCGCCCACTAGGGGCACCGGACTTAGTGCTGGGTATGGGGGGTGGGGGTTTTGACCCCACCCTCGCCCAGAAGAGGCGTCGATTGGCGCTCTTCTGGGGGTCATCGAGGCGCAGAGCAATGTGCCCCAACACACCCCACTTTAACGATGTCCGGGCTGTGATTGGTCCAGAGTCAATCCTGGACCAATCACAGGAGGACATCGGACATGGTGTCATGACTCCTGGGGGCAGTGCACCGCCCCGGAGTCACGTTCACCTTCAGTTCCCGCCCGCCGGCGCCGGAGAAGAGAGGAGACAGTAGTGCCGCCGCCGCCCGTGAGGAAGAAGAAGATAGTGTGTGTGACTGTCCAGTTCGTGTCACCACACACCTTACTGCATCCGCAGACAGTGTAGCCCGCCGCCGCCACGGGGCGACTAAGAGCAGCACGCCGTCCAGAGAAGAGAGGAGACAGGAGAGCTACCGCCGCGCATGAGGAAGAAGAAGATAGTGTGGTGTGACTGTCCAGTTCGTGTCACCTAGGATTAATAGTGATTCGTAAATTGATTGATTTTTAGGCTGAAACTCGCAAACAATCTGTCTACATGTATTGAATACAATTTTAAGGAGGACTTGTACTGTATACAGAAGTTCACTGCGTTTTATCACTTCTTGTCCTGCTTTCGACTACCAGAGATCATAGCTCCCAACTGTCCCTGATTTCGAGGGACTGTCCCTGATTTGGAAAAATGTCCCTCTGTCCCTCTTTCCTCTTCATTTGTCCCTCATTTTGGTCTGATCTATATAATATAAAATGTACTATTTATCTTTTAAAAAGTGTTATCCAGTGCTAAACCCTTTCATCCAATTTCTAAATTTCTGCGTTTGTAAATGTCGATTGCCAGTAAAAAGAAGAATAGTTCTTGTGGGTTTAACTAATCTCTTTTTGAAAAAAAATTTTCCTTTACCACTTTAACAACTTCAGCCCCGACCACCGCAGTTTTACTGCAGCAAGCAGGCGCTCCTGGGCAAAGTGACGTAGTGCTACGTCGCTCGCTCAGGAGACTCTAGGGGGCGAGCGCGCGCCGTCTGCAGCACGCTCCCGCCCCCACTCATTAGCTGGGGAGCCAGCGCGTTCGACCGGCAGCTCCGATGGCCGCCGGCATAGGTGTGCGCAGCCTATTGCATTAGTGTGTACACCCCAAAGCTCAAACACATATGAATGCCACTTGCTGTCACAGGGAGGAGGTTCTGGTGGTGGGAGGCAGTTGATTAGGAGCATATTACGTTACACCCTAAATACGGGTGTAACCTGAGGTTGAACCTAGCCTTTAATATAATGGGGGCATTCACACAGGCCACTGAATAATACTGATGCAAATGGGGTGATTAGGGTGTTCCCAGGCACACCTGGCACACCCTGTGCGCACGCCTATGGCCGCCGGTCACTCGCAATCTCCTGCAGCAGAGAGAGAAGGACAGATGACTGATGTAAACACAGCCGTCTGTCATTCTCCCTGAAGTGATCACAGAGGCTATGTGATCCTGCTGTATAGGATCGCATGTCTTTGTGATTACTTCACAAGCCACGCCCCCTGACAGTTAGAATCACGCCCCTAGGGACACATTTAACCCCTTGATCACCAGTACAGTTAACCCCTTCCCTGCCAGTGTCATTATTACAGTAACAGTGCATATTTTTAGCACTGATTACTGTAGCAATGTCACTGGTCCCCCCAAAAGTGTAAAAAATGTCAGTTAGGGGTCCGATCTGTCCGCCACAATGTCACAGTCCCGCAAAAAATCGCAGATCGCCGCCATTGCTAGTAAAAAATAAAAAAACAATAAAAATGACATAAATTAGTTAGTAAACGCGATAACTTTTGCGCAAACTAATCAAAATGTGCTTATTGCGGGTTTTTTTTTTTACTAAAAATAAGTAGCAGAAAACAAATTGGCCCAAAATATTAAAAAGATTTGATTTTTACATATTTTTTTTTTGTTATATATCAGAATGTGAAAAATATTGCTTTTTTTTCAAAATTGTCGCTCTTTTTTTCGAAAATTAAAAATCGCACAGGTGATCAAATACCACCAAAAGAAAGCTCTATTTGTGGGGGGAAAAAGGGACGTAAATTTAATTTGGGTACAGCTTCGCATGATCACGCAATTGTCCGTTAAAGTAATGCAGTGCCGAATCGCAAAATATGGCCTGGTCAGGAAGGGAGTAAAATCTTCCGGTCTTAAAGTGGATAAGAATTGAGGATTTTTTTGTCAAAGACATTTAGCTAAATACATTTTGGCCTAAATATATGACATAAATTGAATATATTGGATATTTTTTAACAGTCAAAGTAGAAAATGTCAATTTTTTCGCAAAATTTTCGCTCTTTTTATATTAATATCGCAAAAAAAATAAAAAGGGCAGAGGTGATCAAATACCACCAAAAGAAAGCTCTGTTTGTGGGGAAAAAAAGGATGTAAATTTTGGGTACAGCATTGCATGACTGCGCAATTGTCAGTTAAAGTCTCCAAGTTGAAAAAAGTGGCCTGGTCATTGAGCAGCAAAATCTTCCGGGGCTAAAGTGGTTAAAGGGGCGTAACAGGGGTGTGTCCAATGCCCACGTAGTTTTGCTAATAGTTGTCTCTTGTTCCAATCTCAAAAAGTTGGGATGTACGCAAGAGAAGGTTGTGATTGCATAAAAAGAGGACCCTTGGTTTCTGGATTTAAGAGTTAGTACAAGTTATGTGATTGCACATACTCCACTGCCTATTAAGCAGAACCACAGCTTTACTGTAACCTCTTCTCTATCAGTAAAGAAGTTATATACAGTTCATTGTTCCAATGTTTCGTTTTACCCATTTAGTTTTTTCTCCACTTTTATAGAGCCGTTTCTCTTGTATTTAAAGCGATTTTGAAGAGGACATGTACCATGTGTAGGAGTTTATTGGATTTTATTTGATGCATGAACGTACAGGAGTCTCTAACCTAGCACTGAGTTTTTCTTGCAGTCTAATTGCATTGCGGCATTTGAATAGACACATCTTACTTTTGCTAGACTCCGAAAACACTACTTAAAATAACTATGATTAGTGGTCTTACAGGCCAAACACTATAGGTGGAAGGCGCAGGAACATTGCTATTAAACACAGTTGTTGTTTTTTTTATTTGGATGTAGTGTAGCTCACAAGCATGCATGCAAATGCAAAAGACTGCGTATAACTTGCAGTGCCTGCAATGCAATGCAATACAAAGCAAGTCAAACGCTGACTCGTATCTGTCATGCACACTGTACTTTTGAGGTAAATTGCAACCTGCTGACCCAAGTTGCAGATAAAGAATACATAGTTACGCAAGCCTTTAAAGTATCTATAAAGTATAAGCTACATGCAGAATAATTCTTGATGGGAAGTCTCCAGCTCTATGTAAACTATAGCAGACTGAAATTTTAAGTGGTTTTGAGAAAGACCTAAAATCCCTGGTCAAGTCTTTGCTTTTACTGTCCCCATTGGGAAGATGTCCCTTTATTGCTAGTCCTGGAGAGGTGACAGGGATAATTTTCCCAAAGTAAGATAATTCACTGGAAACGTTCAGCTTACTTCCTCTTCAATTAATAACACCATCATTTTAAATGTCCCTTACTTTCTGTTCTGGTGACAAATTTCAGGGTGGAAGGACGTAAATTAAAACTTGCAAGACATTCTGTTCTATCTCCACTTTATCCAAAAACTCATAGCTTGAGTTGCACTTTAATTTAAAAAAATATTCTAGGGTACTATAACAGTAATAAATCACCTCAAACCGTGCTCATGATACAGTCCCAAAGTCTAACAGGACCTTTCAGGGGTCTTTTGCTGATAGAACTCTGCTATATAGGCCATGTATATTAGTTCTAGTACCTCCAGGAGAGGTGGGAACCCAAGTAGGGGTCCTTCCAGGATGTCCATTATGAACCCTACCTTGACAAATGCTAGCCAATCACCCACCAACCCTGTTGGTACCAGAGCCCGAACTAAAAGCTGCAACTCACCTGGACAGGCCAGGCAGGGTAAAAGGGACCTCATGAACTAAGAAGCCCTTACACTTTAGCCATACTAAAGGAATGCTGTCCGATTATTTTGGCAGAAAATCAGTTAGGAAAGAGATTTAAACTGTACTATACCACTATTTTGAAATGTTAAGACTCTAATTTATTTACAATGTCAGATTAGGAAAGATGGAGAGATATTAAAGTGGACCTTTACTCCCTTTACTCCTATTTGTTCCTTCCATCCCTATTTTTATTAAATTGCAGATTTTTGGGAAACTGCTTTTTTCTGTAAAGCACAGTTCGTGTTTCCATGTTGTCACTGGTGTGAGAATGATGTAGCTGTGTGCTGCTCATTTACCTGCCCCCTGCCGGCCTGCTGTGTACACGAAGCAGCTGTGTGCGTTCTTGTACCAGAGAGAGAACATTCTTTTCTTGGGAAAATGTGCAAAGATAACGGTTATGATGTACCTGGTAGCAGAGCCTGAAATGATGAGGAAGGCCTCTCTTACACCTTTTAATTGGGAACCCTGGTAGTGTGAACAGAAGGTGCAGGAGTGAAGAGTGGCACAAAAAATGCCGGTAGGTCTTGCCAGTACCAGATACGGCAGGAGAGGTCGTCAGTAGTCTTCAGTGAAGCAGGCTGGTACTGGCGACAGCAGGTAGGTGAGGCGTGCACTGGTAGCAGACTGTAGAACAGCAGGCACAGCAGGATGTGTCAGGAAGCAGAGTCAGACAAGCCAGGTCATACACTGGCTGGACAGATCAGTTACAGAGGAGCAGGCAAGAGCTTGATCTGGGTTCAAGCTGGATTAGGAGCCCATCGGTGGTAGAGAAGCAAATTGAGCAGACAGAAGCTGAGATCAAGGTTGTATCTTGGAGGTCAAGGACATGCCAGGGTCACTGCAGGCGGAGTTCAGAGAGTGGTCAGACAAGCCGGGTCAGCAGCTGGAATACAGAATAACAGGGTCACAGGATACAAGGAAGGCTGAAACACAATGCAGCATTGATCCTGAGCACTGACACAGTTTAAATAGTTAATTTGGCACCAATATCTGTCACTTGTGCACATGAGCATGCTGATGCGCACGTGTGCACTCGCCTCTGCGCGTGCCGATATGCATGCATGCATGCATGCGCATAAGTATCAGCCAAATTCTTACATATACGAGAGGAAACTGGAATTAGCTTGTGAAGAGGCACAGAAGTCTGTCTAGAGGAACCATGTTGTCTACTGGCATGCCCTTCCTGACAGAGGTCTTTTGCCAAGGAAAGTGAGCTGAGCAGACCTGTGACTGGATCTCCCACAGCTGCACCAGAGGGATGGTCAGAGAGAGCCTTATGCCAAGAGCCCTAGAGAGCATAATGTTGCATGTGCCCATCTGCCTACATCTGAGAGGGAGAGGAAGCAGAAAGCTAGGACCTCTGAGTCATGTGAGGATCCAAGCATAGAGACTGAGCCTTGTGGGACCTGACTTTAGGAGGACCATCCGTGCTTATCCCAACATTAACACAGTTAAGGCAATAGAGATTGCTTCTTGTTTATCAGCCCACTATCCATCTACTGCACACTCTTAAAGGGACAGCTACATGTGTACCACCTACAGAAGGGCCCCAACGAAAACTGGCGAACACTGACAATAGGCACCTGTAGTTTATTGCCACCACAAGGGACACCCCTAATAAGGAAGGCATATGCCCAGCCGCTACTGGGGCTGTATGCATAGTGTGTACACAAGAACTTTAACTGTCTTGAGTTAGTTCACGCTGTTTTTTTTACCCAATTTTTCACCAGTTATAGTTTAATTTAACAACATTACAGTTCTATTGATTGCCAGCTTTTGGGTCAGCATTACTTTATCTAGTACATTATCTTTAAACCTGTTTGATTACCTGTTGGTTGATTTATGCATTGTTTAACAGCATAGCCATAATACATCTAATTAATCTATCCCCAAGGTGCTTGTGTTTTAATGTATGTGCATTGTTATAGAGTGGTAGCTTACTATCGCTTAAGTCACACATGTGTAAATAGTCTTTAGGTTATAACCAGGTACATCCACGGGGACCAAGCAATTTAGAGAGTCATGGAAAACAGAGAATCCATCATCACCAGTGGCTCCTTTTTGGAGAAGCACTACAGATGCTTACGTCATGCATCCCAGAAGACTTTGGGATAATCTAAAATACACTGTGCATGCACCAAAGCATGTCATTAGGGGTCTGGCTGTAAAAACTCAGAAACAACAGCTAGCTCCCAATGACGTAAGCAAAAAGATGGTGGCACAGTACCTGGCATGCCGCTGTGGAGCTTCAGATTACAGCACGCCAATGCTGGATATGTCGGGCACAAGTATATGTTTGAGGATAACCCAGTAAATTAATAAGAGGGGAAAGAAAAAATAGCACAGGGGGATAATGTTCCTATATAAATAGTTTAATGCATTGTGTAAATCTAAGCACGTTTCCATATAGTGCTGACATAACGTTACATGCAGTATTTGTGATAATGTTTCGTAATATTCATTTTTGGAGCTTTCTTCATTTCTTTACCCTTCATTGTTGATTTCATAGTCTTCTCCTGTGCTCTTCCATTTATAAATACTATTTGTCAGCATTCAGGAAAAACGCTTAGATGCATTGCTACAGATGTAAAAAATGAACACAGGAATGCTTCTTGTTCCAGAGTAAAATCTGACCAGTGATGAGGTCATTCTTTGAGAGAACGCCAAGTAAAATATATAATTATGCCCAAACTAATCACTGACATAAACCATTCAGGGTTTGCTCCATCCCACTGACGTTCAGCACATCTCATCTGTTTCCCATTGGGGTTTGTAGAATTAAGTGCGGACCCCCACTGCAACCGTTAACCCCTGCTATGCTGAAATAAAACATCTGTAAAAATTACTGCATGGGTACCTGCCAAAAATAAGGTGATGTAACTTAAGAAAAATAAATCATTACAAGGGCCCTATGCACACTGGACTTTTTGGTACCTCTCCTAAACTCCTTTGCTCCTGGCAGCAGAATTTTGGAAGAAAAAAACGTTTGACACCTGTAAACTTGTGTAACACGTTTAGGCGCGTCAAGTGTTTGGGCTCAAGTGCTAAACACGCCTAAAGACATTACGCAAGTTTACAAGGTGTTTAGGCATGTCAAGCATTTTTTCTGCCAAAACTCTGCTACTCCTAGACACACTGGTTGTAGGATTTTTTTTCTTCCCCTAAACTCCTCTAAATGCCTGGACATGCTATGCACATGGACACATAGGCTGTGTCTGCTGAGCTTGATAAAATACTCCCAAACATCCACAGCCATACCCCTCACGCATCTCTTTGGGTGGGGGCTGGATCTGTGACAACCCTTTCCAAGGGTCAACAAAAAGCTGATGCAAGTGGCAGCAAGAGTTCTTATTTAAAATCAAAACTAACAGTGATACTGAGAGTCACAGTTCTGAGAGCCAGTGACTTGCACTTAATCCAAAACACTAATTGAACACAAATACCAATGACCAGGTGACTATACTTTTTAACTTTTTTTCTCATCTATTTTACTGTTACCTATGCCTGTTTTACAATATCTTCTTGCACTGTTGTCTTTTCTTTTTATGAATACATGAAATGATTTTTTAAATTTCATTAAACTAAATCTCTAATTGTTCTAATTGAAGTTAAAGCGGAGCTCAAGGCTCCTTCAGAAAAAAATTACTGTAGCTACTGACTTTTAATATTAGGACCCTTACCTGTCCCGGGATCAAGCAGTGTTTTCACCCAAGCCAATTTTCCAAATGCATTTTTCATGCGCAAAGTGCGCTGTGCTTTATTAATGGCCCAGCGGCGGGGGTAGAAGGAGGTGGGTCGAACGTCTGGCTGAGTATGCCATGGCAAAGTCAGCCGGAAGTGGGAGGGGGTACCTGTAAAACCAGGTACCCGCTCTCCCCCCCCCCCCCAAAAGGTGCCAAATATGGCAAAGGAAGGGGGGAGGAAGCAAACAAACAGAGCCTCCCCTTTTGTGTGGAGCTCCACTTTAAAGAACTTTTGCCTCTTTGAAGTAAGCATTGGTATTGTAAACTCTGTTACATTCCTGCCTGGTGTAGCAGCAAGTGATACAGACATTTATTTTCAATATTGTGGGCATGTAAAGGGTTAACTGTGTAATTAGCCTTCCCTATTGATGGTCACTCTTCAGTCAGCCATACATGGAATCCAATTTAGCCAGTTCAGCAGGGACTGACTTGGGTACATCCAATCTGTATGATTTTTTACATGCAGTTACTGCCAGCGGCAAATGCTGCTAGAAGTAATTATTATGTTCTGCCGGCTGGGAAGGCTCTCCGCATCCCCCCTGCTAGCAGAACACAATAGCTATTACTCTATCAACACTGACCAGTGGAGAAAATTGAATCATCTATGCGCTGCTTTAGTCTGATGGTGCTTAGATTGTTGTCCAAGAGCAGGTAAAAATCTCTGTACAGGGGGAGTCCAAGTGGGTAATATGCCACAATTTGGTTTCCAGCATTGGGATCTGAGAGTGTAACCATCACAATACCCTTCCACATTTTACTGAAATATGAGTTTTGTTGCAGTCTGGGTCCCAACTCATAAAATTCACCATCCCTTCCTCTCCTGAAAGTAAGTGAAGGGAAATCTCTAAATAAAAACTTGACAGGGTTTCACCACCTTCCCCACTAAAAACGAAACAAAACCATTTCTGCTAGAATTGTATTTTAAGGTGAATGTAATCCCTCACATATACCCAGTGAAGTGAACATCCTCAGATGATACACAGAGATGAGACAAATCTCCCTACATCAGTTTTACATGTATATCTGCTCTCTCCAGCTTTCTATATTCTTTAGAATGTGCACATCGTGTTAGAAATTTTTGTTCCTGTTTCAGCAGTGGGATGGGAGTTTGGGCATACATTGTATGTGAGCTGATTGGAGGAATGGCACACACCCCACCTCCACATAGGCAGAAGAATGAAGAAACATGCAGAGCTGTGCTGTGAATAGACAAACTCTCTGCTTGTCTCAAAGTCCCTTAAGCCCCATACACACACGCAGATCGTCGTCATACAAATGTTCGTCTTTTCTCCCCGGGATGTCGGTGTCTGTTGAAAAGTGCAAAGACAGCACAAGGACAGCACAAGAATTTTGTCCGCAGACTTCAGCTGACTGCAGAAGTGATGTCATGTAATGGTTAACTTTCCCTGTGTTTTTTATTTTCTGAGCATGCCCAGTCTTGCAAATCTGCGGTCTGTCGGCTGATTTCTGTACTGACAGGCAAACAATTGTCCGTTCTGGTGTCTGCAGACAAAAATTTTCATGTTTGCAAGAAAGACTCTTGTCCGCAGATTGTGTGCAGACATCTGTCGGAGGCACCATACTAACACGCATACAATCGGCAGATCTTTCGTCCGCCGACGTTTGTATGACGACGATCTGCGTGTGTGTACGGGCCTTTACTCTACACAAATTTCCAGCTGCTTTTATCTCCTGTGTCAGAGAACTTGTCAGAATGACCTCATCACTGGTCAGATTTTACTCTGGAACGGAGCAGCTGAAAGACACGGGAGATTTGGAGAGAGATGAGTAAACACTACAGATATATTTGCCCAGAACAGATTTCACAAATGGGGTTTGCATCCACTTTAAGCAATACTGAACACAGATCCTGCTGACTGTTAATTAGACTAACAAGTTATAATCATGGAATTCTTCAGCTGTTTTTAGTACAACTGACTGATAATATACTGTATATTCTAAAAAAATATGATATATACCATAAAATGATTGCAGTGCTTTAAAATAAAAAAGCAGTATGTGTTTTCCAAACAAGAACTGACTCGTTCATTATGAAATGCCTTTGCATGGAAAAAAGACAATTCATTTCTGCTGCTCAAGTTTTTACATGCAGTATGTATAGTTCCATATGGCTGAAGCTGCACACATATGGGCAATGTGCAACAGATTGCTGGAACAGATCTCAGCGAGAGAACATCCCAGTAAATATACACAAAATGTTACATCATTCCCCTGTTCACTTTGATCAGTGGGTTCTTCTCTGCATTTTAGTGCTTGCAATACTTTGTAGGCGTTTTTGGCAACTATGTTACTGACAGAAGCTGATTTTACATGATCTCTAACTAGAAAATCATTCATACAATTCTTGGTCTCTGCTAAAAAGTCATTCCATGTACCCTTCAATATATATGTATGTCCCTTAGAATTAGCTGCCCTCTGACTTCAAAGCGTTACCCCTTCCTGAAATTCCTTTGAGTCAGAAACCTGACCATGCCTGGGGAAAAGCATCCAAAATTCCCTTCTTATGTACACTAAGCACATCCATGTGTGCCTGACAATTTATGGGCTTTTTCTGTAAATCTTTGGGCTCTGTGCATTAAAGAAATTCTTGCTTTGATGCAATGTGATGCCAACATTTACACTACATACACTATGAGATTGTACTTTGCATAAAACATTTGTGACAAGGTTATTCTGTGCAGGTTTTCCTTCAGACATATCTCTTTCATAAATGAATAGTTTGGGAAAGCTTTGAGTGCTGGTGGCCATTGTTGATATTGCAAATGTTAGTTTCTTGGTTGCCCTGGCATCCTTGGTTTAATACTTTGAGCCACTAACCCAGAAAAGTATGTAAATAAAGACTTTTAACTTTACACTAGCATTGCTAATGTACATACTTGTTCCAAGTCAGTGACTTAGAAAGTACTGAGGCTAGAGGGTTAGCATAACAGGAAGGAACTAGAATTTTAGGAGGAGGTCAGCAATGGTATCTATGATACTTTATATTACCAAAAAAATTGGGACGCCTGCCGTTATAGGCATGAACTTTGATGGCATCTCAGTCATAGTCCGTAGGGTTCAAAATTGAGTTGACCCACCCTTTGCTGCTATAACAGCTTCAACTCACCTGGGAAGGCTGTCCACAAGGTTTAGAAGTGTGTCTATGGGAATGTTTGACCATTCTTCCAGAAGTGCATTTGTAAGGTCAGGCACTGATGATGGATGAGAAGGCCTGGCTCGCAGACTCAGCTCTAATTCATCCCACAGGTGTTCTATCGGGTTGAGGTCAGGACTCTGTGCAGGCCAATCAAGTTCCTCCACCCCCAAACTCGCTCATCTGTGTCTTTATGGACCTTGATTGTTCACTGGTGCGCAGTCATGTTGGAACAGGAAGGGGTCATCCCAAAACTGTTCCTACAAAGTTGGGAGCATGAAACTGTCAAAAATGTCTTGGTATGCTGATGCCTTAAGAGTTCCCTTCACTGGAACTAAGGGGCCAAGCCCAACCCCTGAAAAACAGCCCCACACCATAATCTTCCCTCCACCAAATTATTTGGACCAGTGCACAAAGCGAAGTCCATAAAGACACAGATGAGCGAGTTTCGGGTGGAGGAACTTGACTTGCCTGAACAGAGTCCTGACCTCAACGGAGACTGCAAGCCAGGCTTTCTCGTCCACATTAGTGCCTGACCTCACAAATGCGTTTCTGGAGGAATGGTCAAAAATTCCCATAGACACTCTCCTAAACCTTGTGAACAGCCTCCCCAGATGAGTTGAAGCTGTTATAGCTGCAAAGGGTGGGCCAACTCAATATTGAACCCTACGGACTAACAGTGGGATATTTATCAGTAAATATCAGCACATAATACTCTCAGTGGGTTGCTAAGGGCTAATACTGTTGTTGGACCTGTGTACTAATTCTGTAGTGTCCCTTGATCAACATTTGAATGGCTCTTTATTTTTTGCCAAGCATTCTATTCACTCCTGGCATTATTCTAAAATGTGATGTAAGATTCCTTTAAGGCCTGTTTTGAATACCCTGTTAAAGCAAAGCAGAAAGTCAGATAGAAGTCCAGTTTGTTAATAAACAAAAGGAATAGAGACGTAGATGATGCGCCAGAAACAGGGGTTCTGATTAGTAACACATGTATTAACTGGTGGTTTGAAAGGAAGAATTACTAATAGACAATGACATCTTGCAGGACTGTGCAGATGATGAGGAGTTGCAGGTCCTAAAAAGCTTTCTCCAGTGGGCATCCTGGGACATAAAGTATTGTTCCTCGAATGCTGGAGACCATATTTTCATTAAAATTTAACTCCAGCCATATTTAAAAGGCATGAGCTAATGCAGCGCTGTATTCATTAATACATTCTTAAATGTATTTTTTAAATTTGGTATCGGTCTCATCAATTCTCTGTACAGTAGAGCTGACACTGGGAGGGGGAAAAATAGCACAAGGAGTGAATCAGGTGTGCCCCACGCAAGGAGCATCCTGACAGAGGAATAGAGCAGAGGGAGAGAGAAAGGGCTCATGAGTCAATTTGGCCGGGAGAGGGACAAAAATCTATAATTGTTACTAAAATACAGCAAAAAAAATTAGGTTTCCTTTGCAGCCAGAGGGAGTTGTGTTGTCTTAACTGCCCTGTGAAGTAGTTTTGCACAGAGCGGCCTGGATCCTCTTCTTCTCCGGTCCCTCTTTGCTGCTCCTTGCCTCTCCCTCCTATCGATTGCCCCTACAGCAAGCAGCTTACTATGGGGGGAACCCAAGCCGAGCCACAGCTCCACATGTCCATTCAGACACGGAGATGCAGTTCGATCCCGCCCCTTCTCTCTCATGATTGGCTAACTGACTTTGATTGACAGCCATGGGAGCCAATGGCGCCGCTACTGTGTCTCAGCCAATTAGGAGGGATAGTCCCGGGACTTGTGGACATCGCTGGACAGAGATGGAGCTCAGGTAAATATTAGGGGGTGCTGGGGAGGCTGCTGCACACAGAAGGCTTTTTAGCCTAATGCATAGAATGCACTGTTACGGACCGTTTCAGCAGACAAGGGGTTAAAATCTGTTTAGGCGATATGCCCCTTTCTGAGAGACAGGCACAGCTACTGCAGAATAACAAACTCCCGAACTGGATACAAAATAGCACTCCAACCTGGAACCTCACGAATAGCTGCTAGCAGACGAACAGGAAAAGCATACATCAGCTTACACTCCTAGCAATCAGTCTCCAACAGCATACAGTGAATCCCCCCAAGAACGAGACAGAGCTCCAAGTTGAGGGTAAAACAGGAACAACATTTATTGTAAGAACACAGCACACTTTTATACAGAATTTGGAACATCCTTCACCCAACAACCGCTTTCCCATTGGTCAATTTCACAGTACCTGCAGTCCCCCATAAGGTCCTCTCCAGACATGCAAATGAGGGCTCGAAAATGAGTCAGTAGTGATTGGTCAGATAGCTTGACCAGGAGGGCTGCTATGCAAATGAGGACTTGAAAATGAGTCAACAGGGCTTGGTCAGATAGCTTTGACCAATGCAAGGAGACAGAAGCCCCAGGGGGCAATCAATGTAAACTATAGTCAGACACAGAACAATGGTTCCCTAACGAGCCCTCAATACACATTACTCTGAGTGTCAATACCTCCCTTAGCAGACAACAGGTGAGGTCATTAGCACACCTGACAAAAGGTGAATGGGGAGCCACCTGTCTGGGGAGACAGTCCGTCTCCTCAGAACTTCCTGGAATGACCATATTAGGAGTTGACTTCCTGTTCCTTACAGTTTACAGGAATAAGTTTTAGCTTCCAGGATAGAGGCAAGACTCCATTAGCCACATTGGTTAAAGAAACACAAAAAGACACAAAAATGCATAACTCCCAGTCTACTGAACAGAACCCCCACATTCAACCCATCCCCAGATAGCCTGGATCGGAGCGCTCAACATATCCAAACAGCGCTCAGATGCCACAAACACAGTATAAATTGCCATGGGGTTTACGTTTAGCATGGGCTGATGAGAGAGGGTCCATAGTCACCTTGCAGGAGGCGAGCAACCAGGCTTCTCCAATGCCCAGTGGCGAGATTGGTCTCGTCACATTTCTCCCCTTTTCCAAACAGACTAACAGGGTATCTGACCTTCTGCCGGTCAGTGCCCTTGTTAGTCCAGCAGCCCACCCACAAAACAGAAACAGCAGTACAGCCCACCCAAAAGAACTGGTTACTACACCTGGGTAGAAGAGAAATTTGTCCATGTCCAGGTGCCTCACCTTGGCTGTGTGGGAGACTGGCAGACTGCCTTGGTGGGTTGCTGAGTGGGCAGAGACCAGCGGTACTCTGCCTTGGTGCCAGCGCTACCACAGAAGTAGCCTGGTTGGAGACGGGTTGTTGGAGGGGGAGACCGCCTGTCTCCCCTTTAGATACACCACCATGCTGCTGTGGGGGAAGACCGACTGTCTTCCCTTTGGCTAAACAGCCCTGTTGCTGGGGGTCAGGACCGACTGTCCCTACCCCCTGTGCTGTGAGTGCAGAGACCACGGTCCCATCTGCACTGTTGGGGGGCTTACTGTCTCCCCCTGGTACGTTAAGCTGCTGCTGTGGGATGGAGACTGGGCTCCCAATTCCCAATAGCTCAATCTGCCGATGGGGGACAGGACCAACTGTGTCTGCCCCCTGTAACTCAATCTGCCGCTGGGGAATGGAGACTGGACTCCCAATTCCCTGCACTTCAATCGGCTGCTGTGGGATGGAGACTGGGCTCCCAATTCCCAACAAATCAAACTGTCCATGGGGAGAGGGGGTAACAAGCTCCTCTCCCATATATACTTCCAGCCTTTGCGGAGGGAGACCAACTGTCTCTCCTCCCAACACAGAGTCCTGCTGCTGGAGAAAGGAGACTGGGCTCTCTATTCCCTGTAGGATACTCTTCCGCTGGGGAATGGAGACTGGGCTCCCAATTCCCTGCTGTATCTCCCGCTGGGGAATGGAGACTGGGCTCCCAATTCCCGGCACATCACACTGCCGCTGGGGAGGGAGGACACTGCTCTCCTCTCCCTGTACTTCACACTGCCTTCCCGGCATATAACTCTGCTGCTGGGGGGCAGGAACAACTACCTCTGCCTCCTGTAGCTCAGCCTGCCGCTGGGGAGGGAGGACACTGCTCTCCTCTCCCTGCACTTTACACTGCCGCTGGGGAATGGAGACTGGGCTCCCAATTCCCTGCAGGACTGGTGGAGAGACCTCGGTCCCATCTCCACTGGCCACCTGGGGTTCTTCCCAGTAAAACTGTACCATCTCGTCCCCTCTGAATGGGTCTGGCTCTGGGTCTGTCCTGCTGCTCTCCTGCTGAGCCTTCTCACTGTATTGGAACAGCTGCTGGTAGCCCTGTTCTAGCTCCATCTCCCGGGTCACCAGGTGGACCAGGTCTTGCTCAATTTCGTGAGCGTCGTCCCAGTCATACCTGCTCTCCCTCCACTCCAAGAGATCACTGAACTGGGCTTGTGTAGGGCTCCCAAATTCCAGCTCTGAAAAAGACTCCCATAACAAGCCAGGGCCATCAAACTCCTCTCCCTCTGGCTTGTCATGCTCGGCTGTCCAGGGCAGGTACTGTGCCCCATACCACCAGAGCGCCTGGAAGGCATCCTCCAGCCACATCTCCTGCCATACCCGGAGCTCCAATTCCTTTACCCATTCCTCCAGGGGCTGCTCTCCCAGGAAGGGCATCCGCAGGGCTAGTCGCTTCTGCAGTCGCTGGTCTTCCTTGGGGAGTCTCTCGCCCCGCTGGTATTCCACCATACCCAGTGCCTGGTACCAGATGCCTTTACGGACTGCATCTCGGTCATCCATGGCACCCTCATCGAACTCCACTGCTGGTTCCATGCTGGTGCTGTCAGGGTCGCTGTACTAAGACATGCGTTGCCCTCAATTGTAAAATCCAGAGCAATGGTGTCTCCTGTAGCTGTCCTTCTGGCTGTAGGAACGATCCAGCCGCTTGCCACCAATTGTTACGGACCGTTTAAGCAGACAAGGGGTTAAAATCTGTTTAGGCGATATGCCCCTTTCTGAGAGACAGGCACAGCTACTGCAGAACATCAAACTCCCGAACTGGATACAAAATAGCACTCCAACCTGGAACCTCACGAATAGCTGCTAGCAGACGAACAGGAAAAGCATACATCAGCTTACACTCCTAGCAATCAGTCTCCAACAGCATACAGTGAATCCCCCCAAGAACGAGACAAAGCTCCGAGTTGAGGGTAAAACAGGAACAACATTTATTGTAAGAACACAGCACACTTTTATACAGAATTTGGAACATCCTTCCCCCAACAACCGCTTTCCCATTGGTCAATTTCACAGTACCTGCAGTCCCCCATAAGGTCCTCTCCAGACATGCAAATGAGGGCTCAAAAATGAGTCAGTAGTGATTGGTCAGATAGCTTGACCAGGAGGGCTGCTATGCAAATGAGGACTTGAAAATGAGTCAACAGGGCTTGGTCAGATAGCTTTGACCAATGCAAGGAGACAGAAGCCCCAGGGGGCAATCAATGTAAACTATAGTCAGACACAGAACAATGGTTCCCTAACGAGCCCTCAATACACATTACTCTGAGTGTCAATACCTCCCTTAGCAGACAACAGGTGAGGTCATTAGCACACCTGACAAAAGGTGAATGGGGAGCCACCTTAGACAGTCCGTCTCCTCAGAACTTCCTGGAATGACCATATTAGGAGTTGACTTACTGTTCCTTACAGTTTACAGGAATAAGTTTTAGCTTCCAGGATAGAGGCAAGACTCCATTAGCCACATTGGTTAAAGAAACACAAAAAGACACAAAAATGCATAACTCCCAGTCTACTGAACAGAACCCCCACATTCAACCCATCCCCAGATAGCCTGGATCGGAGCGCTCAACATATTCAAACAGCGCTCAGATGCCACAAACACAGTATAAATTGCCATGGGGTTTACGTTTAGCATGGGCTGATGAGAGAGGGTCCATAGTCACTTTGCAGGAGGAGAGCAACCAGGCTTCTCCAATGCCCAGTGGCGAGATTGGTCTCCTCACATGCACTAAGATAAAAAAACCTTCTGACTTTACAACTCCTTTAATTATGGCAGGTAAAACAGCTCCTATATACAGTATGTATTTAGTTGTATGTGCAAAAATATTATCCAGATTGCTCACATCAAGTAGTATAGGGATGTAATTACTATTTTCTTGAAGCTGTAAACCAGTGATCCTCTAAACTTTAACCTTTTCCATTTATTTCAACCAGAAATGTTGAAACTTGAACCTAAAAATTGACCATAGCTTGTCTAAATAATTATCTTAGTGATTGAAAAGTGTCAATTTTTGCTCTGTCCAATGGTATTGTCCCAAACCTCCTCTTATGGGATCCCCCAGCTACATTCTGGACTCCTCTTCTTCTCTGTACTCCCCTTTTGGAAGCTGCTTCCTATGGGGGCATACCTGGGTGCTCACTCCCAAGCCAGGCTGTATGCGTCTATTAACACACAAAACATGTCTCAGTCCCACCCCCCTCCCTGCTTACAGGATTTGATTGATAGCAGCAAGAGCCAATGGCTCCCGCTGTTGCCTCTGTGAGCAGAGAGAGAGGAGCCAGCTGCTGCAGCCTGGCACACCACTGGATCGAGAAAGGAATTGATAGGTAAGCATTAAGGTAAAAAATGTCATACCTTTAGAACCACTTTACCCTAATAACAGTTGAAAATATGTTTTTAGTGTTCTTGGAGTAATGCTGATCCTCTCAGGGTGATGTGAAATGGCCCACAAAATGGTATAGCCGCTGACATCACTAAATGCCTCAGCACTTACTTTTCTGGGTGAATTTACTCCCAGGGCGGAATCCTTGGCATATGGTGGGATGTGTGAATTGGGCAACAGTCATTTTGTTTTTTTATTGTTGATTAAACTTAGGAGAGGGGGTTAGGGAAAAAATATACCCAAACAAAGTTGGCAACAAATCTGGCCTACATAGGTAACAACTGGAATCTCAATTTAGATACAGCTTGTGCATTTCTTCTCTCCGGTTTAGTTGGTAATATGTGGCCCTTTAAGAGCAGCCACAATTCAGGACTATGACTTTGTATGAACATTTACAGTACCATTCATACATTGGATCTTTTTCTATGTGGACATTTTAAGCCCTTAAATCTTTCAGAGTGGCCACAGGTACCATATTCCGCAAGCAGTCATTCTTTGTGCCAGTCAAACAGCTGCAGCTTCCACCCAGCTCTCACTGGACACTATACAGCCATCCAGCAGCTCACATCACTGAACAAACTGCTTAGTGAATGGCTGGAGAGAATACACACCTAGCTGCATAAAGCAAACACAAACTAGGAACATTCCAACTTAAGGCAGGGTTTCTACATTGGAACTTTACAGATTTCTGACCCATCTGATATCTTCCAGAATGGTTTATGCTCTAGGCTGCATTGAGCTCCCATGAACTGTATCAACTTATTCTTATTAACAACATTGTGGACTTTACATATTGTGCACCTAGACCAGTGGTTTCCAAATTGCGGCCTGGGGACCGCATGCAACTCTTTGCTTGCTTTTGTCCGAACCTTGGAGCATTATTTCCCCCACTGTCAGCAACAGTGGGGCATATGTTCTGCCATCAACTCTGACAATGGGGCACTAGTTCTGTAACTGACACCAATGATGGGACAATATTTCTCTCACTGACAACAATGATGGGTTATATTTTCTCCCACTGACACCAGTGATGGAGTGCTATTGCTCCCACTTACACCAATGATGGGCGCTATTCCTCCGACTGACATCTAAGATGGGGTACTATTCCTCCCACTGACACTAACTATGGGACACTATGCCTTCCACTTGTGCCAAAGATTGTACACAATTTCTTCCACTGACACCAGTGATGGAGTGCTATTGCTCCCACTTACACTAATGATGGGCGCTATTTCTCCCACTGACATCAAAGATGGGGTCCTATTCCTCCCACTGACACTAACTATGGGACACTATTCCTTCCACTTATGCCAAAGATTGGACACTATTTCTTCCACCGACACCAACAATGGGGCACTATTACTTTGCCTAATACCAACGATGGAGCATTATTTACTCCCACCGACGCCAGGGCACTTTCTTTAGCCACTGGCCACAGTTCGACCCCTCTAAAGTTTAAAGGACAGTAAAGTGGCCCTTTGTTTAGAATGTTTGTAGACCCCTGACCCAGAGAATGCTTCTCTTGATTGGCAGCATTTAAAGAACAAATTTCAATCTGCACAATTATCACAATCACGCCAGGGAGCAAGCCAGCACTTGGAAGTGAAAGCCACCTCAATGTGTACCAATAACAAATTATGTAGTGTCATTTTGTTAGCAATATTTATTATTTTTTTACTATTATTTTAATGTTATTTGATTATTGAAGATATTGAGTTTTTTCTGTGAAATTAGTTTAGTAAGGGTAGAGCTGCACTATATATTTCATTATTGATTGGCAGCATTGCCCATATAAGAAATACATGTAAACACACGGGTTAACCCTGATCATTTTATATTCAAAGTACCCAGATAGGATAAAAAAAGAGGTTATAAACTGAATAACAGATTTTTGTAAAAGGCAGTAAATTGGAAGTTGTGAACAAAAAGTTGTTTTTAACTAGTGTTAAGCAAACCAGTCCCAAGGTTGAGTTTCTGCCAGCTTGGCCTACTTCTCATGAGCGGATGATCACACGTTTGTTGACCTGTATTACACAATTCATTCCATTATGTTGTAATGTGCTTGTTAATCGTGACATTTTTGGGTCTTTACTGCAACTGTGTGCCCACTAACCTGGGCTGGATTTTTTATTAGTCACAGAAGGCACATACTCATAGGCTGCAGAGACAAAGCATCAGCTTTTTCTGATGAAGTTGTTGCAGGTCCCTAGCCAGGATCAATTCTTGCCACTCGGCTAGGGGGTCCACCACAATACGGGCTTGTATATTGGCCTAATGCTTCAGCCCAAAGCCTTTGCCAAATTCCAAACAGAAGGGACTGCAAGCCATGCAGGTATCCTGCATCTTAAAGTGGAACTACACTGCATCTGAGCACCACAAACCAAAAACACATTTACCTCATTTCTAAAATTCAAAGCAAATTTACTTATCCATCCATGTCTCTGTGCTTTATTTTGATGAGTAATCACTTTAAAAAAAACACTCCCTACCATTTCTGGCCGTGGCCATCTTGAGGTCATCCCCTTCCGAAGACTCCTGGGATGTATGGTATCATTTTCCTAGACATGGAAAACAAGATGTAACTGAAGAAATGTACAAACAATGAGAAATGTACAAATAAGTAAATATGATATACTGTCCTATTTATTTATTTATTAATGCTAGCAGCATAATGATTAAAAATAGTCATTGTTAATTGAGAGAGCGAAGTTACACTTTAACTATTACTACTGCATTTTTCTCGTTACCCTTGGCACTAAGAAATAAGAAAGGATCGCATGGTTGCATTAGGTTTATTTAAAATAACTATAGCAGAGTAAAACATTATAGATAAAACATATTGCTTATCAAAATGTCACAAGACGTGTTAAAATTGGTACTATCAATTTTGGTTCTGACTGACACTATTTTTCTGTATCAAGTGATAAAATTATAATGCACGGGTAACTGGCTCTGGACAAAAAAGCTGATATAAAATGGTGCTGCAATTCTGAGCAGTTGACCACCATTAGGGTTGCTGTTCCATGCGCTGTGCAATACTTGACATCTTAATGTTAGAGTGAAAAAAAACATCATGCTGTTATGTAACATTCTTCCTATCCAGATGGTGTTTAGTCCACTTCTGACATAGAGATTATAAAAAGCAAAAGGAAAACAAAAACTAAATGTTAAAAAAAATGGCAGACCTTTTAGGCACAATAGGAGACAAACAAGTTAAAAATTGCAGATTTTTATTACAAACAATAAAAAAGAAGGCACGGAGCTATGAGGAACAAATAAACATAGGGCTGGCATGACAGGGTGGAAGGGGAACCTAAGGCCTGACGAAGAGCGCATGCTCCACCAGGCGTCGCCATTTGTCTGAAGCTCGGCATCCAGGAAGTGATGTCACGGCCCTCGGACGTGCGGACCATTGGAGCTACAGCAGCCCACAGACCAGGATAGCCTCCTGCCACACACGAGAGACCCCTGCTCCCCTGCACAAGCTTCGTCCATATTCCTGCCACACACAGAGAGACCCCCCCCAGATACCTGATGCCCAGGACCTCCAAATCATGTTTTGATGCCTGTATTTACGCTACTCTTGTGAGTAACATTGCTTTTATCCCATATTAAAGTACTTTTATGCTACACTCAGATTGGCACTTGTGGTTCTCTCCCCCTTGTGTTTCATGACAGAGCCGCTTCTCTCTCTACTGCCAGCAGCCATCTCAGTGGATAGAACTTTTATTGGAACTTTTAATACCCCCCACCCCCCAGACCGGTAAGGCCTGGTGATCTGGTTGCGCCATTACCCCCCTATTTGAGTTTTATAAAGGGGTTAGGTAGGAGTTTGGTGGCGACCTCTGAGCTACACTAGTCATGTCATTTATATATAAAAACCACACAACCCAAAAGGGGAAATTCATATTACCCAACTCTGGAGTGGACAAGGGCTACCCTGACAATTAGATATTGTACTGATCATATACATAGTACATTGCTGGAGAATAGATGTCAAACAGTTGCTACAAATCCAGGTTGTCAACATGTTTGACATTGCCCATACCACTCATTGCAAAAGAGATCGATCCCTTGTGTCTGTGTGTGCTCTTACATAAACTAGCCATTAAAAAACGAAACCCAAGAATAGCTGGAAGAGAACCTTCAAACTTTTGAACAACATGTTGGTTGCTTTTGATTAAGTCTCTGTCTTATAACTTATCCTTCCAATATTTACCAAAAGGTTGATAAGTGAAAGAAACTGAGTTATCTATCAAAAAAAGTTCAGCACGTGTTGGAAAGTGTTTGATCACCGTGAATTTTTGTTCTTCTTTGCAGCTTAATTCATGTTAGATTTTCTAGCAACAATGCTGATTTAATTTGCAGCAATGCTGATTAGGAAAATATCTCTGTTTATTGTCCTACGAGCAACCTTTATGTGGTAGATTTTTAAAAAATGCCGCAGACACTTCACTTCTCATAAAAGTGCGATTGAGTTATTAAATGTAAAATAGTGTTGCGCAAATGATAAAAATCTAATAAAATGTGTATATAAAGTGATATGATCTGTGAACGTATAAACAATGGATCCTTTTCAAAATAAATATCTGTGCTCAAATAAATTGGATTCCTATGAGACCTTAAATATGTGCAATAAATATTTCATAAAATTGAAAAAAAAAGAAGACTCACAATAGTGCTTATATCATTTAAGAGAATCACTTTATTCCATTAAGATAGCGGAGCGATTTGCAGTGTTTGGCTGTGAGACTGTCGGGCTGCTGGCTAGATCCGCTGCAGAGGATAAGGGCTTAGCGGAGGCGTCTCCCACTATACCAATACAGCAATACAGAGAGGATTAACATCAAAGAGGCTGTCTAAAGGTGCATGCTTGCACCGATAAATGTGACTGCATTACCGTTTATCTTAATGGAATAAAGTGATTCTCTTAAATGATATAAGCACTATTGTGAGTCTTCGCTATTACATGCATACGAATATTATGAGGATATAAGGTGTACCTATGAGGATAAGATCACCAGCATCCACCAGACACCTGGCATTTAGATCCAACCTTACCTAATACGAGATTGTAAAGGAGGAGATTGACCAATCTATGGGAGGAGATCACCTGATCCCGCCAGGCAGTTAGCAATTGAGTGCATTTATTTTACATATAAGGTGAGCGCCCAATCACAAGGGGGTGCACAAATAGGAAAGAGCTGTGACACCCTTGTCACCCACTTGGTTGTTGGGAGCACAGCCACACAATTGGTGGCTTGTGCACTTTACAGTGGACTATATATTAGCACTTTATCATCACGGAATTCTTTGGACATTATTTATTGATATTTATAATTATTTATTTTCACTTATAAGGTTGTTGTTTTATTGCACATAATTTTATCGCCATTATATATGGTGCACCGTATACTATTTGCACAAATACTGTTTGCACATGTTTATTGGTGATCTAGCACGTTTGTTATTATTAATATATTGTTTTAAGTATCTATATTAATTTATCACTGAGGTTAAAAAAGCAGTTTTTATATATTTTAATTTAATTTTTATTTTTATATTTTATTTTTTCAATTTTATGAAATATTTATTGCACATATTTAAGGTCTCATAGGAATCCAATTTATTTGAGCACAGATATTTATTTTGAATAGGATCCATTGTTTATACGTTCACAGATCGTATCACTTTATATACACATTTTATTAGATTTTTATCATTTGCGCAACACTATTTTACATTTAGGAAAATATCTCAATGTCTTATTTACATTATCCATTTTTCTTGGCTTGTTTTGTGTTAGTACATCATCTGCTTAGCTTCCATTTCCAAATAATGAATTTCTCCTAGCAGATTAAAATATAAGATAGATAAAACCTCCCACAAACCAGAGATGGAAATATCTCTTGGAAGCTATAAAGTCATTACTTTCCACTTTTTAGCACCATACTGAAGCAATTACTCCACCATGGTAACTTACCACAGATACAAGCAAACCTCAAGGTTGTTTTTTTTTTTTTTAAGTCTTTAGTTCCCTAGGAGTTTTTAAATGCCTCTGGGAGCTGGGAGACTCTGTAGGTGTGTTGAGAATCATCCAAGCATCCAAAACAGCTGTCCTGGATGTCAGCCAGAATATTACAGTAAATTGGTCCTTAGGGCATTGCAAGTTCGGTGAGAGCTCTATAAAACAAATGCTAAGGAGAGTCTCATAAAGTTGAAAGTCTGCTGCACTTCCTGAACTAGAAAATACAATGCAGTTCTACTGTACATTGCAGGACTAACAAATACTGAAAAAGCAACTGATATTTAAAGCTGAGCTCTAGGCAAATGAAATACTTATAAGTGGGCTGTTTTGCCTACCAATAAAATTGTATTTCTGTCCATGCAGTTCTGAAAAATAGACAACCGTTTAAAACAGCACAACCAGGTAGAGGACAACACTTACAGTTAAAGTGTATGTGAACCCTCACCTTGTAAAAACTCATTCAGTTTAAAATAGAAATAAAAGGCAAAACATTTGTGTGTGTATTTATTAGGTAAACCTTGCTAGTCTTGGGTTGGACCCCCTTTTGCCTTAAAGCGTAACTCCACTTTTGTTGAGAAAAAAAACATTCCCCTCTCGGTGATCTCTGTACATTACAAGGATTTTAACAAACTTAGCTGCAGATTCCTACCTTTTATTATTCTGAAGAAATCATTGTTTGTTCCTCTGTGCCTCTGTGCTGAGTGGGTCTAATGGGAGTCGTTTCGTAATTATCTATCAGCTGTGGCAGCTGCAGAGTTCTAATGAGGGAAGCTGCTGGACCTGCTTTCCTTTAGACATGTTCCTATTGGGAGTATCTCACTAAAAATGGCATGTTTGTTGCAGAGGATGCCAGAAATCTGACTTGTATCTTAGGCAGACTTCTGGGAAAATTGGTGAGCCAATCACACAAGCAGGAAATTATGTTTCTGGGGGGTGGTCAGTACACATTCTGTGTACAGAACAGCTCCAGGTAGCCATATTGCATTGCATTTTCAGAAAAGTACAACAGCTGCAGATTGAAAAGGAAAGGTAATTTTTAATAACATTTAATTACAATATGACTTGTGTCACAAATGTATACGCTATATTGTCTTTGAGATTGATGACATCAGATAGACGAAACGCGTAGAGCTTCATTGCATCACATCTGCCTTCGTGGAACTCATTTCCGGTTACGTGGAGCGCATCGCGTCCCAGAAGTGCGCCATTGCTACAGCATTATTGTGCTTTCATACTGCCTTCTTATTATCTTTTTAATGTGAGTATATTTTCAATAAAAATTTGGATATTGTATCAACGGTACTACGCTATACGAGCCCTTCTTTCCCCATATGTATAATTGGAGCATACCCGGACCCTGAGAGGTTGGGCTATCCAGAGAAATAGGACCCTGGCAGGCTATACCTTCCATCCATAGGGACATCACCCAGACTGACCAGACCACCCAGAGGGACTGAGGGCTTGGATCTGAGGGGCAGAGGAGCCTATTACCACCCACAGGCTTGTAACCCCTGTAGGGGTAGTTACCTCTGGTAAGCGCGGTCCTGGGAGTGAGGGGAGCACCGGTTGACCCACCACACCAACCACACCTGAGGAAATAATTTCTGGCACCTGCACCGAAGTCACTCTGGCTGTGATACACGTTAATTCTCTGCACTGAAGCAATTTTTTGGCTTTTGGGAACATTTTAAGGACAACAGTATATGCTCAAATTTAGTAATCTATGCACTTTGGACATTTTATTTTGAGCATTTTGTGTTGTGGGACTTTGGATATTTATATTCCAACTTGCTACAGTACTTATGCGTTTTTCAAATTTTTAACCGCATATCCTTTCATTTATTTTGTCTTAGCTACCAAACCACCTTTGTTGGTATTTCCAAGCACCATATATTTATTCTCTCTTTTAGAACTTTGCACATCCATTGTTGCACCCAATTATTCGTTTTTGTCACAATTTATGTGCAATTTTGCAATTATTTTGAATATTTTTTGATGCGACTTTGGTGAATCGCATAATATATACTTTATCATTTCACACTTTTGCACGCCCTGTTTGGGCCTACTTGATAGCTTTAATCACTTCTACAGCACTTTATATACGATTTAAATTTGTATTTTTTGTGATTTTTTTATAATCGCATTATCTATATCAATTTCTCACTGCACACCTGATTTATATGGATATTTTCTTCCATTTTTGTAGGAGTTGAGTCCACAATTGTGGTTACTTCTCCTCCTCTTTGCACAGTCACTCGAGCACTTTAATTTACCCATTTTTTGGATATAATAGTGATCAACACCATCACTAATTTCTAGCACTTATTCACTTTAATTTATATGATTATGATTTATGTGTGTTTATGAATTTTATAATTTTTTAATAATTTATAGAGTGTACTGTTTGAGATTATATTTGTCTTGCTTATTATGACCATCGCCCTTTATACTACATGTACTTTATATAGTTGTTTATGCAGGCAGCGCCATCTACCTCTCTTCTTATCGTTTTTGCTATATTGTCTTTGTTTCCAGACCCCATCTCATACTCCCAAATATCCTAAGAGTCATGCAAGTGCGCTACGTACAGATTGCAGGGAGTCCGGGGTGCTCTACGTACAGAGTGCAGAAAGTCAGGGGTGCTCTACATACAGAGTGCAGGGAGTCAGGGGTGTGCTATGTACAGAGTGCAGGGAGTCAGGGGTGTGCTATGTACAGAGTGCAGGGAGTCAGGGGTGCTCTGTATACAGAGTTCAGGGAGACAGGGGTGTGCTATGTACAGAGTTCAGGGAGTCAGGGGTGTGCTATGTACAGAGTGCAGGGAGTCATGGGTGTGCTATGTACAGAGTGCAGGGAGTCAGGGGTGTGCTATGTACAGAGTTCAGGGAGTCAGGGGTGTGCTATGTACAGAGTGCAGGGAGTCATGGGTGTGCTATGTACAGAGTGCAGGGAGTCAGGGGTGTGCTATGTACAGAGTTCAGGGAGTCAGGGGTGCTCTACATACAGAGTTCAGTTAGTAGGGGGTGTGCTATGTACAGATTGCAGGGAGTCAGGGGTGTGCTATGTACAGAGTTCAGGGAGTCAGGGGTGCTCTACATACAGAGTTCAGTTAGTAGGGGGTGTGCTATGTACAGAGTGCAGGGAGTCAGGGGTGTGCTTTGTACAGAGTGCAGGGAGTCAGGGGTGTGCTGCTACATACAGAGTGCACAGTTCACGTCCCCCCACCAACACCCGCTTTGAGTGTACACAGTGGGAGTCTGTCAGCAAGTCCTGGCCAATGATTCATGATAAGAAACAAAGAGACTTTTAGCAAAAAGCAGCACGCATTACACATTGTTAGGTACAAATTTAACAAAGACATGTAGCAGAATACATTTGGGCTAGAATTTATGAAGAAAATAGATTTTTATTTGTTTATTTTTTATTGGATATGTTTTATAGCAGAAAGTAAAAAATATTGAATTTTCAAAAATGTATTTTATTGTTTATATCGAAAAAAAAAAAAAACAGTTGTGAACAAATACCAGCAAAAGAAAGCTCTATTTGGGTAAAAAAAATGATACAAATTTTATATGGGTACAGTATTGCATGACCACACAATTACTAGTTAAAGTAGCGTAGTGCTAAATAGCAAAAAAGGGCCTGGTCATGAAGGGGGTAAAACCTTCCAGAGCCGAAGTGGTTAATATGTTGTAGTCGGAGTCAAAGATGACTGACACTAGCTTTCATTTTGCTCTTTTTACTTTACAGGTATTTGAAATTACATTTTATATATTTAATACTGATTTATAATAAAACTATGTTTTTTGTGAGTTTTTTTAGAGAATGTAATCAATCAGCATACTATATCCCACGACCATAGTGTTTAGCAATAGGAGGACATGGAGGTGGAGGAGGGAGGGAAGGTAGCGTCATTTACCACTGTGTATACACCTACATGTGTGACTATAGTCATGTGGACTGCACAGATAAGAAAAAGCAGGAAATGAAGAGCTTCGAAGAGAAGTGAAACTGGAGCGTGCTCTGTAGATGACAATAGCTGGTCTACATGGTCTCAGCCTGCAGTTAGGAAAGTAGGATCAACCATGTATATTTCACTCTACACAAAATGAATGCTTTAGTGGCTTTGTGAGTATGCACACTCTGTTATATAGCATGTAATGAGAGTTTTTCATAGTCTGGGTTTAATGACACTATAAGGATTTAATAATAATTACATAGGAGCTCTGTTGCCTCTGGAAGACGTCCCATTGGACGAAACATATGTAGGGCAGAGCTCAGCAGTGATGTCAGAATGTCTGGGTTAAAAAATGCTAGGAAGTAGCAACATGGAAGAGTCAGATGAATAAGGTGCACTTTCCATAAGTTTGCAGCAAAGCAAAAAAAACATACACTTAACTGGAAGAGGAGATGACATTGGCTACAAAGGATACCACCTTGTAGGAGAGAAAAGAGAGAGGAATGTCTCAAATGTTTTAAAAATGTTGTTTCTGAAATGCAGAGAGAACCAGATTGGTGGGCTATCTGTGGCATCTGCGCATTGCTGAAGTTGTGGACCCTTAAAATGCAGAGTGCAAACACACACACACACCAGATCTTCAACCTGCAAGGAGTGACAAACTTTATTGGTCAGTGTACCAGGTCGTGGCTTGCAAACATTTGTGTGCAAATGGCAGTTACACAGTAATAGAATCAGCAATTGGTTCACAGTCAACAAGTAATATCAGAGGGACAGGCAAAGGGTTAGGGTGAGCATTGAACAAGCATTGTGAGAAACAAACTGTGTTGCACTGCCTCAATGCATTAAAAAACATTATTCTATCCCTTTAAAAGTGCTCACACAAACCAATATTATTTTATATGTGAATCAAATATTTAAAATTGTGAAATAGAAAATCCTATAAATGTAACAAGTCCCACAACTGAATAAACAATCACATAAAATAATGCCCCATAGTTGTGCAATCATGTAGCTCTTCCATGTTGTAAGAATAAATCCGGGGGGGGCGTGGCTTGGACATGACCGAGTGAGGACGCACTGCTCTTCGGCTCCCGCAGCCCGCCGCTTTTATAGCCTTAAACCGGACGAACAGCCTGCTCCAACTTCTCCTGAACCCCCATGTCACAACGCAGGAGGGCCCAGTCCCAGCCTCGGGGCTCGGCGAGATCGTCCAAGACCTCCATCAGCTCCTTTTTTACGGAGGATCGGGGCCAGCGTGCAGGCCCCTCCAAGATGGCGCCGGACCGCGACTCGCGGGAAGCCACTGCTCCTACGGCTGACGGTTGCTCCCAACCCGAAGCGTCTCCTATTCCTTCGCCCGTGCTGGTGAGTGACACTGCACCCCCACCCTCCCCGGGATCCTCCGCTTCCCCTGACCGGGGCTCTGACGTTCCAGACCTCCTTGGGGATAGGGACCTGCGCCAGCACATTTGGGCCCTCCCGACTAAGGCTGATCTTGACCGCTTTGCTAGCCGGGTGGAGACGGCCTTCAAGCAGGACATTGAGCAGCTGAAGACCGACACAGCCCATTTGGGTTCCCGGCTGGAATCCCTGGAGCAGAAGGTTGAAGACTCCCTTCCTGTGCTGACGCAGTTCCAGGAGCGGTTTAGGGCACAGGATCAGCGCATTGAGGCTCTCCTTTGCCAAATGGATGATCAGGAGAACCGCAGCCGCAGATCTAATATCAGGATCAGAGGGATGCCGGAGGCAACTGCTGCCAAAGACATTGTTCCCACCTTACAGGATATCTTCCGGGAGATCCTGGATTTGCCTGCGGCGGCCCCTATGGAGATCGACAGGGCCCACCGGGCGCTCCGTCCGCCATCGCAAGACGCTGACAATCCCAGGGACATCATTTGTAAACTCCACCGTTATGTTATTAAAGAGCAGATCATGCAGAAGATGCGCAGACGCCCTTTCTTTGAATTTGATGGAGCCCGCTTGTTTTTCTATCAGGATCTCTCTAGACGCACCCTTATGCAAAGACGCTCTCTCCAGCCTCTATTGGAATCCCTGAGGGCCGCAGGAGCTACGTATCGTTGGGGCTTTCCTTTTAGCCTCCAAGCGGAGCACAATGGTAAATCTGCAATACTGCGCACGAAAGATGATCTCCCTGGCTTTCTATCCCGCCTGGATTTGGGCCCTGTGGACTTTGTGGACTGGCGTCAAGACCTCAATGTGGTTGTCCCACAGCAGAATGGTCCCTGGCTCCCTGCTCGGGCTCGGAAGGGCTCTCGGGGTCGCAAGCGCCGATCGGGCGGGGCTTCCCCTGGCCCGGCTCCCCGGGGTGACCAGGCCTAAACTCCTATCCTAGTGACTGTCTGCCCCCGCTCCCCTCTCTGCCTCTAGTTTGGGTGGGCCTCCTCCTGAGGCTTTCCTGTGACTGCTGCTGGAATTGGTTTGCTTGGGGGAGGGGGTGGGGGGGTTTATTTTCCTTTGTGGGGTTCGTTATTCATTTCATGATTCCCGGTTTATTTTTTGCACTGTTTTTGCGGGGGCTGTACAGGCTCCTGCTCCTCGTGTCTGACTGCACTTCTCCTGTAGGCCATATCCCTGTCCCTACGGGGCCTTGGGAGTTTGCCCTATTTTGGGCACCATGGCTGGCTTCGGCGACCCCCCCCCAGTGGGGGGTCCGCAGGGGGCAGCCATGTTACTGGACATGGGCCCGGGGGTGGGCTCCGCGCCCTCCTCCGACCCCATCGCCTGGCGTACTGCCCAGGTGGCCGTGTTTTTCATGGCCTTGTTGTTCATTGAATGTATGTTTATTTGTTCATGGTTTTTTCCTTTTTTTGGCTCTATAACTGTCTCTCTCTGCCTCCCTTTCCTCTCCCTTTTTTCCTCTCCATCCCCCTCCCCCTTCTTTTTCTTCCTCTCCCCTAGGTTCCGGTTTTTCCGCGCCTGGCTCCCTGTGTCTGCAGCAGCGCCCCTGGTGATCATGCGTCTGACATCATGGCTGAGGTTAAGGTAGTGTCCTACAATGTTCGTGGTCTCTGCTCCCCCAACAAACGCAGCCGTCTGTGGCTGGAACTGAAGCGACTTAAGGCGCAGGTGGTTTTTCTGCAGGAGACTAATTTCACGGCCGCATCTGCCCCCAAACTCCCGACCCACCTGTACCCCCAGTGGTTCTTGAGCCACTCCCCGGTATCTAAATCCCGGGGTACGGCTATTGCAATCCACAAGACCTGCCCCTTTCAGCCGACCGCTCACCTGACCGACCCACAGGGCCGTTTTGTGTTTCTTAAGGGAACCATCGGGGGCCAGACTTACACCTTCGCTACGTTGTATGCCCCTAACACCCAGCAGATTTCCTTTATTGATAGGGTGCTGGAGCTATTGTCTGGTTTTCGCGAGGGTCGTCTGGTCCTTGGGGGGGATTTTAACGTGTCCCCGGACCCGTCGTTGGACGTGTCGGCGGGCCGCTCGGCGCATTCCTACGCTTTCTTACGGCACTTTCGCAAATCCTTCCAGGAGCACGCGTTGGTCGATAGCTGGCGTGTGCTCAACGCCTCCGCTCGCGATTATAGCTACTATTCCGCTGTCCATGATGTCTACACCCGGATCGACTTGCTGTTTGTCGATCAGGGTGCCTTAGACTCGCTCCTGGACTCCACGGTTGAGCAGATCACGATCTCTGACCATGCCCCCATTACCTTGCGCATAGCTCTGGCCCCGGTATCCGCGAAGCCCTGGTCCTGGAAACTCAATGAGAACCTACTGGATGACCCTCGGGTCTCCTATTTTTCCGAAAACGCATCAGGGGAAGTTAGCGAAGGCATGGTGTGGGAGGGGCACAAGGCCGTGGTCCGGGGTTCCCTCATTGCCTGGGGTTCCAAGCTTAAGAAGGAAAGGCAGCTGGACTTTCAGCGGGTCCTCTCTGCTTTGCAGCGTGCGGAACTGTCCCACAAGCTCACCTCTGACCCTGCAGCTCTGGCGGAACTGACTGAGCTCCGTGCCACTTTTGCGAAACTGTTGGATCGCCAGATTACCCGTCGGCTTAGGTACATGGCACATCGGTACTACGAGTTCGGTAACAAATGCGGCAGGATGTTGGCCAGAGCGCTCCGGAAGCGCCGGCTCTCGGTCCATGTCGCCAAGCTGCACACACCGACGGGCACCCCGGTCTTTCACAGCTCTAGAATGGCGTCGATGTTTCGGGACTACTATGCGGCCCTGTATGACCTCTCTCCTGGCGGGGATGCGTCATCTTTGGCGCGTAGGCGCCGGGAGATAGATGAATACCTGTCGTCCGTGGGTTTGCCCGGTGTTTCCTCGGCCCAACGTGAGGTCTTGGAGGCCCCCATCACGGTAGACGAGTTACTAACCACGGTACGGTCTCTGCCGGACGGGAAGGCTCCCGGTCCGGACGGCTTCACCAAAGCGTATTATATCAGATATTTCCCCCTACTCCACAAGCACATGTGCGCCTTTTTCAACAAACTGGCTGAGGGGGGTAGCCTTCCTCGGGACATGTCCTTGGCGCACATTACGGTCCTACCCAAGGACGGCCGGGATCACACTGTACCCCAAAATTACCGCCCCATCTCGCTTTTAAACACGGACCTGAAGCTTTTTGCCAAGGTCCTGGCGAATAGGATGAAGTCTCTGATTCCCGACATCGTGCACCCGGATCAAACAGGGTTTGTGCTGGGGCGGGAGGCGAGGGACAACTCTGTCCGCGCCCTCCATCTTATTCACTGGGTCCGCACCCGGTCTCCCCAGCCCCCCTATCTACTGCTGTCGACGGATGCGGAGAAGGCTTTCAATCGAGTGGATTGGAGCTTTCTCACGGCCGTCCTAAAGCGATTGGATATAGGTCCCCGTATGCTGAGTTGGATCTCTGCCTTGTATCAATCCCCAGTGGCCCAGGTTAGGGTCAATGGCAACCTCTCCGAGCCGTTCCCCATCCGAAATGGCACGCGACAGGGCTGCCCCTTGTCGCCCCTGCTATTTGCCCTGACCCTGGAGCCTTTGCTTTGCAGGGTGCGGGCGAATGTGAACATTAAGGGGGTCACGGTGGGCTCTTCGGAGCATAAGCTTTCCGCTTACGCGGACGATGTCCTGTTCCACGTGATGGACCCGGTCACCTCGCTGCCCAATCTGATGGCGGAACTCTCGGAGTATGGTAAAGTGTCCAACTTTCAGGTAAACTATTCTAAGTCAGAGATCCTACCCATCTCTATACCCCCGTCTATGGCGTCGGCGTTACGGTCCTCCTTCCCGTTTTCGTGGACGGTATCCACCATGAAATATTTGGGTGTCCATCTCACCCCCTCCCTGGACTCCCTATACGCTTCTAACTACGTCCCCTTGTTACGGCGGATTCGTGGAGATCTCGAGTCCTGGAATAAATCCTCCTTTACGTGGGTCGGCTGCACTAATATCCTTAAGATGGCGGTTCTCCCTAGAGTGTTGTTTCTCCTGCAGATGCTCCCTGTGCCGCTTCCCCGGCGCTTCTTCGCCGAATTGAAGAGCTTGTTTATTAACTTTGTTTGGGGGGGCAAGAGACCTCGGATAGCTGTTGCTTTGTTGCAGAGGACCAAAAGAGAGGGGGGCCTTGGCCTGCCTAACATTTTGCAATACTATAGAGCTGTGGCTCTCCAACGCCTGTTGGATTGGCGGTTTCAGACCTCCACTAAACTGTGGGTCTCCTTAGAGAAAACGGTGGCCGGCAGAAACTTGGCATACGCCCCGTGGGTGCCAGCGGAGGACAGGGGACTGTCGCATTGGGCATCCCCCCTGACGACCCACTCACTTCGGGTGTGGGATAGGTTCAATGGGGCCTTGGCTCTGGCCCCTCCCACTTCTCCGCTGGCTCCAGTGGGGGGATTTCCTTGGTTCTCCCCGGGTGAGCGGCTATCGTTTCTGGGCTCCTGGGCCAGCGACGGTGAGGTCAGCTTGGCTCGTTTCTGGTCGGATGGGCAGTTGGTCCCCCTGGGGACACTACGTGATCGCTATGGGAGCTTTCCATTTGATTTCTGGAGGCACCGACAGCTGTCCCATTTCGTGGCCTCGCTTTGTCAGCGGGCGCAGATCAGGACCGAGCTTACTGGCTTTGAGCGTCTATGGGCGGCCCGTGACCCCCAGCCGCATCTAATTTCCTTTCTGTATAAGTTGTTGGAGTCGGCCAGGCCCCCCTCAAAGCCTTACTTTATCCGGGCATGGGAGAGGGACTTGGATCTGGAGTTCTCCCCCGAACAACTCCATAGAATGTACCGCATGACCCATTCTAGCTCGGTAGACTCAAAAACGCAAGAGAATAACTACAAACTGCTTACTAGGTGGTATAGGGTCCCAGCCACTCTGGCCAGGTTTTGCCCCGGGGTCTCGGATGGCTGCTGGAGGGGCTGTGTGCAGAGGGGGACGCTCCTCCACGTCTGGTGGTCGTGCCCCTTGCTCCGCCCGTTCTGGGATATGGTTCGGCAACACATTCGGGCTGGCACCGGTGTGGACCTGCCGGACTCCCCGGGTCTTTTTCTCCTGCATGCCCCTCTGGTGCCCATTCCGAACTACAAACGAAGCGCTCTTCCACATTTGCTCAATGCGGCTAAGCGACTTATCCCGATCCATTGGAAGACCTCCAGGGTCCCTAGTGAAGCAGACTGGCTTCGTAAGGTGAAGGAGATTATGGAGGCTGAGGAGTGGCTGGCGACTTGTAGGGGAGCTAAGGAACAATTTGATGCTGCCTGGTCCCAGTGGCGTTTTTACGCCCCGAATTCTTTTCCTGTGTCCTCCAGTCTGGACGTGGCCCTCTTGGCGCTGGCCGATCCTGAGTTCCGCCGACGAGTCCAACAGGCCTCGGAGGTTCCTACTACCTAGCTACATTTCTCACCCTGTCGGTGGTGTGAGTTGTGGGCGCCAGGCGTGGACCTCCCTGTTCCCTTTCTCCCCTCCCTCTTCCCCCCCCCCTTCCCCCCCCTTTTTTTTTCTTTCCCTTTCTTTTCTCTCCTTCCTTTTTTCTTCTCTCTCTCTCTTTTTTCTTTGTTTCTGGCTGGCGAAGCTTCCTCCCCCCCCTTCTCTGATGCTCTGGATGGGGATCCTCGATGCTGGAGTGGTGGGCCATAGTGTGTAGATTGGTTTGGTGGTCCGGGCTCTCTCTTCCCCTGCCCCCTCCGGGGTTTGGGGTTGGGCCAACTGGGGCCGAATGCCCAGGCCTGGGAGAGCCCCGGCCCCGTCAGTTTTTTGGTTACTTAGCGGCCGGACCCTGGCCGAGGGTCTTCGATCCCACTCAGCAGCTCCTCTGATGTGAGCTGGGGTTTGAGGCGAGTCGCCTCGATGTTATGTTGTGTCCTTTTTTTTTTTCTATATGCTTGTGCCAGTGCTCTGCCCATCCATCCTGTATACTTTTGTTCTTGTATTTTTGTCGATTGTTATTGCACTTTTATTTTCAATAAAAATTGATTATACAAAAAAAAAAAAGAATAAATCCAGCGTGTCTCCACCAAAGAAGTTATAAGGACACTTACTGGACTCCCAAACCCCAGTACCATGTAGATTTAAGCAAGCTCAGCATTTCCCAGTCAGCTCCAGGTGGACAAATGCAGCCTTCTATGTGCTCATACTTCCTCTGACAATGGATGCCAGGGTCAACAGAACCGGCAGCACTCAATAAAGAAAATGAAAAAAAAAGTCCGGGTCCGTGTCCCAGGCTTTTTTCGAACTTTACCCGGACACCAAACCTCATTGAAGTCAATGGGGATCCGAACTTTCAGGCACTAAAATGGCTCTAAAAAACAAATGGAAAAGGCTAGAGTGCTGAAAATGGCAGCAAAATGTAGTTAAGAGCATGGCAGGTGCTCTTAAAAAAAATTCCCCTTTAACTTCCTCACATCCGCGCTACAGCCTATATAAGGCTGCAGCGCGGACTTGAATTTTCGGGAGGCCGTTTTTAAATAGCAGATTAGAACAGCACTCTGTAGTAAAATATAGCTGAACGCTGCAAACAACAGACTGATAAAATATATTTTTTTCTCCCTCCTCCTCCTCCACCTCCGTGGGCTCAAGTGAGGGCAAAAAGATTGTTCACTGCACCACCCCACACACAGCAAAATCGATGTAGATCACTAACGGACGATTGTTCTGTCCTGTGTCTCCTCATCTCTCCCTGCCTAATCTCTCCAGCCTGTCCCTAAAATGCTCAAATATCTTTCCCTGCCTACACTCCGACCTGTCCCTGCATTCTTTTCAGCACAATGTTTTTTTACCCTGTCTGTCCCTAATCAGCAGCAGCCAGCACTGTTCTGTGTGCTCTCTCCCTACACTACAGCAGACTGACGCACCGCGCTGTGTCTCTCGAGCTTATAAAGACCTGGGTCACATGCTTCAGCTGGCCAATCACAGCTACTAATACATTAGTAGGCATGGCTGTGATGGCGCATACCAGTTAAACGCTTGTTGATTGGCTGTATAAAGCCCGCCATTAAAAGCGCGCCATTACATACAAAGCAGGAAATAAAATTACCGAACACGGATTTTAAACCCGAACATACAGTAAAGTTTTTGGGTCCGTGTCCGGGTAACAAAAATCCAATTATCCTGTACGGACCCGAATAATACAGTCCGTGTTCGCTCAACACTACTCGCAAGACAGTGTAGGTATACAGGCTTCAAGTAAACCACCTCCTATGCCCAGGAAGATGTCCAGGACGAAACATGCAAAGGGCGGAGTCTAGCAGCGATGCCATTACTACCCCCGGAGCAAGCAGTGGTGGTATGTTTGATGCCTGTATACCTACACTGTCTCGTAGGTGCTTAGACATCCATGGTATTGTGGTCTGGGAGTCTGTAAAGTGGCCTCATTACTTCTTTAGTGGAGGCACACTGGATGTATTCTTACAATACAGAAGACCCACATAATTGCCTATTTATGGATCATTCACCTGTGGGGCTTTAATTACATTTGGTGGGTTTTCTGTTTCACAATTTTAAATATTTGATTCACAAATAAAATAATATTGTTTTACGTGAACACTTTTTTATGGCATGATACTTTGATCATAAAGGGATAGGATCATTTTTTTTTTTAAATATTGAGGGAGCACAACAGAGTTTGTTTTACTATTTACGTTGCTACACTGGTATCTGGGTATTGGTGAGTGCTGCTGTCTCTTTTTATGTGATTGTGCAGTTTGTTTGTTTTTTGTTTTTATATTGAGAAACATGCTAAAGTCCATAAACAAAGAAACACGGATGCAGGAAAATACATGGACTGAGGCTAGGAAATGAACCTAATATTTAGGCAACATTGCTTTGATCACATCTAAATAGTGAGCTTAAATGACAGACCAGGTGGGGACTTACCCTGTAGGTGCTACATAAACCAGCAGGTGAATTCCAGCGACACCTATACCTAACAGTCCTGGGAGAGACTATCAAGGAAGGAGAGACTACATGCTAAAAGAACCAAAAGCATCAGATCTTATTTACTGCTAATCTGTAACAAGAATTATATTTTGTTAAAATGATTGAGAGGCCAACTGTGTTTTAGATTGAGAGGGCACAAAATAGAAAGGGTAGAATCCAGGACTTTAGCAGTGCTGAAGCAGACCCAGACATTTTTCCATCCTGTACTGCTATGTTTTATCATGTTTTCATTTTCATACCTATTTACAGATTAGCATTTTTTAATCTTTTTTTTTTTTTCATTTATTATATCTTAATTATTGGACACAGCTATTACCTGATACAACAGGTCCGCTGTGATTGGCCCTGTACTATGTGATAACTGTGAGCAATCACAAAGATCACAGTAGTACACAATGGCTGAATTATAAGCTGTTGTTTGTTTACAGCTGATGTGATCTCTGTGATTGGTCTATTTACCTTTAGTAAATCCACCCTGGTTTTATCAAACCCTACACTTATCTGTCCTTATGCATTTTATCAACAGCACTGACTGTCCTTTTTCACAGCTAATTATGTTGTCAATATGGCTTCTTAAAACTCTGGCTTTTTTAAGTCTAATCTCCTTGGAGTGACAGTGGGTCCCAAGCTTCGAGCTAGGATTCGGAGTAATTAGTACATTACCAATGGCAGGAGGAATCCATGGACTATTTGGGTATTAAACTAACTGACTCCACAGCGTCCCTATTTAAGGCTAATTTCCTTCCCCTACTTGCCTCCACGACTCAAGACATTCTGAGACTGCAGAAGTTCTACCTTTCCTGGTCAGGTAAAAATGCGGCCTTCAAAATGTTAATTTTACCCAAAATATTGTACATTTTCTCGGCACTACCTATTCAAATGCCAAACCATTTCTACAAATCTTTACAGGCATTAGTTAGTAAATTTCTTTGGTCAAACAAGCCACCTAGAACGCCACACAAGACCCTCACCAGGCAAATTCTGGTGGGGGGCATGGGGATGTGAAAGACTATCACATGGCGGCTATATTGGCACAGTCTAAGCATTGGTTCTCCTGTGGGCAAGCGCCTTTATGGTGCTCCCTGGAGCGATCTTGTATACCGCAGCCCTCATTGACAGACCTAGTCTTGGCGCTCCCCTTTACTAATAAAACAAAGACGATTAACCACCCCACTATCTCGGCTACACTCCAAGCATGGGCATTTTTTTGGGCACAAAAAATCCAGAGGTGGGGATCAAGCTCATTTGCCAATAGCACTGTCCACGTTGAGAGCACTGTCCCCGGATTTACATACTGCACACTGGGGAAAATATGGATTACATCATGTCCCTGATCTATACACTCAATCTGCCTTAATCCCATTTTCTGACTTATGCCAGCAGTTCCCTGACTTTCGGACGGAATTTCGGACATACAAAAGAGTAATACATATTTTACACACATTACCTGAGTTCTGAGTTGTCTATTGCTCTCCCTCGCCAAGTGCATACATTTTGCTTCACTGACACTCTAGGCAAACGTGGGATCAGCATTTTCTATAATTCCTTACACGACAGATCACTATTTTTGAAATTACCTCATCAATTAAAGTGGGAAAAGGACCTGCAACAGACTTTTTCAGATGCCCAGTGGTTGAAAGCCTTCAGGCTGAACTATTCACTCACCAAATGTTCTAACTTCAGGGAGGGGGCACAAAAGATCCACTTACGGTGGTATAGGACTCCCTATGTTGTAGCGAAATATAGTGGCTCCTGCTCTAACCTGTGTTGAAGAGGGTGTGGGCAAGTCGGAACCTTGGTATACATGTTGTGGTCTTGCTTATCCCTCAGAGGTTTCTGGACCTCGGTACATAGATTGGTGGCAGATATTACAGGTATTCTCAATAAACTGAAAGTGGAACAAGCTTTACTGGGTATTGGGCTGGACTGGTACCCTCCTTCATGCAGGGTGATAGTCCAACATATTTTCTACGCAGCCAGATTGGCGATAGCGCGCAATTAGAAAGGTCAGGTGCTGCCTTCAAGACGGGAGGTATTACAGATCATAGGAGAGTCATATGAATACGAAAAGATTCTTTCACGCTCTGTTCAAAATTTCAAACAATTTCATAGCAGGTGGCAATTATGGGAGGCATACCGAGCTTCTAGAGTTTAACCTCTTTCTCTTTTATTTTCCCTTATGGCACAAATCTTGGGCTTGGGTGGCCTCATGGGGCAGAAATGTTCCCATTTGGGTGCTTCGTGGGGACCACACATGTCCTGAGGCGACTGCAACCAGCTTCATGCATCGTGAGATGGATGGGTGACTATCCCATCTTGCTGTGTTTTCTCTTCCTTTTATGCTTTTTCTGTGAATTATCCAAAATATATGGCTGACATAGCCGTGTTATTGCTAGTCATGTTTAAGAATGTTCTCAATATTTTTCAAAAACGAATATGTTCACGTGTTCAAATGTATACGAAAAATTTTTTACCATATGTTACTACGTGTTTTGTATCTTCTTGAAAACCCAATAAAAATTATTTAAAAAAAAAAAAAACTCTGGCTTTCTAAAGTGAGGGGCTAGAACATAACCAAGCCACCATTTTTGGCCATTCTATGCCTCCTGACCTAAGTTTAGGCAGTGCATTATTGGTGTTTGGTTGCTGTTGTGGTGACATTGCATTTGATTGCTGGCCTGTGAACGGTGAATGGGTTGAGTTTGCCTGGAACCCATGCTCGATCTGAACCTAAAGCTCATTTCTAAATGCAGGTTCTTCACTGGATATAGGATCATAAAACATATTAGTATATGGTTTAAAACCATAGTGCAAGATTTTGCCTTTTTTTTAAATGTAATAAAATGGAATTGAGAACAATAGTTTGCTTTAAAATACTGTATATGCAAAATGTATACCTGCATCTGGAATAATTGAAAGCACTAAATAAAGTCTGTGAATCGTTTCACAAACTGAAGAGCAGTGGACTAAAAATCCACATGAGAATGGAAACCCAAACTGATTCTCCATCTATATCAAATGTATCCCCCAAGGTGTTAGTGACAGCTATGAACTCTGTGGTTTTATCTCAGAATTACAGTTTCCTGACATCATCGTTTTGTCTGTCTCCAAAAAGTATCAATTTACTTACTTTTTTCCATTTCAAATCCTATGGACTTTGTAAAACAGACTGAAATGATGTAGCTTTGTTTAATCAATGCTCCAATGTGTGATGTCAGCCATAAAATCTTACTAAAATAATGCTGATAAATTATCAACAGATGTGTGTTTTCTGTTTTCTTTACACAAACGTTTGGAAAATCAATTGCCGTAAGCGGTAGATTAACTGGTTAAATAAAAATTTTGAATACTATTTATTATCTTTACGCCTGGCTGTAAATGCTCTTGAATACACTGTATATGGTGACAAATGTTAAAAATGCTAAAAGTAGAAGGCTACACTTTTAGTCATTTTGGATAGAGTTAGGGAGGGTTATAACCTCTGTTAAGTTTTTTTTTTTTTTTTTTTCCGATGGGGAGTTTTCCCTTTACTTCCAAAACAGCAAGTGGGAAGAAATTCCTACAAAGTGAGGGAATCCCTGGATGTCACCAGGTTCACCAGATCTAGTGTCCCCACTGGAAGATTTCCCCTTTATTAATTTGCTAAATTTGGGATTTTCTTCCACTTTCTATTTCAGTGTTAATGGTAAACAGGACTAATAGAGAAGGTGCCACAGATAGGAATAAAAACCGGACAGGTGTTCCAATCCTTCTCCACTCCACAAAAAGTTTGCCTTTAGTTATACTTAAAAATGTATGTTAAACCAAAAACTTTTTTTTAGTCTAGTATTCAATGTAGTAGGGAAGGATAAGAACCCCTGTCTAGTTTTAGTTTAGCGTTTTAGTCCTTTTCCACTCTGTAAAAAAAAAAAAACATAAAATGTTTTGCCTTTAATTCTAGCTTAATTGTCCTAAGCTAATGCCTTGGTTTACTGGGTCATAAGCAGTGATGGAAGTAACTGCGTTTAAGTAAACGGCGTTACTTAATGCAGTTACTTTAGAGGGTAACGAGTAATCTAACTGATTACTCGTCCCCTCATGGTAACGCCATTGAAATTACTTCGGCAATTACCGCAATTACATCTACCACCACTAGATGGCAGTAGTGTAATTCCTCCTCTCCTCTATGACCGAGGGCGGTGCTGTCCGCAGTACTGGCCTCAGTCGATGAGAGAGAGGCAGTGCGGAGCAGAGTACAGTGTGCCAGGCAGCCCAGGCAGGCCATGAGGAGGGCACTCAGGGGGCAGAGGGCGGCCATTAATTAACCACCAGTCCACCACTGCCAGAGAGAGAGAGGCAGCAGCACAGGCCTGGAGGAGGAGGACGGAGCCAGACAGACCCCAGTGTGCCTGGGCAGGCCACACACCACCACCAACAGCAGCCAGCCACCACCACCACCAGCAGCCAGCCACCACCACCACCAGCAGCCAGCCACCACCAGCAGCCAGCCAGGCAGCACTGCAGCAGCAGCACAACAGGTACCAAAAAAAAAAAACGTAGTCACAGACAGTCAAGACAGGAGGACTCAGTTAGGACTCAGACCCCCACCACCAGTGTGCCACACCACAGGACTTAGACCCCCACCACCAGTGTGCCACACCACAGGACTCAGACCCCCACCAAAAGTGTGCCACACCACCGGACTCAGACCCCCACCACCAGTGTGCCACACCACCAGCAGCCACCACCACCACCAGCAGCCAGCCACTCCAGACAGCAGCAAATACCAAAAAAAAAAAACAAAAACAAAATACGGTTACTCATACAGTCAGGAGGACTCAGGACTCAGACCCCCACAGTGTGCCACACCACCACCAGCCACCAACACCACCACCTACCCACGCTATACACCCACTGACCTCTATGTACACCTACCCACCCACCCTATACACCCACTGACCCCCAAATACACTTACCCACCCTATACACCGGCAGTGTACCACGCAGGTACCACAGTACCACTCTCAGCAAATACCAATCAGGTACCACTCAGCAAATACCATGCAGGGACCACTAAGCAAATACCATGCATAAAAGGGGCATATAAGTTATTTGACATATTTGATTATTTTTTTAAAGTAACGCAATAGTTACTTTCCCTGGTAATCAGTTACTTTTTTACTGATGTAACTCAGTCACTAACTCAGTTACTTTTTGGGAGAAGTAACTAGTAACTATAACTAATTACTTTTTTTAGGTTACATGACCAACACCGGTCATAAGGTGCCTGTGGTCCTAATATTGTAGGACTTGCATTGACTATCCAGCTACCAAATGATTGTTCTTACAAATAATCATACAACAAGCAAGTTTTCAGGCAAACTAGCATGCATGCAAGTTAGATCCTGGAGAGGGGGAATGCTGCAGGTGCCAGCTTGTTACGTGAAGAAAAAAATAATGATCTGCTTGGAAATTCAATCCTGATAATTTATTTGGGTTTGTCCAGGGGACTTTGGGGATGATTGAAAGGCATGTAAACATTCTCTGCAAACAATTTAGGCAGTTTGGGTAATTGTTTTTCTATCTGCAGTACCTATGCTGTGATCTTTAGTGGGTACAAACCTCAGGTTTAGGTATTTCTACAATGATTTTGTGGTAAACCGACTTAAAGAAGGACCTTCTGCAGAAAAAAAAAATCCTAGCATTTCACAATAAACAGCAACATTATAATATTTTAAAGAGCAGATGGGAAAATATTTCCTTCTGTCTCCTATCTCTCAGTATTTAAACTGCAATATTGTAACTTTGTATTCAAAGAAAAGTGCAGGTTTAACAAAAAAGGAAAAAGCACCGATACCTAGGTGGAAGCAGCATCAGTCCAATGCTGCATCTATTTCCCGCCGATTTTACAACGAGAACTAAGCAAACAAAGACAGCTGATCACTTGGGTCTTGGCCGTCAGTGAGCAGAGAGTGGAGATTGCCAGTCACCGGCTCTTTGCTCTGAACTCTAATGCTCACTGGAGAGATGAGCTATGAAGGGGGTGGGAGAGGCTGGCTCAGGCTCTCAGCTGCGCACTGAGAGGCTGAGCCCTCTGTCGGTAAGGCACCTGGGTGGATAACAACATTAAAGTTGGGATCACTCCAGTATCTGGACAGGCTAAGTAATATCAGCTGACAGCAGACTTTAGCCCATTATCGGCTAAATACGGGTCACAGAAATGTAGAACCAAGTACACTCCTCTGACCTATAGGAGAAGTATGGCCAAAGACCATTATCCCTACTTCTCCTTTAAGTCACAAGTTAAGAGGCCGAAGCCTTCTGCTGATGTGTATCAGACAGTTGTGAACACCAGTATTTACATCACTATACTATCCATGAGCCAGCATCTCAGTCCTGGAAGGAGTCGGTGACCCTGGATGAGGCCTGAACAAAGATAGCCCTACCCATCTGAAAAGAAAATCAGATGAAGGCATTATTACACTTACCTGGATTACCTGGATTATTACACTTACACATTACTTACCATGCATGCAGTTAACATTGAAAAATACATCTGATGCGCCTAGGAGTAGAAAAGTCTGCAGACACCAAATGTGCATGTGGATAACTACAGTGTGAAAAAATACAAAAAGTTATCAACATTTTATAAATACAGATGGAGTGAATTATGCAACATTTTGCTGGACCAGATTTCCAAAAGGCAGGAAAAATAAATTAAAGGGCAATACACTTTTTTGATGAGGTTTTAAAGTCTTTAGATGAATGAAAAGAATTGAGTCTCAGAATGTTCCTGGAACTCAGAGATCTTAAACTAGACAAAACTACAGCTATAGTACGAAATAATCTCAGTGGGAAGCTAACCATATAGATGATATGATTGTTTCCTGATCCAGCCAATTTTGGCCTGGTGTTGTGGTTTTGCCTATGGTTTTGTACATTTGATAGTGTGATGTAATTTATAAGTAGTAATGAGTGAACGCTCAGGGTTTAGATTGGGGACAAGTTTGCAAACTTGACTTGAAGTCATTAATGTCATTACTGAATGTAAAAAAAACCTGTAATGTCCATTTTCTAGACTAATATGCAAGGGAATGTCAAACAAATGGCATGGGAGGCTGGGTACTGCACGGGGGGGGGGGGGGGGGAATTACAAATAATAATAAATACAATTTTGTTTGGTGGGGAGCAGAAATTTTAATGATGCTTAAAGGAAAAAATTAAGAACTAAAAAAAAAAAGACAAGGAAAAAAAAAAGGTTGGGTTCCCCTCAGAATCAATGCCAGACTCTCACCTGAGCATATAGGCTGGCTGGCAGGGAAAGGAGGGGTGAGCATGGGTCTTCCCCTTCTGAACCCTACCAGGTCACATGTCCTAAACATGGAAAATGGAGGGTGTACTTATCCAGGGGGACCCCTTGGCAAAGCACCTCATTTCCTCACTGAACCCTGGCCACTATGCCCAGTACTGAACCCTTCCCCACAAACCCTGGCCCAGTGGTTGTGGGGGTCTGCAGATGGGGGGGCTTATCAGAATCTGGAAACCTCCAGCTACAGACCCCTTACATGAATAAATAAGGGGTAAATAGTATCTCTACTCTAGCACAAAAAGTCCTATTTTAAAAGATAAAAAATACCCCACAATGTGAATCCATCAATATTCACATCGTCGAGTGATGCAGAACCCCATAATCACAACGAAGACTTCTATTGATTTGCCGAACTTAAAAACATGCTGAGCACAAATGAAAGCAGTCAATTGGAACGTAAAGAAAGGGCGGGATATTGGGTGACATCAATAACTAAATATAGCTATGGCGGGATTTGGGCAAACTCATTGCCCAAATATAGTCATATGCCCAATTTGGGCGATTATGTCAGTCACTCACCCTGCCTTTTTTGTTTACATAGTTGCAGATACACCAGCCAGCAAATTAATATGGCCAGGTAACATCTAGTCATGGCCAATCCTTCTCTTTTACCAACATTTTAACTTGTAACTTGAATATATGAGCTGATTTTATTTCTACAAGACCCTTGTGACTGTCAATAACTGTTATTGGATATTATTGGACTCCAATGTGCCAAGAGGAAGAAGGGTGACAGTCCTGACATTGGGCATGTGGAAATGCTTGTGCTATCCTAGTGGGAAGTACAAAAGAAGAAAGAGGAATATCTCCAAGAGAAATACAGAAATAATTTAAAGGATTTATAGAGGAGAGCCTCTGTCAGCTTTTTAATACTATTTTTAATACACTTAATACTTTATATGTTCTCAGTCAGAAAGGAAGTGATAGGAAATTTTCGAATTGGGGCATACAGCAATAAAAGCCTGGTAGATGTAATAAACCTAAAAAAAAAGATATTACTGATCAAATATCTCTTTTAAGAGGATGGGTAATGTCTGCCTGACACTTTGGTCCCACAGAAATGATTCCCGTAAGGTTGGTGTTCTGCATGGTTTTGATGCACTGCTTTGACAACTTTAATGACTGCACTCTGATATACAGTATTTGAAGATGCTTGGTGGGTAGAAGCTATTGATCGTCTGAACCTGTGGGTATATAAAGATGTGTTTGGGAGCTTTTAATTCAAATGCCATTAGGTAAAAGGTAGGTTGACTGCTTTCCTCCAACATCCCTTCTCCTCAGCCTCTGCTTTCAGTTTTATGAGTGTAATGCAAAAGATTTCTTATGGATATGTGATCCTTACACAATACATTTTATGTGAAACTCCCGCTGTGCTATTGTGTTATACTGTGTTGTGTCCTCTACAGCTGGCAGCACTGATCCTTTAAGAGAAACCCCACCGGCTGGTTGTACAGAAGTCAATCAGTAGATCCACTTCTATACAAGCAGCCTGTCCCTACATGGATTGAAATTTAACCGGTCCCCAAATACATGTTTGTCCACCCTTACTCTTCAATATTATGTCATTGTAATACATGTAGAGATTTGTAAAATAATCACTCAGAGGCAGGTTAAAAAAGCTATTACAATGACTCTGTCTAACTGCTTAAACGCTGTTGAACTAAGGTATCAGCAATGCATTGTTTCCTATGAGTTGACTACACCTGCAATTCAAGAATAAGAAAGTGGCAAACAAAATGGTGTAGCACTGCAAAAAATGAACAGAGCTTGCTTATGTAATGAATATTTCTGCTTCCCCCATATCCATATATTATTACAAATTGGCATAAACAAGGTTTCTAAAACATTTACATATGTACCTATTTGCACTATGTTTGGATGCATGATGTCACTCACTACTCTAGCATTAGCCATTAGCACTGCTGTTCAAGTAGACCTATGGAGAGAAATTTTGGAAATTTGCAATTTTCTCTTTTGATATTTGAATAAAATAGTGTAACCTAGATGGTAGTCGATAACTACTGTGAAATCTCTTCATTTGTTGCTGCTGTATTATCCTTCTGCAGTGTGAACAGGGTTAAACTGAATATTCATTAATGGAGAAGTGCAGCAGCCATCTTTAAGGAGGCCATTTTGTAATGCTGAGATATGGAGTGTCCTTAGTGGCAGCCTTCTTTGCTAGGTCTGGATTGAGCCTGGAGGAGGACGGTGATTTGCTGATGCAACAGAGCCAGAGAACATTGAACTGAGCTGCTGGAAAAAGGGAGCTCTGTTGTGCCACCAGCCTGCAGAATGAAGGGAGAAAGCCACTGTTGGGAACATGTGCTGCTACAACTATCTTCCTGTACTGAGCAGCTGAGAGAGAGCACCACAAGGTTGCATTGAAGGGGAAACAGTGGTGTGTGGCCAGAATTTGGTAGGGTTATCTGATGCTGTGCTGCCCAGGAGAAGACTGCTGATCAGAGACTGCTGCTGCCATCATACTCAATGTTACATGTGAGGGACCTGGATCTGCATTGGGGATCAGTGTTTTACTGGGCGTGGCAAGTGACTGTGATCATCAGCATCCCCCTGACCATCAGGAGAGGACCACTGTGGTGAGAGGCCTCTTTGCCACTGACTTTTCTTGTTTCCTGGTTCCATGAAAAAGTTCTGCCCCAGTGGGGTGGCCTTAACTCCCCTTTATTTGGGAACAATCCAGTGCCCTTTTGGATAACGACTGTACTAGAGAGCGCTCCCACCACTTGTAAGGATTGGAATGAAAAGAGGGAACGTCTAGGCAGGACTGAAAGAGAGAAACACAGTAGCTTCTATCCCTGTCTGACTTGAACTTGACTTCTATTAAATTAGAATTTGTGTCCAGAGACCCAGAAGAGGGTGCCCTGGGTCTAGTAAGAGACCAAAGCCATCCAAGTTAACCTGTTGTCTGCTGGGAACTCTTGAAGGGCCCCAACATAGCCAGCCAACTTTTTTTTTTGCATCATTCACTGGCTATTGTGACAAAAGGAGGGCTGTTTTAGCAAGTCTGGACTGTCTTTATAAACTGTTGCTAGGTAAATGCAGTTCCACTCTGTTAATTGCTGATAGTCAAAATACTACAGGTGTTTACCATATCTCTCAGAGCAATGGTATTGTCTTATTGATTTTTTGCAAAGGTATACTTGCTAATCCTTTATTCTTTTAGCCTATTCTGGGTCCAATAAATCATTTAAAATACCTCGAGGTGTGTCGGTAAGGCTAGGTTCACACTTGTACAGTTTCCCAGTGTGCAGAAGCGTACTACAATCCATTTAACACCATTTCCTATGGTTCACGTTCACAGCTGGTGCATTTTTTGGAAGGGGGCAGGAACCTTTTTACCTGCAGCAGTTTGCGTTTTTTGGTTCAATCATTTATAATAAATACTGGAGCAGCATACAAAATGCATATTGCGTTTTTGATATGTTTTGTGCTTTTCACCTGCAATAAACACTTCCTCCTAACAACAAACTTACCAACAAATTCATAAAAAATTGCATTAAAACATGTGTTCAAAGCAGAAAAATGTGCCAGAAAATGAATTGCAACACGTGTAGGTGTGAACCTAGCCTAAGTGCTGGGTAAGCGAGGTGTGTCATCTTCACGTGTGCAGAAAAATCACAAAACTATTAAGCAGATCCTGTGGGGGTAGGGCTACAATCATATTGCATGGGTAAAAGAAGGGAGAGGTAACTACCTACCTGAACTTACAATAGCAGGAAATCCTCAGGCTGTATATGCAGGTATATGAAGTTCAAGAACAGCTAGATTTCATCAGATGGACCATAGTTGCGTACAAGTCAGACAGCCAAGGTTAAAAACATATTCTTAAATTGGTTACACCCAAATGGTTGGATTAGTATGAATAGCCTACATTTTGCTTGACCCAAAAAACTGGGATATTTCTAAAGAATGCATATTTTCTTAAATCACAGTAATGAGATAATGCTTGGAGAAGTTAGATCATCACACTACTCCGATGGGATGAATAGAGTAAGCATGTTCAATCCTTTTTCTCAACTTATTGAATTGCTATAAAATAGGTGAGCCGTGTAATAGAGCATTCATTACGTCTTGCCTTACAGATGTAACAGTCCCATAGTGTCTTATAATAGGTCAAAGTCAATTAGATTACATGCAAAAACAGACCAGTGCAGAGTCTTAGAATACAGGGATTTCTGAGATCAAATATTTACTTATCATGAGATCTGTTTTTAAAGCTAACAAGATTAGGGTTGAGCGGACACCTAGATGTCCGTGTTCGACGGGTTCGGCCGAACTTTAAAAAAAAGTCCGGGTCCGTGTCCCGGACTTTTACCGAACTTTTCCCGGACACCGAACCCCATTGAAGTCAATGGGGACCCGAACTTTAAGGCACTAAAATGGCTCTAAAACACCAAAGGAAAGGGCTAGAGTGCTGCAAATGGCAGCAAAACGTAATTAAGAGCATGGCAAGTGCTCTGCAAACAAATGTGGATAGGGAAATAACTTAAAACAACAAAAAAAAACAGAAAAATAAAACAATGTTCTTCTTCATCTCTGAAGGACGAGGCCCATATGGAGTAGGAGGGAGGTTGAGGTGGTGGTGGATGTGGCGGTGACATAGGCGTGCGCACAGGGTGTGCTGGGTGTGCCTGGGCACACCCTAATCACCTAGGGCACATAGCATTGCCAGTGAGGAGATGGGAAAGATCTCCCTGGGACCTGCTCTGCTCTATTTCTCCTTGCCTACAGGTACATGGCCCCGATACATTACTCTCCCTGCTGGCAAACACATGCATGTGTATTTCAACTTTGGGGTGCACACCTTAATGCAATAGGCTGCGCACACCTATGGGCGGTGTAGGTGGAAGCGGCGGTGGAGGAGGACCAGGGCCGGATTAACAGCATCATGGGCTTGGTGCTGAGGATTTTGAAGGGCCTTAAGGGCCGTGCCTTGCCATGCACCCAGAGGAGGAAGGGTGCAGCCATGCATGCCTAATTCAACATGGGATGCTGTCTCTGAAGCCCATAAACACATCCATGCATCGCCAACTGTCCCTCCTTGTCCGGCCTTCACGCTGTGTGGGGAGGTTCTGAGGGTGCTGCCTGGGGAAGCGAGCATAGAAGCCAGACTTCTGTGTTTACAAGTGACAGAAGAGCGGTAACAGTGAATATGGCCAACCCGGGGCCTATATAAAAGGTAGGGGCCTGGAGCTGCAGCTCCAATAGCCCCTACATTAATCTGGCCCTGAGGAGGAGGACGAGGTAGCCAACACTGCTTCTTTTCAAAAATTTTAAATGAGGGTACACCCCAAAAGAGTGAGAAAGAGCAAAAATGGAACAATGGGTGGGTAAGGTCGGTATCCATTGCTATTCTGCATAAGGTACGGAAAAGTCCCGTGGGATCCATGCCTGGTTCATTTTAATGAACGTGAGCTTGTCCACATTGTCTCTGGACAGGCGGCTGCGCTTGTCTGTTATAACGCCCCCAGCCGTGCTAAATACCCGTTCAGATAATACACTGGCTGCAGGGCACGCCAGCACCTCCAAGGCGTAAAGGGCAAGCTCAGGCCATGTGCCCAATTTGGAGACCCAGAAGTTGAAGGGGGCAGACCCGTCATTCACTACATGTAGGCGTGTGCACACATACTGCTCCACCATGTTGGTAAAATGCTGCCTCCTGCTAAGACGTTCCATCTGAGCTGCTGGTGCTGCTGTTTGTTGTGGCGTGCTGACAAAGCTTTTCCACATTTCGGCCATGCTAACCCTGCCTTCTGAGGTGCTGGCGGTGCCCTGGTTGCGTTGGCGACCTCCTCCTCCTCCTCCTCTGCCTTGTGCTTCCACTGTGGCCCCGCTGTCAGATGGGAATGCCAGCAGCATGGCGTCTACCAGCGTGCGCTTGTACTCGCGCATCTTGCGATCGCGCTCCAGTGAGTGAATTAAGGACGGTACGTTGTCCTTGTAACGGGGATCCAGCAGCGTGGCCACCCAGTAATCAGCACAAGTTAGAATGTGGGCAACTCGGCGGTCGTTGTGGAGACACTGCAGCATGTAATCGCTCATGTGTGCCAGGCTGCCCAGAGGCAACGAAAGGCTGTCCTCTGTGGGAGGTGTATCGTCCGTGTCCTCTGTATCCCCCCAGCCACGCACCAGTGATGGCCATGAGCTGGCCTGGGTGCCACCCTGCTGTGAACATGGTTCCATCTCCTCCTCCAGCTCCTCCTCCTCCTCATCCTCCTCATCCTCCAGAACTGTGCCCCTGCTGGACAATTGCGTCCCTGGCGTTTGCGTGTGCAGGAACCCACCCTCGGAGCCCCTTGCGAATGACTGCCCTGAAAGCCTTGGAAATGTTACCTCTTCATCCTCCTCCTCCTCCTCATCCTGTGCCACATCCTCTTCCATCATCGCCCGAATTGTTTTTTCAAGGAGGCATAGAAGTGGGATAGTTAAGCTGAGAACGGCGTCATTGCCACTGGCCATGTTGGTGGAGTACTCAAAACAGCGCAACAAGGCACACAGGTCTCGCATGGAGGCCCAGTTAAATTAAATAGCGGAATAGAAAATATGATCCAAAAAAAGTGTATGTATATCACACGTACGCAACCACACTGGGCCCCAATTACTATTGTTTGTACCCCTAAAAGGCTAGATGAGGAGTAGGGGGAGTATGGAACAGGCAGCACCCTCAAACCTTCAGAAGTATGAGATGAACCCCAACAACTTGGAAAGGTGGATCTCTCTCACACGTACCAACACAGACTATCCCCCAATTTAACTGATCCCCAAAGGTTTTTGATTAAATAGCGGAATAGAAAATATGATCCAAAAAAAGTGTATGTATATCACACGTACACAACCACACTAGGCCCCAATTACTATTGTTTGTACCCCTAAAAGGCTAGATGAGGAGTAGGGGGGGTATGGAACAGGCAGCACCCTCAAACCTTCAGAAGTATGAGATGAACCCCAACAACTTGGAAAGGTGGATCTCTCTCACACGTACCAACACAGACTATCCCCCAATTTAACTGATCCCCAAAGGTTTTTGATTAAATAGCGGAATAGAAAATATGATCCAAAAAAAGTGTATGTATATCACACGTACACAACCACACTAGGCCCCAATTACTATTGTTTGTACCCCTAAAAGGCTAGATGAGGAGTAGGGGGGGTATGGAACAGGCAGCACCCTCAAACCTTCAGAAGTATGAGATGAACCCCAACAACTTGGAAAGGTGGATCTCTCTCACACGTACCAACACAGACTATCCCCCAATTTAACTGATCCCCAAAGGTTTTTGATTAAATAGCGGAATAGAAAATATGATCCAAAAAAAGTGTATGTATATCACACGTACACAACCACACTAGGCCCCAATTACTATTGTTTGTACCCCTAAAAGGCTAGATGAGGAGTAGGGGGAGTATGGAACAGGCAGCACCCTCAAACCTTCAGAAGTATGAGATGAACCCCAACAACTTGGAAAGGTGGATCTCTCTCACACGTACCAACACAGACTATCCCCCAATTTAACTGATCCCCAAAGGTTTTTGATTAAATAGCGGAATAGAAAATATGATCCAAAAAAAGTGTATGTATATCACACGTACACAACCACACTAGGCCCCAATTACTATTGTTTGTACCCCTAAAAGGCTAGGAGTAGGGGGAGTATGGAACAGGCAGCACCCTCAAACCTTCAGAAGTATGAGATGAACCCCAACAACTTGGAAAGGTGGATCTCTCTCACACGTACCAACACAGACTATCCCCCAATTTAACTGATCCCCAAAGGTTTTTGATTAAATAGCGGAATAGAAAATATGATCCAAAAAAAGTGTATGTATATCACACGTACACAACCACACTAGGCCCCAATTACTATTGTTTGTACCCCTAAAAGGCTAGATGAGGAGTAGGGGGAGTATGGAACAGGCAGCACCCTCAAATCTTCAGAAGTATGAGATTGTGTTCACTGTACCCCACAAAGATTGAGTTCACTGCACCCCACAATGATTGTGTTCACTGCACCCCACAAAGATTGTGTTCACTGCACCTCACAAAGATTGTGTTCACTGTACCCCCCAAAGATTGTGTTCACTGCACCCCACAAAGATTCTGTTCACTGTACCCCACAAAGATTGTGTTCACTGCACCCTAAAAGGATGTTGTTCACTGCACCCCACAAAGATTGTGTTCACTGCACCCTAAAAGGATGTTGTTCACTGCACCCCAAAAAGATTGTGTTCACTGTACCCCCCCAAAGATTGTGTTCACTGCACCCCACAAAGATTGTGTTCACTGCACCCCAAAAAGATTGTGTTCACTGTACCCCCCAAAGATTGTGTTCACTGCACCCCAAAAAGATTGTGTTCACTGTACCCCCCAAAGATTGTGTTCACTGCACCCCACAAAGATTCTGTTCACTGTACCCCACAAAGATTGTGTTCACTGCACCCCAAAAAGATTGTGTTCACTGTACCCCCCCAAAGATTGTGTTCACTGCACCCCACAAAGATTCTGTTCACTGCACCCCACAAAGGATTTTGTTCACTGCACCCCAAAAAGATTGTGTTCACTGCACCCCAAAAAGGATTTTGATCACTGCACCCCAAAAAGGATGTTGTTCACTGCACCCCAAAAATGATTTTGTTCACTCCACCCCAAAAAGATTGTGTTCACTGCACCCCACAAAGATTGTGTTCACTGCACCCCAAAAAGATTGTGTTCACTGTACCCCCCAAAGATTGTGTTCACTGCACCCCACAAAGATTCTGTTCACTGTACCCCACAAAGATTGTGTTCACTGCACCCCAAAAAGATTGTGTTCACTGCACCCCAAAAAGGATGTTGTTCACTGCACCCCAAAAAGGATGTTGTTCACTCCACCCCAAAAAGATTGTGTTCACTGCACCCCACAAAGATTGTGTTCACTGCACCCCAAAAATATTGTGTTCACTGCACCCCAAAAATGATTTTGTTCACTGCACCCCAAAAAGGATTTTGTTCACTGCACCCCAAAAAGGATGTTGTTCACTCCACCCCAAAAAGATTGTGTTCACTGCACCCCAAAAAGATTGTGTTCACTGCACCCCACAAAGGATTTTGTTCACTGCACCCCAAAAAGATTGTGTTCACTGCACCCCAAAAAGGATGTTGTTCACTGCACCCCAAAAAGGATTTTGTTCACTGCACCCCAAAAAGATTGTGTTCACTGCACCCCACAAAGGATTTTGTTCACTGCACCCCACAAAGATTGTGTTCACTGCACACCAAAAAGGATTGTGTTCACTGCACCCCAAAAAGATTTTGTTCACTGCACCCCAAAAAGATTGTGTTCACTGCAGCCCAAAAAGATTGTGTTCACTGCAGCCCAAAAAGATTGTGTTCACTGCAGCCCAAAAAGATTGTGTTCACTGCAGCTCACACACAGAAAAATGGATGTGGATCACTGACACCTGCCTATCTCCAATCCCACACCACACAGCAATATCGATTGTAGTTTGTAGAACACAGTTTCCCTAAAATTCAGCAGACTCTGTCCCTAACAGGATTGAGAAGAGATCGTAGATCAGGATTGAGTGCAGATTCACCCCACCCCCCACACAGCAATATCGATTGTAGTTTGTAGAAGACACTGACCCTATAATTCAGCAGACTCTATCCCTAAAATGCCTACAACTCGCCCTGCCTAAACACTCCGACCTGTCCCTCAATTCTATCCGGACACAAATGGTTTTTTCCTGCCTATCTTTCCCTAATCAGCAGCCAGCACATTGATGTGTGCTCTGTCCCTTAGCTAAGCAGCAGAATGACGCTGCTGCGGCGGCTGCCTCGAACTTATAAAGACTTGGTCACATGCTTCAGACGGCCAATCACAGCTACTAAGACATTTGCAGGCATGGCTGGGATGGCTTAAGGCACACCAGTTAAACGATTGTTGATTGGCTGTTGAAAGCCCGCCATGAAAAGAGCGCCAAAGCATGCAAAACCCGGAAATAAAACGACCGAACACGGATTTTTACCCGAACATACAGTAAAGTGTCCGAGTCCGTGTTCGGGTAAAAAAAATCCAATTATTCGGTACGAACACGAATAATACAGTCCGTGTTCGCTCAACACTAAACAAGATATAAAAGAGATATGACTTTTCTGACGCAACGAAAATATTATGTTATATGTTGCAGCTTACAAATCCTTAGATGTGGTAGTTTCATTCGTTTTTTTTTTTCCTTTATTTTCACCTGGTGATACTGCCAGTAACACTATTCCTGTACTAAGACCAGCTAACACACCATATGTGCGTGTGGGGATGAGCTGTTCTTGTTAGGCCCGCAATTGTTAATGGCACCCCAAACGCTGTTATGGCCACCAAAATGCCTGGTACTGCAGTACCATGGGATTTGGTTCCTGGCCGATTTTAAACGTCCCACTTGTTTGGCAGCCCATTAAAAGGAATAGGCTGTCAAAAACAGAACATGAGTTCCAGTGTAAACTGGCCCTTAGGGAAATACTCGCTCCTTCACTGTATCTATGGAAAAGCAACATAGGCACCCTAAGTCCCGGTTCACACTGCCACGACTTGTCGGGCTCTATTCTGTGCAATGGAACTTTTCTAATCAGAGCGACTCAAGTCACTCCGACTTAGAAAAAGGTTCCTGCACTACTTGGGGGAGACTTCGGAGCGGCTTGCATTGACTTCTATTAGAGAAGTCGTTTGCAAGCCGCGATGAAGTTGCACTGCACGGGGCGGCTTCAAAGTCGTGGCGACTTTGAGTCGCCCCAGTGTGAACCGGCTCTTAGACAGCAGCATTTTCAGCTTGTGGAGAAGGTAGTGTTGTATGGACTAGTAGATTTAGACAGGGTATACAAAAGTGACCTACAAAATAATGCCTAACTCTGGCTAACACTTTTTCAAAAACAATGCAGTGTTAAAAAAGTACTGTTTAACACCTTCCCGCCAGCCTTTAGTAAAATGATGGCCGGGGGGGAAGCACTGTTGTTCTAGCACAGCATCGCATGACGTCCTCCCAGATCGCGCTTCTCGCACAGTCGTGATCTGCCACTGACTGTGTCCACCGGACAGCCGTTGACTAATCACTGCACCGGCCCGCTGCCAGTGTCATGTAATCACTATGACCAATCACAGCAGATCACAGCTTCCTTTCATGCCATCCATTGTATACAATTGTGTTGCTAGCTGTGACTGATCACAGTGATCACATGGTACATACAGGGCCAGTCACAGCTCATCTGTACCATGTGATTAGCTTTCACCAATCACAACTAATCACAACAAAAGATAGTAAATGAACCAAGTTTAATTTAGTAAGAAATATTATTTATTTGCAAAATTTTGAACAGAAAGGAAGAAAAACACATTTTGTTCCCTAATATTCTGTATTTTTTCATTTATTTAGCAAAAAAATAAAAAAATAAAACCCCAGTGATGAATAAATACCACCAAAACAAAGCTCTATTTATGTGAAAAAATGATAAAAATGTTATATGTGTACAATGTTGTATGACCACATAATTGTCATTCAAAGTTTGACAGCGCTGAAAGCTAGATTAGTCTGGAAGGAAGTAAAACTGTGGTCAATGAGGTGTATGCTATTTTAAGGACATTTTTGATGTTGTACTTTCATTATTATTTACAGTTTCATCGAGGCTGGATAGCCTCTCACTATAGCTCTTACTATACTTCCTGCTTGCAGTGATTGTCCAACCCACTCACCCCGTACCTATTCATAGGGTGCTTTGTATTCTATGAATGGTTAAAAAAATACAAAGCATTCTGTGACTGTGCAAGGTGAGAGCAGGTCAGAAAAACATCAGTGAGGCTTCTGTGTTTGAAAGGTGCAACTCTCATAGTGGTGTCACTAGAAGTATAGTGGGAGCTATACTATCCAGCCTCAGCTAAACTGTAAATATTCAAGTTATCGTTATGTATATAAGTTCAGCGTTAAAGGGGTTATAAAGGCTAAAACTATTTTTACAAAAAAATAAAAAAAGTAGTGGTGGCTCCCACTGAATATAGGTGAGTGCCGCCGCAGATCGGTACACCGCTGGATCGAGAAAGGACTTAGGTAAGTGCTTAGAGGGTGTGTGGGGGAGGTCATGCAACTACAGGGAATGCATTAAGGTAAAAAAATGCCTTGACTTTAGAACCACTTTAAGGTAGTATTAAACTAGTAGTAGTAGTATTGTTTAGGTTAAAAAAAATTGAGCACAATAAAAAAGCATTCCCCAGTAAATAGTTTGTTGACATTTTTACCTCAGCACTTGCAGCAATACTGTTGGCTCTTGCTTTCTCAGTGCTGCTTTCCTGAACTTCCAGTCTTACAGGAAAGCATTGACCGTGCACAGTGCAGTCTCTTGTCATTCTTTTAGGTTGACTGTGAGGCTATGAGGCCTAGGCCATGAGACTATGCATTTCTAATGATGCACACAGTATAGAAAGACAAAACTGTAGTTGCTTCAGGCAAGAGTGGCTCCATAGTACTTTGCAAGTGAAAGGAGCCACCATGAAACAGGAAACCTGGGTTAGTAATCACGGCACCAGCTAAAACAGGAACATAGGCAAGGATTAAAAGCTGAAGAAGCTGCATACTCAGTAAGTGTTTAAATCAGCTGCTGGAAGTTGTTAAGAAACTGGAGGTTTAATATCACTTTAACCTCTTGCCAACCAGCTGCCGCACTTTTACTGTGGCAGGTCGGCTCTATTAGGCGAAACAACATAATATAGGCCCGAGGGGGAGCCAATTCTGTGGGTCCGGCAGACCCGATGTCAACTAGCCACCCACGATCGCTCCCCATAGAACCAGAACAGCGATCTGCCTTAAACAAGGCACAGAGGAACACAGTGATCTTGTTTTCCTGGTATTTAGGAACACAAATCTCTATGTTCATCTAGTAAGTCCATCCCCCACATAGTTAGAAAGCATCCCCTAGGGACACATTTAACCCTTTGATCGCCCCTGGTGTTAACGCCTTCCCTGCCAGTGTTATTAGTACAGTAACAGTACATATTTTTAGGACTGATTCCTGTAGTAATATCACTGGTCCCACCAAAAGTGCCAAAAGTTTCAGTTAGGTGTCGGATCTGCCCGCCGCAATGTCACAGTCCCACTAAAAATCGCTGATCGCCGCCATTACTAGTAAAAAATACAAATAACATAAATCTATCCCCTAGTTTCTAGATGCCATAACTTTTGCGCAAACCAATCAGTATACACTTATTGGAATTTTTTTTACCAAATATGTGGCAGAATACATATTGGCCTAAATTGATGACAAAATTCGATTTTTTTATTGGCTGTGTTTTATAGCAGAAAGTAAAAATGTATTTTATTTGGGTACAGCATTGCACGACTGCATAATTAAAGGGGGTAAAACCTTCCGGTCCTTAAGTGGTTAATAACAAACTGACCATTGTAAGCACCACTGCCACTGTTAAATATTTTTATCTCAACACTCTAACTGACACTTTTGCTAGATAGCTTGGTCCTTTAAAGGAAGTTGAAAAATAACAGACTTACTGGTAGGATCAACAGGTAATAAAATGATGTTACAGAGGGACTGAACAATTCAAAAAGAGTGTCTAACACCTAGCATCATTGGTGGCTGTCGGCTTTTAAGCTGAAAGTGTCCTTGACATCCAGTAGCAGGTGGGGAAGGGAATAGGTATCGGCAGCAAAGATACTGCTCTGCTGTACAGCGTACAGAGACAAGCACTCTGCCTGTCTCCATTCACCAGTGTTAAGTTGGTCTTTATTACCTCCAGTTTTATATTTACCAACTGAAGATAATTCTTTTTGAATTTGTTGCAGGCAAAGTATCACTTTGTGACTACCTTTGTGAAAGAAAGCTGCCAAACTGCCAACAGGGCTTTTTAAATCTGATGCAGGACTTTTTAAAAGGCCATACAGCCAGAAAAGTGGTGAAAAAAAAAACATTTCCCCAAACACTGCTGTAATGACGCTTTTGACAGACTGCATCATAAATGTAATTTTTATTTTTTCCATGGTTCCACTTTAAATAGGAACTATACTTTTGTAATGTTTTAAATACACTTATACATCCTGTTCTTAGACTATCAGAATCTGCCTTGACACATCCTATGCTAATTGGATCTAGGTGTCAGTGTGGATATAAATGTTGGGGTCAAATTCTAACAGTCATTAGAACCAAAGAAATGGCTTGGATAAGGTACACAATGTCTTCAACACTAAAGAACAGCACCAGTTAAACGTAACTACTACTATGAATATTTAATATTTATCATCTGCAGCCAGCAGTTGGCAATCTCTAAGCTACAGCTGCAGTTTGTATGGCACTTTGTTTTGAATAGTTTCCATCACTTATGTGTTGGACCTAAAAAGAAGGTGGTTCAGTTATACACACAGAAATTAATAAGTGAGATAGGGTCGAATGCAGAAGCAGCCAACTCAGGCAGTTCTCAGTGTTTGGCTTTTTTTTTTTGTTAAAGTTGACCTTGTACAAAAAGTACAATTTAGGCTTATTACACAAGACCTTCTAATTTCAAATCACTTAAATACTGTAAAAACACAGCTGTGGAAAAAAGTTAGAAAATATACCTTGCTGCAGGCTTCCACTATAAAGAGAGTAACTTTATGATCCTTCTGGGGAGAATCTGGAAATACAAAGTATATGAAATATGACAAGAAGACACTCTAGCATTGCTATGGAGCATATTTTTGCAATATTTCGAATACTTCAAATTATAGAAACATAGAGGACTGATGGCAGAAAAAAAGACAAGTGGTCCATCGAGTTTGCCCCATTTTTTCATTTTTTAATATTTTTTAGATTTATACTTTTATTTTGTCTTAGTATAGATTTGTTATTTGGAGCAGCAATTAAGCATGGGGATATTAGCAGTTGGGGGTTGCAGTGCAGTACAATGTTACCCAGATAATGCGTTACATCCCATCCCTGGAGCAAAGACCAGCTTTCTGTCTCGGAGCGACGGCAGCCATCTTAACCATAAGTGCTATATGTATCTAGTGCCAATCCTTAGGCACATATATGTATAAAGTAATAGGTGCAGCGCTAGAGAACAAGCGTATAAAAGTTCCAAAAAATCTGTGTGTAGTCCTATTCGGTTTAAATCAGCAAATGTCCGTGATTTCAAGATGGTATTGCTGGGTTAAACATATCACCACCACCAGATGTCACCAAACACACTGACCATTACCGTCAGGCTGATAAGACTGCACCAGATAAATAATTCCCACTCTGGTTCATCCAAACTTAACCACAGATCTCCATAAGTCCTCAGGAACATGAATGACAGATGAGTCACAGATCGTCAAGATCCTCATATGGCCCCAAAAATAGTGAAAAGGTTCATAGTGCAGTAAGTTAAATTAAAGTAGTGCTTTATTAAATCATAAAATACACTCACATTCTATCAGGATGGCTTCAGCGTATAAACAGTGTGGGCTATTTCCTTAGAAGAAGAAGGCCGCTGCGTCCTCTGGCGCAATGACGTCACACGATCCGTAGCCCACCCGACGCAGCGTTTCGTCAACAATGACTTAGTCAGGGGTGTGGTTTTGAAACCACGCCCCTGACGACATCATTGTTGACGAAACGCCGCGTCAGGTGGGCTACGGAGCGTGTGACGTCATTGCGCCGGAGGACGCAGCGGCCATCTTCTTCAAAGGAAATAACCCACACTCTTTATACGCTGAAGCCATCCTGATAGAATGTGAGTGTATTTTATGATTTAATAAAGCACTACTTTAATTTAACTTACTGCACTTTGAGCCTTTTCACTATTTTTGGTATATTGTTTATTTGATTATTGCATAAGCAGGTTCTGCCATGCCTTCTACATCCTCTTGGCTCACAAACCTATCAGACAATGGAGTGCAAAATCTGGTGCAGCTCTGCAAAGAAGTCAATTAGCTTCCAGGGTTTTTTTGTTAAAACTTAAATGAAAAAGTGAAGTTAGAAGCTAATTGGCTACCATGCACAGCTGCACCAGATTTTGCATTCTCCAGTTTTAGTAAATCAACCCAAATGTCTATCCAATTGTAATTATAAGCTTGCTCTGCGGTCCTGGCAGTCCAAGATCAAGTATTCTTTTGTCTAGCCTTTGAAGAAAGTTTGTGATCATCATTTTTTTATGTCAAGAAACAGGCACTTTTTTTTACCATGCCACGCCATGTTTTGGTCATTTTTATATTATGCTTGTTGTGTTTGTAAAAATAGGTAAAAAGAAAAAGCTATACAATATTTAACTGCATTAAATGACTATGTCAATGCACCAAGGCCTGTGAAAGAAAATATCCAGGTGTTTAGCTTCAGGTGAAATGGTAAAATATTTTCTTACCTAATCTGTGTGGGACTGACCAGTTGTGTATAGTCAAATGAAGTGGCTTGGCTGCCAGTATTACTAGGCCAGATTTATAAACTCCGCAGAGAGGCATTTCAGGCGAAACATAAATTTGTTGTATAAGCAGAAAAGTCTTGTCCCGTGGAGGGTTTAAATTCTGTTACTGGAAATATGAGAAATAAAATGTCTATGAAGGAAAGACTCAGGAGAATTTCTGGGAAATATGAGCTGTCCAGATAATTTCTTTGCTGTATGACCGCACACAGGAAGAGCCAAGTAGACTGCCTACCTATTGTGCCAAGTGGTACAAGGTCATTGGAAAACATACTACATTGGCTTCACAAACATAAAAGTCAGGCTTTCTGCAACACGTAGCACTGTGCTGTGCTTCATTCACATTTTTTTTAGCCTAGCAGTTGTATCAGATGGCCTACAGAAAATAAAAATGATTTAAAAATTAAACACATTTTAACCAATATAAATATAAATATACAAGCTGCGCTATAGTGAGAAAAGACCATGTATGTTAAACAAGTCCTTGTAAAGTCCCATAAACAATATATAGGTGAATAAGTGATGTAAAGTCCAAATATTCCACAGGAACTCCTCCTAAACAGGTAATATATGTAAGTACTGCTTACCAGATGCAGCAGTATAAATTGCCTGATAAGAGGATTCTCCAGATCTGAATGTGAATCGTATGAGAAGATCTTTCACCAGGATTCCAGACCATAAACCATGCGATAGGTTCTATGGATATTCAAGTGCAAAAATGAAAAATAAAAATAGTACATAGCGTGATACTGTATTACCAGTAGTCATACACACTAGGATCACCCTGTGTAAATGAATAGGAGTAGGTGCTAAATAGGAGAAAACACCACCACCGTCACAGGCTGCTTACCAAATGCAAAAGGATGGATGACAGAAAGAACACAACCACCCCCACAAATCCATCCATAAGATACATTCAATTATGTCTGTATAAATCAACTTGTATCCCTGCTTACCAGAAATAAAAAAGTTGAAGGCACATATGTAACTATAGTATTCCCCAGGGGTGTGAGATTCCTTAAACAAGGTTCCGGACCTCCAACTATGTAGTTGGCTCAGGGAATATCAATCCAGAGACACAAATTGTAGGCCAATAAGGATGGAATGATTCCCAAATGTAAGGAGTCCTCTGGCTCTCTCAAAACCAACCAGTTACAGTCAGAAGAGATAATGGATCCACATAAATTCCCACGCAGATGATCACATGTGAACAATAAAGAGCCCCATAGCGTAAAACCATTTAATTTATTGCACAAATAAAAAAGGTTGCACTTACAAGCGAAAACAGGAATAGAGCGCTGAATCAAAGCCGCCGGCCGGTTGGCTTCAAACACCCGCCCAAGCGTCTCGTATAGGTGACGTCAGCACGCCGCGACCGACGTACGTTTCGTCAAAACTGACGTTCTCAAGGTACGGGCAGCGCACTGACACCACCTATTAAATAGCATGAAGGACAAGGAGATCCTCCCAGAATGACCTAAGGACTGAAACACCAAACGCGCTCTTTATTATGGTCAAAGTTGTAGCTACATGCCCCCTATTAGAAATTCAATTAGACAAACCCGATTTGGCATCTTACGGATTGGTATATAATTTATTTTAAAATTTACTTTAAAATATGAGCCAATTTAACCAATGACTGAATTTATAATTATGTTTTCTGTATTTTGTACACTCTGATAACTGTATGCAAAATACACAAGTATATTTATGTCTGCATGGTTTTGTGCATCCATACTGCTCATGATACCCGTGCATAAGAAATAGATCATTGTATTCAATGTTCACTTCAAAACTATGCAGTGTGCTTTGACAACACAATCCCAAATTCTCACATTCAGCAGTTTGGATGAACATTACAGAAAGGGCATAAATGAAATAGATTGTCAGCACAACTAAGGACTTGTGGCAAAGATTAAACTTTTACTGCAAAATCACATAAGAATGCAACATTTCAGGACCACTTAAGGATGTAATACCAGTTGGCAGTTGTTACAGCTCTATGAAACTGCATGGTCTAATCCAGTATGGTGTGCAATGAGAATATGGTTATTATTACAGGGTAGTGCCTTTTTAGGACACCTTACCATCATACTCAAACTGGGATCCTCACTTCTTATCCAAACTTGGCCCTCTATCTCCTAACTTGAATCATTCCTCCTTCAAACCATCATACTCAAACTGTGATCCTCACTTCTTATCAAAACTTGGCCCTCTGTCTCCTAACTTTTAGTCATTCCTCCTTTAAGCCATAGTCATTCATCAGTCATCCTCTTCACATGTCTTAGAAACCTCAGTTGCTTGTAAATTGCCTTCACAATTGCTTCACAGCTGAAAAAGGTTTGGATGAGGAGCAAGAAGGAGGACTGACAAGTGACAGAGATTTGGAGGCGGAACAATGAAGAAGACTGACAAATGACAGAGGTTTAGAGGAGGGACATGGGGGAAAACTGACCAATGGAAGAGACTTGGACAAGGAGCAAGGAGTAAGACTAACAAGTTACAGAAGTTTGGAGTAGGAGCATAAGGAAGACTGAAAAGTGACAGAGGTTTGAAGGAGGTACAAGGAAGACTGACAAATGACAGAGGTTTAAAGGAAGAACATGTGGGGAAACTGACCCATAAAAGGGACTTGGACAAGGAGCAAAGAGTAAGCCTGACAATTGAGCATGGAGAAAGCCTGACTAGTAAAAGAGAATTGGAGGAGTAGTGAGCCAAGTTATGTTTGCTAGAGGATTGACTCACTGACCTAGGCCAACTAAAAAGAGGCTCCTTTCTAATTTGGATTCAGGCCTTAAATATTAACCCTTTAAAAAAGGTTGAATAGATGCTGCACTCCTGACATGTCAATCATGCATACAAAATAGTGTACAAATAATTTGAAACAATTTGAAACAAATGAAAATGTGAGTAAACAAAGTCTCTGGTTTCTCTTGCAAATCTTCCGTGAACAACTCCACCAGAAAAAAGCTAAATAGATGAATGTGCAAATAAAGTCCAGTGTTTATATAAATTCCAAAAATAAGCACTGGTGGTCGTGAGAAAACCAAGTGCTGCTTCAAATCAGCGAACGTGACGTGAAAATCCCATCACCTGGTGAATTCACCGCTTACCAGCTTTAAGTAGATTTAGGGCAGATAGACAGAATATGAATCCAAAGGGACCTCTGTAGATAACCAAAAGGGAGTGCGGTGTTGGAATCCACCCTCATGTGTGACAGGGGAGGGGGGGGGGGCTGCTTACCAGATCCCACTGTTTCCAAACATGTAATGTAATGTAGGAGGGGGGCCCTCCTATCTCCGTGGAAGCCCAATAGGGAGGAAACGCGTCAGAGCGAAGGAGGAGTCGCGCCGTCAGTCACAACAGCCGCGCCTTGCACTGCAGGCAGCCGCCGCTCTCCAGACAGAACTAGCATCTTCATTTTTTCCAGTAAGTGCAATCTTTACTTTTCTAATAAATGTGATAAAAGGTAATGCACTATCAGTCCCTTCCCTCATTTTCATGGTGCACCTTATATGAGTGTCATTTAGAGAGAAGAACTAGGAAACACCAGGAGTCCCTCCAGAGAGAGTCTACATTCATTACATGTTTGGAAACAGTGGGATCTGGTAAACAGCTCCCCCCCCCTCCCCTGTCACACACGAGGGTGGATTCCAACACAGCACTCCCTTTTGGTTATCTACAGAGGTCCCTTTGGATTCATATTCTGTCTATCTGCCCTAAATCTACTTAAAGCTGGTAAACGGTGAATTCACCAGGTGATGGGATTTTCACGTCACGTTCGTTGATTTGCAGCAGCACTTGGTTTCTCACGGCCACCAGTGATTGATTTTGGAATTTGAACACTGGACTTTATTTGCACATTCATCTATTTAGCTTTTTTCTGGTGGAGTTGTTCACGGAAAACACATTATATTGATTTGCAAGAGAAACCAGAGACTTTGTTTACTCACATTTTCATTTGTTTCAAATTGTTTCAAATTGTTTGTACACTATTTTGTATGCATGTGTGACATTGTTCATTTTATTGCAATTTAGTAGCGCACCAGACTTTTTTATACTATGGTTAAAACATATACATTTCTTTACATGGTCTGGACAAGAATTATAAAGCTTCCTCTTCAAGTTGCTTATTCCCTGAGCCTGAAACTCTTGGCTCATTAAACTGTCGTCTTTAGAAAGTAACACAGGACCCCTACCAGGAACACAGCGTATCCCCACAGTATCAGCTCGCTTGCTATCACTTTCCTGTTGGAGCAGATTCCTTGCAGGAATTCACTGTCTCTCATTTTCCCCCAATGCTTTGGCAGCAAAGTATGGTGGATCTGCTCAGTCAGCAGCCTGAAGCTCACAATATTTATGGCAACTTATTAAATCCACATGATGTATTTCAGCTATAAACTTTTCCAGTGTGCTGGAATAGACAGTGTATTGTAGGGAATACTGAGGACTGAGATGTATTGTCCAATGTAAAAAAATAGCTTTCAAGGTGAAGTGACATAGCCACAGCTTACAATTAGACAAGCTTTATGAAAATTTACATTGTTTGTTTGATTTCACTTATTACCAGTAAATGATGTTGGTTGCTTACAATTTAACTAGTAAAACAGATCTTGTACCACTCACATATTTTAGCATTTATAATTGTATTGTTTCATTTTTCAAATATAATACAATGTGTGCACATTGTTAATTATCTTTTTTTTTTGTGAGTTGTCTATGGGGCATATTTAGTGACAAAGGACTGGTTCATCATTCATTTGCTTCTAAATTCAGAAGATTTGGATTTCATTGAGAACTCTGATTTATGTTTGCTGGCCCTCACCCCCTGCATCCAGCACAGCAAAAGACTTCACAAGTCTAAAGAAAAGTGAGAACAAGCAAAGTAAACCTGTCATATGGGGACTGCCATTGCTGCCTCCATCCCACCCCATCTTTTTAGGACCAGTTCACACTTGCCTGAACACCAAACTGAAGGTGGAGGGGGGTATTTTCTGTGTGTCATTGCAGTTACCTGAATTTTTGTCCATGAGGAAAAAGGCAGGTAACTGCAAATAGTGTGAATGAGCCTTTAAACACTAGGTGGCTACATAGTTACATAGTTAGTCAGGTTTAAAAAATACAAAAGTCCATCTGGCTTAACCAATAAAAAAAAAAAAAAAAACCAGTAGACCCAACCATACGATCCTATATACACAATCATATACCCTCAGTTGATTCAGAGGAAGGCGAAAAAACCCCAGCAAAGCATGATCCAATTTGCTACAGCAGGGGAAAAAAATTCCTTCCTGATCCCCCCTGAGAGGCAATCTGATATTCCCTGGATAAACTTTACCTATAAATAATAGTACCCATTTATATTATGTACACCCAGGAAAGAAACCAGGCCTTTTTTAAAGCAATCAAGTGAGCTAGCCAGAACCACCTCTGAAGGGAGTCTATTTCCCATTTTCACAGTTCTTACGGTGAAGAAACCTTTCCGTATTTGGAGACAAAATCTGTTTTCCTCTAGACGTAAAGAGTTCCCCCTTGTCCTCTGTGTTGACTTTAACTACTTGCCTACTGTGCACTTAAACCCCCTCCCCATCCAGACCAATTTTTAGCTTTCAGCGCTGTCACACTTTGACTGACAATTGCGCGGTCATGCTACACTGTACCCATATGAAATTTTTATCATTTTTTTTACACAAATAGAGCTTTCTTTTGGTGGTATTTAATCACCTCTGGGTTTTTTATTTTTTACAAAAAAAAGAAGAAAAAAGACAGAAAATTTTGGAAAAAAAAAAAGTTTTTCTTATTTTCTGCAAGTAAATTTTGAAAATAAAATTTTCTCCTTCACTGATGTGCGCTGATGAGGCGGCACTGATGGGCACTGATAGGCTGCACTGATGGGAACTGATGAGGTGGCACTTATGGGCACTGATGAGGTGGCACTTATGGGCACTGATGAGGAGGTACTAATATGCCGCACTGATGAGCACTGATAGGCGGCACTGATAGGCGGCACTGATAGGCGGCACTGATGAGCACTGATAGGCGGCACTGATGAGCACTGATAGGCGGCACTTCTGGGCACTGAGAGGTGGCACTGCTGGGCACTGAGAGGTGGCACTGAGAGGTGGCACTGCTGGGCACTGAGAGGCGGCACTGACGGGCGGCACTGATGGGCACTGATAGGTGGCACTGATGGGCACTGGCGGATGGCACTGATGGACACTGACGGGTGGCACTGATGAGCACTGATGGGCGGCACTGATGAGCACTGATGGGCAGCACCATCAGTGCCCACACTCAGTGCCCATAGTGCTGCCAGTCAGTGCTCATCAGTGCCTAGATGAGCAGGCACTGATGGGCACTGACTGACAGCACTATGGGCACTGATTGTGGGCATTGATGGGGGGCACTGATGGCAGGCACTGTGGGCACTGTGTGTATGTTTTTTTTACCTCTAGTAATCAGGGCACTGGTGATCGGTGCCCTGATTACATTTGTTCTGTGTCCCTGGCGCTGTGCAGCTCTCCCTCCTTCCTCACACTGCAGGCTCCGTGTGAGGAAGGCGCGCTGGCGATGAGAGATGATCTCATATGTTTACATATGAGATCATCTCTCATTGGACGGTCCGATCACGTGGTGAATGGCCGCTGTGATTGGCCATTCACCACGATCTGTGATCGGCTGTGTCCAAGGGACACGGCCGACACAGATTTTCCCCGATGCGCGCTCGCGGGAGCGCGCGGGGAGACTGTTTCTGGGAGGCCGTATAAAGACGGCCTCCCGAAAATTCAAGTCCGCGCTGCAGCCGTATATAGGCTATAGCGCAGATGGCAAGTAGTTAAAGTGAATAACTCAACACCAAGTTCACTATATGGACCCCTCATGAATTTATACATGTTGATCATATCCCCCCTTATTCTCCTCTTCTCAAGAGAGAATAAATTCAGTTCCTCTAATCTTTCCTCATAGCTGAGCTCCTCTATGCCTCTTATCAGTTTGGCTGCCCTTCTCTGCACTTTCTCCAGTTCCCCAATATCCTATTTAAGACCTGGTGCCCAAAACTGAACTGCATATTCCAGATGAGGTCTTACTAATGATTTGTACAGGGGCAAAATTATATCTCTCTCTCTGGAGTCTATGCCTCTGTTAATACAAGAAAGGACTTTCCTTGCTTTGGAAACTGCAGCTTGGCATTGCATGCTATTATTAAGCTTATGATCTACCAGAACACCCAGATCCTTCTCCGCTATGGATTCCCCCAGTTCTACTCCCCCTAGTATGTATGCTGCATGCATATTCTTAGCCCCCAAGTGCATAACTTTACATTTATCAACATTAAACCTCATTTGCCACAGTTGCCCAAAAAAACAGTGCTTTGAGGTCAGCTTGTAAGTTGGAGACATCCTATAAAGACGTTATTCCACTGCAAAGCTGGGTGTGATCTGCAAAGACTAAAATGGTACTTTTAATCCCAGACCCTATATCATTTATAAAGATATTAAAAAGTAAGGGTCCCAATACTGAACCTTGGGGTACACCACTGATAACCTTAGACCATCCAGAGTAAGAATCATTAACCACTACTCTCTGATTTCTATCTTTTAGCCAATTTTCTATTCTTTTAAAAACTGATCTTTTCAAGCCTGTAGACTTTACCTTACACATTAGCCATGCGTGGGGAATCGTGTCAAACGCTTTTGCAAAATCCAAGTATACTACCTCCACAGCCACCCCTCTGTCCAAGGTTTTACTTACCTCCTCATAAAAAGAAGTAAGGTTTGTTTGACAACTTATGTCTTTCATGAATCCATGCTGTCTGTTGCTTAAAATATTTTTTTTCCAGCAAGAACCCATCTATGTGGTCTTTTATTAAACTCTCCAGTATCTTCCCGACTATAGAAGTTAAACTAACAGGTCTATAGTTACTTGGCAAAGACATTGATCCCTTTTAAAATATAGGCACCTCATTGGCCCTACGCCAATCCAGTGGTACTATTCCAGTCCTTATCGAGTCCCTAAAAATTAGAAACAAAGGCTTTGAAATTACAGCGCTCAATTCTTTTAGGATGCGTGGGTGGATGCCATCTGGTCCAGGTGCTTTATCCACCCTTTTTCCTGTCTAAATATTTCTGGACCATATCACTTTTGAGCCATTGTGGATCATTTGGGGCTGTGTCAATACCATCCTTGTTATAGTCATGAGCTTCCCCATGCTCCTTTGTATACACAGAGCTGAAGAAAGTATTTAATAAATTTGCCTTCTTGTTGTCCCCAGTCACCCACTCCTGATTATTTTGTAAAGGGCCTACATGCTCAGACATAACCTTTTTACTATTAATATATTTGAAGAATTTTTTGGGGTTTGTTCTACTATCTTTTGCAATCTGTCATTCATTTTGAATTTTTGCGTCCTTGATTTCCTTTTTACATATTCTGTTATATTCTTTGTAACAATTAAACAATGATAGTGTTCCTTCATTTTTATATTTTTAAAAGCTCTTTTCTTATTATTTATAGCTATTTTAACTTTGGCCATTAGCCACATAGGTTTTATTTTTAGCCTTTTAAACATATTACCCATGGGAATATACTTTGCAGTGAGTTTGCATAAAGTCTTTTTGAAAATTTCCCATTTCTGTTCTGTGCTCATCAATGCCAATATTCCCTCTCAGTCTAAATCCTTGAAAGCAGCCCTCATCCTTGGAAAATTTGCTCTCTTAAAGTTAGGTGTTTTTGTTTTTTCTGTATGCGTTTTTTGCTTACAGCTAACATTGAATGAAATCATATTATGGTCACTGCTACCCAGATGTTCTTTTATATGAACATTATTAATAAGCTCTGCATGATTTGAGATTACCAGGTCCAACAGAGCATAATTTCTAGTGGGGCCTCAATAAACTGTACTATAAAATTGTCTTTTAATAGGTTTATAAATTGTTGCCCTTTAACTGTTCCAGCAGTGCCATTACTCCAGTCAATGTCTGGGTAGTTAAAATCCCCCATTATTAGTCTCCATCTCCTCATTAATACTGGGAGGTCTATACCAAACTCCAATGATAATCTTTGTATTACGCACACCCATGTACATTTCCACCCATACTGCTTCAGACTCATCACACTCTCCATCAACTAGGTCCTCTTTCACACTCACTTTGAGATCACTTCTCACATACAGACAGACAACACCACCCCTCCATTTTACCCTGTCTTTCCGAAAGAGAGCATAGCCAGGAATATTAATAGCCCAGTCATGTGAAGAATGAAGCCAAGATTCAGCAATATAAATTAAGTCATAGTTCTCCTCATGCACCAGAGCTTCCAACCCCCCCCCCCCCTTTTTTTTTTTTTTTGCTAGGCAGACTTCTGGCATTGGTAAACAAACACTTTAATTTGTTGTCACATTTTGCACTTATTTTGCATATTTTTTTTTTTCATTTTGGTACAAATAGTACCATTTCCAATGGTTGTTTGTAACATGGGAACCTTCTTATCCTCTGCCATAACTATCCCCCATCTTTCCCCATTCCACCCACCAATAGGGGCTGACCCCTGTCTGACCTGTCTGCCCCATTATAATCTAACTCACCCTCCCCCCTCAATCTAGTTTAAAAACATCTCCAACTGTCCCATAAACCTCTCCCCTAGCACAAAAGACCCCCTTCCATTTAGGTGCAAACCATCTTTAGCATATAGGCTGCACCCCAATGAAAAGTGAGCCCAGTGCTCTAAAAACCCAAATCCCTCCTTCCTACACCATGTCTTTAGCCATGCATTCAGCTCTCTAATCTCCCCCTGTCTTTCCTGTGTTGCGCATGGCACAGGCAATATTTCAGAGAATATCACCTAGGAGGTACTTCCCTTCAACTTGCAGCCTAGTTCATTAAATTGGTTCTTAAGGAGCCTCCACCTTCCATATATTCCGTCCTTAGTTCCAATGTGGACCAAGACAGCTGGGTCATGCCCAGCCCCTCCCTGTAATTTATCAACCCGGTTCACCACATGCCGAACCCTGGCACCAGGGAGACAGCAAACTATTTGGTTGAGGGGATCCTGGCGACAAATTATTCTATCAGTCCTTCGGATTATAGAATCCCTAATTACCACCAACTGTCTAGGCCTACCTACAGTCCCCTCACCACCTCCACTAGAAGGACTGCTCTCCCGGCTGTTAGGGATAGCAGTGACATCTAGGGCTGCCACCTCCGAGCTTGTTGTTATGAAGACTGTCTAGCCTTATTACCTTCTGAGTCACTGACCTGGGAAAAGTATGTTAGGGTAATATCAAGAATCGTTATCTGCATACTTCTGGGTCATTGGGGTTGATTTACCAAAGGCAAATAGACTGTTCACTTTAAAGGGGAAGTTGTACTTTGGATGGGTATTTTCCCCAAAGCTTAATAAATGAGGTGCAGGACTGATGATTTCCATCATGAAAATGTTACTGCATTCACTAAGCTCTTGGGCGAATTCCCTTGCAAAGTGCAACTTCCCTTGCAAAGTGAACAGCCTATCTTCTTTTAGTAAATCAACCCCATTGAATTAAAGAATTAATGCAAAAGGACTAACATGACAGCCTAGCAACTGACATTTTCAGGAGAGCTCAGCAATTGCAGCCTCTGATTTTCTCATGACAGGTTTGATTTAAAAAAAAAAAAAAGTGCATTTGGAAATATGAGTAGCCATTTTCCCTCAACTTGATTTTACATTTAGGTACATGCCATTCAAACAGCTATCTAGCACCAAAAGAAAGTTAACTTTTTAGAAGCGCTATGCCTCATCCCTGCACAGCCCCCCACCGATTCCCTTTGCTCATGTGCTAGTCATGACCCCTTCTTCTACTTGTATTACTTCGGTACTTGCTTTTCTTGGCCACCATTGTCAAAATAAGACAAACATAACCTGATACCTATTTTATTTTCTTCCTTGCTAATCTATTGCACAGCTGTATGTACTGTTTAAGCAGTTTAATAGCAAGTTGACTTCAGAAAATCAACTGCTGGGAAACATTGTTGTCCATCAGCACAATTGGCAGTTGCTTGTAATTTCTAGGAAACAGGCTAACCCTAGGTTCACATTCTTGCGTTTCTGTGGCCACGTTTGTGTGGGCATGGCAGCTCATACAGCCCATTCATTTCAATAGGCTGCCATCACTGCATTTCCCGCAGAAAAAGGTGCATGCACCTTTTTCAAAATGGTTCCTGCTTCTGCGCACACACTGCAATTTTACATATGTGGGGGTGCCATTCAGAAGGCTGTTCCAGGCAAATTTGCCTTTTATTGACCCCAGAATTATCCATGTTTTTTTTTTTTTTTTTTTTTAAAGCCTAGTTACTAAATTAAGCTGTTTCAGTGCTTTTCATCATATAAAGTAAAGTGGAACACAAAAGTCTTTATTTTTTGTTTTGCATTGATTGAGAGGGGAGGGTTGGATCATTTGAGAGCTTTTATTGATGTCCACTGAATTCCTATCCCTCTAACACCCAGGGCACTGCCAGGAGTCAAATATTTGGGAATAATGGGAAAATATTGCTGAACCCCTAGAGTTATCTCACTGTTATTTGCTATCTTAAAGTATTGATGTTATGTGTATATGAACTGGTTCCCAGCAGGCTGCTTCTAAATCCCAGAGGATCTCCACCATCCCCTTGGCTTGTAGTAGAATGTAATAAAAAAAATGAAACTCAAATGCCACACTAATTCTAACAGGTCTAGATGCAACTTTATTCCAATAAAAGTCAGGGGGACAATCCAAAAAGTAGCCAGCATGTTTTGGCTGTTCAAGAATGTGCCCCTAATTCAGGTTTGTTTGACAAGAAGTAGAAGTAAACTGGACCTTTACTGTGAATTTTCCAGCATGCTTGCAAGCCTATTCCTTGTCAGCAGCTGGTTTGGCAGTAAAATATTATGTATACAGTAAACCCCCCCTTCATTGCGGGGTTACGTTCCGGACCCAGCCGCGAAAAGTGAAAATCCACGAAATAGAAAAACCCTATTAAAATGCATTGTAGGCATGTTTTTTTTTACTGTCACTGTACGTGTAAAAGCATTTTAAGGTCTTTAAACACACTTTTAAAACAATAGAAACTCATTTAAACACATAAAAGATACTGAGAGACATAGCAAGAGCTATGGAAAACACAAAAATATTTCATTTTTAATGATTTATATAGTAAAATAACATTACAAAAAAAAAAACGCAATATACCGGGACCGCAAAAACTGAACCACGATGGAGCGGGGGTTTACTGTATACAGTATTTATATGACAAACCTTGTATAGAGCTATTGACTCAGCCACTAGTCCCTACTATATTCTAAAAAGGGATATACAAAGAATGCGTGCTGGAGGGAAAAGAGGAATTTAAGCTCCTCGATGAAATACATAGCTTGCATCTTAACTTCTTTATTGCTTCCCTAAGAAAATGAAATGTGATTTTTACTTTATATTAGTTGCTAAAATAACAATGAGCAATGTTCTTTCCCGTAGGTCTGGAAGTGTCCTCCACCACTGGAGTGAGATCTATTACTTTGTAGAACAACTTACAGAAAGGTTTATTAGGTGAGTAAGTGTTGTCTCTCTTGTCTTACAGTTGCTGCCTCTGTGCACTGCTATTCTTCTGTTTTACTGTTATTATTATTGTTAATAATTGTTATTAATATTGTTAATAATTGATAGATCACATTGCTATCCCATGTACACAGTGATACAAATGTTACATATACATGCACATACAGCAAGACACAATAGAATAGGGTTACATTCATCTATCTATCTATCTATCTATCTATCTATCTATCTATCTATCTATCTATCTATCTATCTATCTATCTATCTATCTATCTATCTATCTATCTATCTATCTATCTATCTATCTATCTATCTATCTATCTATCTATCTATCTATCTATCTATCTATCTATCTATCTATCTATCTATCTATCTATCTATCTATCTATCTATCTATCTATCTATCTATCTATCTATCTATCTATCTATCTATCTATCTATCTATCTATCTATCTATCTATCTATCTATCTATCTATCTATCTATCTATCTATCTATCTATCTATCTATCTATCTATCTATCTATCTATCTATCTATCTATCTATCTATCTATCTATCTATCTATCTATCTAATCCCCACTGACACACCTGGTTGCTTGAGCCTCGCTCACACCTGTGTGACTTGAATGTTAATAAGCTACCACTTTAGGACAATGCATAGAAATTAGGCCATTGACCACTAAATGGTAGGTTAAAGTGATTCTAAGGGCAGAATGTTTTTTATCTTAAAGCATTCTATGCATTAAGATAAAAAACCTTCTATGTGCAGCAGCCCCCCAGCTCCCCAGCAGTGAGCACCATTGGCTCCCAGTGCTGTTAATCAAAGTCAGTGAGCCAATGAGGAGAGAGAGGAGGCGGGGCCCCAGCTGTGGCTTTGTGTCTGAATGGGCACTCAGAGCAGCGGTTCGGCTCAGGTGCCACCATAGTAAGCTGCATGCAGTTAATGCACTCGGCAGGAAGGAGGGGCCAGGAGTGCCGGGGAGGGACTCGAGAAGAGGAGGATCTGGGTTGCTTTGTGCAAAACCACTGCCCAGGGCCGGTAGGTATAACATGTCTTTTATTTTAGTAAAAAAAAGAAGACTTTAATATTACTTTAAGATTATTATAATAAAGCATGTTAATGGAATGTAAATTGACCAAAAAAAAACATATTTGTCAAAGATGCAAAATAGGTCAACTGAATGATGGCCTATGACAGGACAAAATAACTGAACAGTAGAAAGGTTAAATTAAATTTGAACTGAGCTAACTAGCAGTAAGCGTGGTTAAATCCAGTTAATGCATTAGGAATGTTCTTGAGTGCATTCTAAACTCATACCCCAGCTGTGGGTATCTGTAAATGTTCCTAGGCGGGGTTCCCTTATAAGGTGATCGCAAAATGTCTGATGCCTTAAAGTTAGTGTTAGCCGGCTTGGGTTGGGGCCCTGTAAGGTGGTGGTGCATGTAAGCGGTCCTTTTAAGAGTGCTGGCAAAGAATGGTGGGTGGGCTGACAAGTAGGAGAAGTTTCCAATGTTTTAGCAGTGTGTAGTGGGTGATTAAATCATGTAATTCAGCTCACCCCTCCTGGCAGTTGACCAGTCTGGTCCCAAAAGACTTGGCATTCAACAGGTCCCAGCAATCAGGTTCTGGTGTCCCAGTCTAATCAGATCCTCACACAGGGTGCAGCCACTCAGCTTTAATCCCGAAGACACAACGTCTCTCTCTCTCTCTTAAACTCAGTCTCTGAGAGCAGCTTTGGCAGACTCACATGCAGGTCCATCGTCTGTCTGGTATAGGTGGACAGGCACAGAGGTAGGTCTACTTGGCTCCTCTCCTCACCTTGACACTGGTCCCACCCTGACAATAGGTCTGTACTCTTAGCTCTCCTCTCTAGACTCACCCCCTCTCCAAAGATTTTCCCAGGAAAACTTGGTGAAGCTCTAGTCCCCAGAAGCATGGATCTGTGGAAACACACACCCACACACTCATCATAGATTGAACTGAATGGACTGGTGTCTTTTTTTTAACCTTGCTATGTATCTAAAAGAAACTGGAGTTCAGTAGCCATTAATCTTTTATAAAACCGATGATTACACCTTTAAGGACTACAATTCCCTCGAGGCTCTGCAGCACAACCAGTTCCCTTCTACCGCTTTGCTATTGGATTTTTCTCTCTTTTCCCCTCTTTGGTTTCAACCCACTTTTCAAGGAGGGAGTGGGTAAAGAAAAGCGAGCAGGAAATTACACTGCCCACTCTACACAGATCCTAGTGAAGGAGTGAGTGGGGGAACGAGACTGCACACAGGACCACTCCTGTTTGCAGCCTGGCTCTTTGTGTACACAGTGTACCAGCGAGGACGGCAGAAGACTGCAGAGACAGCTGCATCTCTCCCTTACTACAGCCCAACAGGGGAGGGGGGTAGAGAGTCTGTACAACCACACCTTCAGCTGCCCAGTTCAGCATCCCTGCAGGGGGGGGGGGGGGGGCAGAAGAGCAATGGGGGGGATGTAGATGGTCGACTGCCCCAGCTATAGATCTATTTCTAAAAAAACATAAGAAAAATAATAATAAAAGAAGATTGCAAACACCTCTTATACAGTGATTAGGCTATGGTAGTCTATGTGGCCTACACACATGGGCGTTTACAGGCATACTTGGAGAAGGGGCGTTTACAGGCAGAAAAAAACGCAACAAAGGTGTGTTTGGAGAGGAGCATCAAGCATTACACATTAAAATTGCACATAAGCATGCAAAAGGAATTCTAATGGCCACAATAAATGATTATTCTGGCCATTATAATGCGTTTACACTCAACACCATACGTGCAAAAGCACACATACATAAGTAACATTAGAGGCATTTTTTTCTGGCAAGTTCTGGTAGAAAAAATCAAGCTTATTTTGTGCATAAGTTCATACTCCCATATGCATGAGGCCTTAAAGTTGAGCTCTAGACAGATTTATTCAGTTATGTATTCATTAAATAATACTAATTTAGTCCCTCTACTGTATATGTGTTGATATCAGACTCCTGAAGTCTCCTGCACAGCGGTGCACAGACTGGGAGGGGCAGAACTAACCCTGGAGCCAATAGGGCTATATTAGAATGCACATGAACTGACAAAAGGAGGAAAGAGAGTTGGTAACCCATGTGTGCTGCTGCTCGTTCATTGTCCAATCAGTAGGTTAAAGGTCTGTCCTCAATTAGACTGTGCTAGGTAAGATACAAATCCTTTGACAGGTAAAACAAGGCATGTACTGTATATTTTTTTTTTTTTATTTACAGCCCACAACTCAGAATGTCCTTCATTGTCTTTTCCAAAAGAGGGTCAACCCTAATGCGCCTGACTGATGACAGGTGAGTACTGAAACAATATGCCTGGCATAATGGAACAAAGTAAAGGTGGGGTTGGGGGTATGCATACACCACTAAATATTAAATGTTAATGAAACTTCCATTTAATATTAACCTACTTCTCAACCTAACCTTATCTTTTGACCTAACACAGTGGGCATACACTTTTAAGCTGGCCAAAGATGGATCGAATCTCAGCCGGTTCAGCAGGGACCAGCTGATGTTCAATACATCTATGGGCAGGCTAGCTGTACTGAAGTTGATCAATCAATCGACTTCAGTACAACCAGCCTGTCTGATTTTTTGCATGTGATTACTGACAGCTGCTATAGCCACCCGCAGTGATAATTGGTGGCAGAACACTATAGTGCTGCAGGAGTGATTCCCACATCAACACTGACTGTATTGATGGGAGAATCAAACAATTTTCTTTCCTGCAATCTATGATTGTAGGAAATACAATCTCACCATCTATGGCTTGCTTTACTCACACTGACTCACATCCACGACCTTGTGTTAAGAGAGAGTGTCAATATAAAGTTAATGACAGCCCCATAACAGTTTACATATCGCAGTGCGAACTGTCTTTTCAGACAGGAATCGGATAGCTTGGGTGTGAACAGCCATGTAATCTGAATCTGGTGTGGACCAAAAAAAGCATCCTGTACGAGTTTGGTCCGAATGTGATGCAAATTCAGCCATACAATCTATATGGCTGAATTTGCATCGCACAGACATCGCATGTGATTTGCACAGCAGTGTGGTGCGAATCACATGCAATGTCTGATATAGCTTCAGTGTGAACCGGCCCTTACTCCATCTAGGCAAGATCCTATAGTATAATTAACTATGGGCAGTCAGAGAAAGCATCTGAGCCCAGCTACTCTACTTAAGTTCAAAGGATGACAGGGTTTGGGAAGAATATGCAAAAAACCTCTCATGTCGGTATGCAATGTTAACCGTATATATGATATCAGAGACATTGGGAGCTTTTCATTCTGCAATGAGAAGTTATTGTAAGACGGGCTGCTAATAGTATATGGGATACCACTGTGCAAAATTGTATTGGGACCTTGTCTATGTTTAAATTTAGAAGCACTAAACCCAGGGATGGGGATAACAATACGCCAGTTATTTTAGAGATTAGAGAAAAAAACATCCTCCAAAAGCTCCTCAAACTCTTGCACTCCCACAGTACATAAATTAGGTTCCCCACCTCTCCACACTGAGGCCAACATAATGGAGAGGAATCCTTAACAATTTTATATAGCCTGAAGGGTGTAAGGTAACCTCTGTGTAAGGTTTTCAGGTAGTTCTCCCAATGGTTAGTACAACGTGAGGTTCTATAAACTAGCAGCATAGCTTGTTTCCATTCAACAGGAGAGAAGATCTTACCAAGGGCTTTTTTTATCCAGGATTCCATGTGGGAAGTTTTGGTAAAATCTCCGCCATGCTGTAGGTAAGAGTAGATTCTGGATATCCCTCCCTTCTTATATGGTCTGGTAGAGAACATTTGCCAAATATCTTTATCAAGGTATAACTCCCAAAGGGGGTGCCTGCGAACCCTTTTCAGTTTCACACTCCCTGTTTTCAACCACCTATTCTTCCAACCAGCAAACAGCTACCTGTAAAAACCTTTGCCACTTAAATGCTCTTCTTCTCTGTTTTACTACTGAATACCTCTATGACAAAATCTCATCCTTGTCCTGCCCTGACTTCTCTCTACAACAGCTAACATTCATCCTCCCTGGACACACTTGATCCCCTCAATACACACAGAATAAAGCCCCTGACCATAACAAACCCTGGCAAACAGACAACACCAGAAGTCTCAAAAGACATAGCCATGCTCTTAAACAAATGTGGTATATGCAGTTTTATACCACACTTGTTCAAGAGCATGGCTTTGCCTTTTGGTGTTATTTGTTTGCCAGAGTTGTAACATTAGTTTGTATACATATGCCTTCCTAAAATATAATCCTTTTCTCCGAGCTGCCAAACAAACCTATTTCATTACGTTTATTAATACCCTCTAATCCAGTCCTTGTCAACACTTTTCAATTTTTAACTCTTGACTTCGCCCCTCCCCCCCCCCCCCCCCACTACCTTCACCCACTGCCTTCACCCACTCATTTACTCGCCAGGACAGTTCCAATCATTTCAAAATCAGGATACATGCAATTCCTGGTGAGCTCTAGCCAGATATTGCCCCTATTTAACATATCAAGAGTACCACCAAATTCAATATGTTTCTTCTTTTGACCCTGTTAATACAGAGGAGATTGCTACACATTCCTATGATTCCAACTTAGGCACTTGTTCCCTGAACCCCATTCTCTCACAACTACTCTATTCTACACTCTGTGAACCACAACTTCAGTCCCTCCCACTCTATTGCCATCTTTATCCCCCTCTAAAACATGCACTAGTCACCCCCATACTTAAAGCTGAACTCCAGAAAAAAAATGCTGTGGGACTGCCCACAGCCTTCCCACAGCCTGGAGCTTTGGGCAGAAGAGAACAGTTCTAGAGTAAGGGATAGGGTAAGTAATACATATTATCCTTGCACCCCTTGCCTAAATAAGTCGTTAATCCTTGCACTACAGAGGGTCCCCACTGCAAGGGTAGATTTTATTTAATCCCAGAATCCAGTTTAAAAAGCCCTCAGTGAGCCCCAACAGTCTGAACAACTTAAGATCCAACCTTTTGCTTCTGTTTACCTCCAAACTTTATAACACCAAGTTTCTGACCATCTAAACCAGTGGTCCTCAACTCCGGTCCTCAGGGCCCACTAACAGGCCAGATTTTAAGTATTACCTTGGGGAGATGCAGACTAGAGTAATGCAATCACTGAGCAGCAAATTATATCACCTGGGATGTATTTCAGTTATCTTGCAAACCTGGCCTGTTAGTGGGCCCTGCAGGCCAGGGTTGAGGACCACTGATCTAAACTGCTACCTCACCTTCTTGACCCTTTAAAACGTGGCTTTTGCCTTCAACACTTCCCTACTAAAACACAGTAACAATTTTCCAACTGCAAAAACCAATTGTACTAATTCTAAAAACCAGCTTCTACTTTTTACTCATACAAATAAACCTTTTTGATAAAGTTGACCAGACCGCCCCCTTTTTCTCAAACAATTTCCTTCCTTTGGCCTCCAAAACTCTGCTCTGTTTCCCAAAACAGTTAAATTCAAGGCATGACATTTGCGCATATGTTAGCTCTGAACCTGAACTGTCAAGCCATCAAATGGCTGGTGTCATAGCTGATCACATGTACATCACTATGCAACTGCATATCAAACAAAGGCTAAGATGGCAGTTTCCTTGGCTGTAAAGGATAGGATGGTTTAGAACTCCAAAACTTCTGGAATGTTAGATTCTTGTTCTCCTGCTCTGCTCAGTGGTTAGATACACAAATCTGGGTAGCCAAAGGACCAACTAAATGTCCTATCAGGACCTAAATAATGTATAAAAAAAAATGATAATTCCTTTTATACTTCCCAGAATAATTTTGGTAATCCACAGCAGATTAAATTATTTAAACATTATTATGAACAATTACCCTGATGAATTGTTCTGCTTATTTTCACAGAGATCAAATCAAGCTAGGCTTGGCAGAGCTACAGAAAGTTCTCCCAGGTGGAGACACCTACATGCATGAGGGAATTGAGAGGGTAAGAACCATGTGTTAACTATTACCATCTCCTGGCAGAAACTGCACTGGAAAACCCTTGTGTCTTTAGGGCATGGCAGCGCCCTCTTTTTATGTGTTGTAGGGTTATATGCAATGGTAATTACAAGTTTATTAGATGAATTCACTTCTCACATAATCCATTATTATAAGGCCTGTGACTTTTTTATTTCCAAAAGGAGAGTTTTATTTTTCCAAATCCTTTACTTTGCATCTGGGGTAGCAACTACTTCATGACTAGCAATGTGACATACATTACTAATTTGTACACTATATTACCAAAAGTATTGGGACACATGACATACATAAATATGTTTAGCTATCCAATTAACTGTATGCTTGCTAAAGTCATCCTTTTTTTTCATTTACTCTGTCCAGGCCAGTGAACAAATCTATCATGAGAATCACAAAGGTATGTAAAACTGGGTTGTCACAGGTGGACATTGATCACTATTTAATCACCATTTAAGGATCACCTGATGCTTTACTTATAATATATAACCTATTGCATTATAACAGTGTATAGAAAGCAATACATTGGCTATGCTAGATCTGCCAACAAAACAAGATTTTTGTGCTCTGTTCCCTAAATATATAGAGCGTAGAAAATGCTTAATGGTAACCATTTGTTTTTGGGAAATGCTAACTCCTAGGATGTCAACCTAATCTGCCGACAGGCATATAGCAATCAAGGTCAGGGGAAAGATAGATCTTCTGATCAGCAGTTTAATTCTAGATCTGCAAATGAAAATACTGAAGCTGTTGGTTCAATACTAGAGCAAAGTATTCCAAGCAGGAAGTTGACCATGGCAGCTTGCACATACAGTATGTTCTTAACAAACTGGTAAAGGGTCTGTATACAATAGACAGGCATAAGTTACCCTTCCCCAGACCTTCTGGACAGGCTAATCACCATGGATGAACATTATCATCATGACTTAGATGGCTTTAAATGGGTTATATTAAAGAGTCCTTTAGCATTTCAAGAGCAAATCAATGTAGCCACTAAAGCAAGTAACATGTAGCATTCCTTAACAAACTTTATTTTGCTGCTGAGTGGCCCAATTCAGTGTATATCCAGAGGTGGGGGCAAACTGATTCACATATTCCTATTTCCCAAATTAACTTGAACACATTATGTAAGTATGCCCAGTGTACAAGAACATAACAATGTGTATAAATTATCTGATATAGAGAGTAGATCAGGGTCTTCAAACTCTGACCCTCCAGCTGTTCAGGAACTACAATTCCTATCATGCCTAGTAATGTCTGTGAATGTCAGAGTTTTACAATGCCTCCTGGGATGGGTAGTTCCGCAACAGCTGAAGGGCCGTAGTTTGAGGATCCCTGGAGTAGATCATTGAATAGCAAGCCACTGTTTTTCCTTTTTTTATTCTTTTATAAAATTTTTAACAATGTGTTCCCTCATTGTAAGTGACAGTATAGCTTGTTAAAGATTAGATTAACTATATTCAGTTAAAATAATACTATCGTCTGAAATTTTAGAGCTGGCCATACACCAGTAGATCTTTGTAACTGACCAGAACTTGCTTTGTCAAACTGTGCCATACAGATGTATTGAATTAGGAAGACAACATATAAAATATCATACAGTGGCCTTAACATATTTGTTGGTCATGTCAGCGAATCAACCCTCCAAGTTATCCAGTTTTTGTTGGATTTTGTGTGTGGATGCTTTCATGCATTAACATAATTTGAATGAAAGTAATTGAATTAAACACTAAGACTATACCATAATTAATAACAACTTTCCTTCCAGGTTACAGGACAGCGAGTGTCATCATTGCCCTGACTGATGGGGAGCTGCATGAGGACCTGCTTTATTACGCAGAACGAGAGGTAGCAATCAAATGCTGCAAATAACTGAAAATCTAAAGCCATATATTGTATCCCTGTGTCAATATGAGAATAAGTTAAAGTGTATTTAAACCCAATAACAAAATATCATATATTGCAACAAACCAGTCTTTAGATATGGTGGCAACATTAGTTTTCAATTTTCAGTACCTTTTGTCCGAGTACAAGTACAAATATACCTATTAAACCTTTTGGAAAAAGTTGTTGTTATGACTGATGTTATCAATAACAATGTTATCAGCTTTCCCAGCTATCTTCTCTGAAATACAAAGCAACACCCCTCTATGTGTTGACGATGAAGAGAGGGCCAGTGTGTGCAGTCCAAATCAGGAGAGTAGCCTGGGTGACAATGCTGCTTCTCCATAGATACAGAACAGTGAGTGATCATTGTCAGCCTAGAACAGAAAGTGTGTTATGGGTGAGATGCCCAAGAGAAACTAAAGCAAACATGCTGTGAAATAAGAACATGAATACAGTCATTACATCTAAGAACTGGTAAGCTGCAATACGTTACATTTTTATTTTTAGATTGAGAAAAGCTTTAATATCATGCAAATTGAGGCATATACTGACGTGGTTATCCGTAGTACTACTACTAATAATTTCCATTTCATAGAAACATTATTAACTAAGGCCTATTTGAGATAAGACTTTGACGAGTACTAGGGGTGAAAAACAAGGTGGTTCCTATGCATTTGGGCATGTATGAAAGAACAGGAACATCTTTCACTACCCACATTCATTGAGATAATACTACCTGCCTTATCAATAGTAAAACTTTGATATTTGTTGAGTATCACATTGCCACTTTAGGCAATAGTCTCATTTTGCATAAATTTGTGATATAGCACATACACTCGAAATGTGCCAGTCTCATTGGACTCAGCAAAAAATAACTGTCAATTTAAAAAAAATAAAAAATAAATAGGCCTATAGTCAGATGTAATGCTACCCAATAGTTTTAATGCTGAGACCTAACTTGTCAATATTGGTGATCATGATGGGTCCTCTGGTGACACATATATATTGACTGGATCTTGAAAATATTGCGAATGTTACTGTGAACAGCTTATCTAAGTGTCAGCAAAACTACAGCAATGCTATATCAGTAACAGCCCCACTGCCAAACATGTGCTCTGTTGTCAAAGATAAAGTGAGAATATCTTTTTGCCTGATCCGAAGGGCCAGCAATGGAATTCTTACTTCTGATTCCTACTGTCAGCTGTTTAATGACCATACTGTAACAAGGAGTTCTCAGTTTCAGCAACTAGAAAATGGGCTTCATCTAAGAGGACCCAACATAATCTGATTCTCCATTGCTACAGTCAATAATACAGTTAATGTTTACAGTTATAGGTGTGATCTATGCCATTCATTTGTATATGTGTTTTTTATGTTATTATTAACTTTTCCATATCACTTTTAGGCTAACAGGTCTCGTGACTTGGGAGCGCAAGTTTATTGTGTAGGTGTGAAAGAGTTCAATGAGACACAGGTAATATGTTTATTGCATTGAAAGAATAAGAAACAAATCAACTTTATGTCCATTAATACTAATAGTATTATTAAGGAAATCAGGCTATGTTCTGATATCATATATTAAGATCATTTATTGGTATATATTATTTTTACGCCTAATGTGGGAATTAAAACTAGTGCCCACTTAAAGTGGTTCTAAAGGCTTAAGGTTTTTGACCAAAAAGTTTAATCCTCATTGAATGGGGTTTTAAAGGCAATCCAAACAAAATTATATAAAAAAAAAAAATCTTTATTTTAAACATTTAAAAAAAAAAATTATTATAAAAGCATATGCATTTGTAAATGTGGGGAACAAGTAATACAAGGTCTATAAAGGTGCAAAAAAGTGGCATTCCCCAACTATTTGCTGTCCGGTTCCATTTGAAGGTTGAAACAGCATAGATGTTTCCCAGTGGTGGGGATATCCAACGCTTTTTAAAGTATACAACAAAATCTTCTTCAGGGATTTTTACCACTTCTGCAATATACAATAATTACATTTAGGTTGCATGCTACATAGAAAGAAAAATGTTTTCTCTGCATTAAGGAAAAAAACCCTCCATAATCAGCTCCCCCAAGCACCCCCTAAATACTTACCTGGCTCCTCTTTCTATCCAATGCTGAGCCTGTCTGCAGCAGCACTGCTCTCTCTCCCTCTGCTCACAGGACACAGGGGCAGCAGCGGGAGCGGGCTGTCAATTAAATCCTATGAGGAGGGAGGGGGATGGGGCCTGCTGTGTGGGTTTAAAGATGCATGCCAGCACGAGTGCTCACTCCCCATAGCACACAGTTTGCTATAGGGGAATTTAAAGAAGTAGAGGAGCAGAAATCACCGGCAGGGGATCCTAGAAGAGGAGGTAGGAGCTTGCTCTCTACCATTGCACAGAGCAGGTAAGTAGAGCATGTTAATTTTTTTTAATTTTTTTTTTTATAAAAGGGGCTTTACAACTTTCCCGAAGTCTAAAAGCAGGAAAACCATTTAAAGTGGAAGTTCACCCAAAAGGGAAAGTTCCGCTTGCCTGCCTCTTCCTCCCTCCTTTTTTTTGGGGAGGAGGGGAGCGGGTACCTGTCAAAACCACTTCTGGTTGGATTCTGCGGCAATCTGAGCAGAAATGTGACCCCTCCTCTTTCCCTCACAGCCTCCTGGGACACATCACAGGTCCTGTAGAGCTGTGGGACCTCTGACAATGTGTAGTGCAGCTTGTGCATGCAGAGTGGAAAGCCATCTGTGAAGCCGTAAGCAGCCAGAGCCAGCTTTCCAAAGTAAACATACCGGTGCCCTAACCCAAAGAGGGCCAAGAGTCAGCTTGGGTGAGGACAGTGCTGGATCCCTGCACTGGTAAGTGTCCTAATATTAAAAGTCATCAGCTATAGTATTTGTAGCTGCTGACTTTTAATTTGAGACTTCTAGGGCGAAAAACTGCTTTAAGATCACATACAGTATGTCTATGTGACTTTTCTACTATCTTTGTTCATGTTTATTATTAGAGAACTATCTAGACTGCAATAGAGGCCAAGACTAGAAAAACATGATGATACAGAATATTTTGTTGCTACAAATGGATTCTTTGCCTGTTGTAACATTCTTTCTTATTTTTTCCTCCCGCGGGGACCCAGCTGGCACGAATAGCTGACAGCAAAGACCACGTCTTCCCTGTAAATGGCGGCTTCGAAGCACTTCATGATATCATAGGCTCAGTAAGTACTATCTAGTCTTTGCTAACACTTAGAGAAAAGTAGATGGAATCATTTTTTAATCTCCCTTGTCCTCTCATAAGAACAGATTGATCTGACAAAATGATCAAATAATCAAACTATCCAATTACATACTTTTCATCCATGCCCTTATGCATTATCTTGAAACAGTACATTATTATAAATGAACAGCTGTGCATATTCATCTTACTGCAAGCCTGGGCTCTATCGCTCAGGTGAAAACAGCATTTGTCGTAGTCAAATTTTGATATTTAGAAAAAGATGTTCATAATTCATGCATGCACTGGGTGTAGGCCACTTGCGGCTCCCTCATGATTGAGGGGTAATGTATATATTCTGATTCCACCTCGACCCCAGGGTCCACATTAATCCCTAATCATTAGCTGTGCTTTGTCTTGGTCTAATGCACATATATCCAATACTGTCTGTAGCAGAGTTTAGCCTAAACATTTTTACAGTCTTGTTATATCCTGTGCATTAATGTAAAGGTTCCTGATCCCCTCACATCATGGCAATCTCCTATAAATGGTCAAAGTGGGCTATTCCCTAACAGAAATGCTAGGTTCCAGTACTGAATCCTGGACTAGTCCAGGCCATGATGGTAATAAAATGGAGCCTTAAGCAGCAAGATGAAACATAGTTACAAATATCATGAAAAGCATGATAGAAGATCCATGTTTTTGTCAGGAGCTTTTTTAAGTAATACTATTTGATTAATTGCAATAATTAAAGTGTTGCTAAACCCACAACAGTTAATTAGTCTGTACTGTATATGCAGTAAATCATGCTTGTTATACTCACTGTGGAACCTACGGGGTTAATATTCTGCATTGTGTAAAAAGGCTGTTTGATCCTGTATGCACAGATCCTCCCCTTCTTGCATTGTCCCCAAAACATCTCCAGATAAGACAGTTAGTGGAATCAGCCTGCACATGCACAGTTTGATGTGTATTGCTAGAGAGTTGTTTTTTTTTTCTTGGGAGAGTGCATGTGATCAGCACAGGGCCAATCAGCACTGTCCAGACAGAGGGTCAGGGGTCCTGCATCCTTTAAGGACATTCATGGGTGAATGAAAACTCCTCCTACAAGCTTAAACCAGACACTGATAGAAGTCACAAGACTGCTATATACTGCTGATGAGAAAAGGTATTTAGCACTTTATATTTACGAAACAAATTGCATTTCCTTGTTCTTTGAGAGGCCAGATATGGTGAATGCAGGGTTCTGGGTTTAGTGACACTTTAACTTTTATTTATAGTGCACTAATAGGTTTTGCAATGGACAAGTGTGATGCAGAACAACAGGGAGAGCTACTAAAGCTGGCTATACACTAGGAGAATTTCAAATGAAAATTTATTTGAAAATCCTTGGGAAAATGTATATGAAAATTCTCAAAACATTTGAATATCTTTAAAAAGTAGTTTAAGAATGTGTTTGCTTTTAATATTCTGGAATGAATGAACTTTACCAGTTATTTCTTTGGAAACTGAAAGAGCTGAGGCTGAAAACTTCCCAAATTAGATGAATATTCAAGAGGAAGAAAAAAGAACGTTAGAGATAAAATGAAAGCAAAGGAAAGGCCAATAGAGGTATTCTATGGATTCGGAACAATCTGAGCATGATTTAAACAAGATGGAAAATTCCAGATGAGAAAAAGATTAAAGATTCAAGCTTGATGAGAGATGCAGAAATGTATGCTAACAGATCATATACATATCACCACTACAGCAGAAATGTCAGTATTACTCTACCTAAAGGTCAGGAAACAACCCTTACAAAATTGCAGTCTCAGGAAATATAATCAAAGTCTTAGGAAGTGTAATTAAAGTCGCATTTGTGTGTCAGCGATGGCTTTTGAAGGAAGCCCTTCTGTTTTATATACATGACCCCGACACGTGATCTCTTGACTGGGTCACATTGCCTATTCAGTCTCAGTTATTCAGTGCATGCATTATAAACTCAACTTAACACCATACCATGTGGCAAATGTTAGCTTAAGTTCCTATTTCAGATCAGCATCAGCTCAAGAGTTGAAACTGTCCATTTTCGAATGTAATAGGCAGTTCTAGTTTCCACACTTAGGGTTTAAAGACATGAATAACCCAAAAAAAGATATTTCAATGATGGTAGGCCAATCACGAGTTGAATCAGTGAAGAAATTTTCCTGCAGTAATATGTGTTTCTGTCCATTCTAATAAGGTCAAAAGTGTCAAACTTTTACAACTAGATTAATTTTTTTTTTTATTAAATAGATTAAAGTGGTTCTAAAGTCTGTTTTTGTTTTTTTTGTTTTTTTACCTTAATGTATTCTCTGCATTAAGGTAAAGCCCCCCACACTTGGTCCCCTGGACTGAAAAGATTGGTTCCATTACCTACTGTTCTTAGTTAAATTATCAGAGAGAAGCACTGCATAGGGGGCTAACAGGTAAATTGTCCCCACATGCACTGTGTTTGAAAGAAGCATGCCTAGTAAGAAATCTCCCAAAATATGTATCATTTGTAAATAAACTTCATATCCCCAAATATACTGTATATGTATAGTTTAGACTATTTAACAAGACGCTTTACAATAAATTCAACAGATTGTACCTGTCATTATTCTGGAGTGGTTGATGATTACTGATTGGTTGTTATAGGATACTGCTCTTACATATGCAAGATATGTCAGTTACAATGTGTCAGAATTTACTGAATATGAAGTTGTCTATGCAAGACTAAGCATGACCATTTAACTTTTGTTTGATCATTATTATGCCTGACTGAATAAATATGAGATGCCAGAAATCTGTCCGGAGAGAAAGAAAGACTGAAAACTTAAGTTAGTAAATTGCTTTCAAAGTTTAAAGTTCAAGAAACCTTAAAAACCTTCCTTAATCCCATTTTGATTTGTAATATAATAGCAAATCAGCAGGATCTAGGAAAACAAAAGCTCATCAATTTCTCAGATTGCAGCTTCCACCCCTTAGGCAAGTGCAGAGATTCCATGCAGATCCAGACATGTGTGTTCGGGCCCTGAGAATAACAACTCACATCATGACAGACTCTCCCAGCAGTTAAAAATGTTGGATTTGGATTCCTGTGCTTTATATACATTGCCTTTCTTTATACAATGAAATATACAATGAAACCAGAAGCTAGTAAAAGAGGATAGGACATCAACTTAAACAAAATAATCTTCTGAAAATATGTTTACCATGTTCTATGAAGGCAGCCATATTTGTTTATCACTAATCATACTCTACTTATTAATAATTCTGTATAGATATAGTGCCTTGCTGGCCCTCTAACTGCAAGTTCACAGTACACTATCCGCAGTCATGGTAAACATTCACAATGATCCTTGTAGCCAGAGGCCATATGATCTTTGAAAACATAAAAAAAAAACAGGGGGCGCCTCTATCTGATTGTGGAGTATGTAGTGAGAAATAAATACAATGGCAGGCAAGTGGCTGGTGTTGTGCAGAGATCAGCCGAAAAGCTGCTGGGTGGTGAGAAGGAAGTGTCCCGGAGAATGGAGAGGCCAGTGGTGTGGTGTGCATCAGCATCTTGGTGTCCTTGGTTTGCTTGAGTGCAGAGTTTGGCCAGGAATCAGCTAGGTAGAAACAGACAGGAGCGCTCTGGCTGAGGAAGCTAAATTGCATGCAACGCTGTAGAGCGGCGGCTTCACAGTGTCCTCGGCTGGCTTGGCTATCTCTGCTGGGATGAGGTGATGATGTTTCTCCATCAGGAGTTGTGGTTACACGTTTCGGGGCTCCATCCCTTTGCCAAACCATAGGGAAAGGTAGTCAAAGCTTTCCCTAAAGTTTGACAAAGGGGTGGAGTCCCGACAAGTGTAACCATGACCACTGATGGAGAAACATCATCGCTTCATTCCAGAGGAGATTGCAGAGCCAGCTGAGGACACAGAGAAGCCGCCACTCCACAGCATTGCATGCGGTTTAGCTTCCCCAGCCACAGCACTCCTGTCTGTTTCTACCTAGCCGCTTCATGGCAGATCTCTGCCTTTCAAAAGAGTGTCAAGCAGGCCAAGGACACCCAGATGCTGATGCACACCACACCGCAGGCCTCTCCATTTTCCAGTGCTTTCATCTCACCACCCAGCAGCTTCCCGGCTGATCTCTGCAAAACACCAGCCACTTGCCAGCTGATCTCTGCCAGAGAGGTTAAGAGTTCCCCAGATGACAAGCCAATGCTTCCTCTATCAAATGTGAGTGCTATATTTATTCATCACTACCAAATAGCTGTTTCCAATACTCCACACTCAGATCGAGGCACCCCCAGCTTTTTTTCTGTTTTCACATACTAGGTTTACTTAGGACCTACACAGTGGAGCTGCCTCTTCCCTCCATATGTTAATCTTTTTAACTGCTTACCCCCCTTTTTCATCCCACACATCTACCCTGCTGCTTTACTGGTCTGGCTACAGCAGTGCCAAAGTTTTTCCCTATATATATATACACTACTGCTAGTATCCTTTTGGGCTGTGAAAGGAAAATCTCAAAACTGTGCTGATAAAACCTAACACCTTATAAGAACTGTCTGGATGAGTAAATGTGTCTCCTAAAAGAAGTAATGGCGCTGGGAAGTAGACAGGGCTACAATTATAACTCCCGCTTGCACCGTATTTTCAGGAAGTTGAAATCTGGAACTTGGAAGGATTCTTTTTTCCAGGAGAATTTTTTCCTGTGGTATGCAGATTAACAGAAATAAGATCATACTCTTTCATTACGGCATTTGGCACCTAGTTAAAAGCTGGGGAAAGCTTCTTTGGATGGACTTGAAGGAGATGAAATTCAGAAATTCTCATTGCTTGTGTTTTGTGAGGGAAATAAAATGTGAAAATATTGTCTATGGTACTTATTTTCAATCTTTGGTATAAGTAGTAGGCATATAGAACTTATTTCCATACAGATGCAGTTTTGGAACATCATCAAAAATTTGGAGGCTGACATTGCTGATCCTTTAAAAACGTTATGCCATGGCTGTCTTTGCCTTGAATACTGGTGAGGCACACACCCCCCTAAACAAGCATGCAACAAAAAAAGTTGTTCTGCATTAGTGGAATGTGTTGAAGTCACTGATCACGGGAGTGCAGTTTGTTCTGCACTCCTGTGACCCATTTTCAGCAGACAAAGGGCTAAAGAGCACTGTTGGCTGACGTCACAGAGGCGGTCCAGGCTCGGGAAAGACAGCGACCATATAGTTGGGATCCGCCCACATGCCTGGACCGGCCCCCGGCTCAGCCTCTCAGCAAGCTGCTCCTGTCCCCTCCACAGCCCAGCACTCCAGTGGGGGGCAGAGCAACCCAGCACTCCAGTGGGGGGCAGAGCAGAGCTCTGGGTGCTGTGGGAACCGAATGATCAATGGTGTTTGATCGCTCGGCTTTCAGCCAGCGGGGGACAGATGCAGCATCGGTCCGATGCTGCATGCATCTAGGTAAGTATGATTCTAAAAAAACTAAATTCCCATACTTCTCTTTTAACTGCTTAGGTAAAAAATATTAGAGGAGTAACTGGCTCTTTCTTTTTTCCCCGTTCCATATGACTGTACAGAGTTTAAATGAGAGAGAAAAAGAGAGAGAAAGAAAAAAAGAAACAAAAAAGGACTACTGCATAGCTGTCTCATTTTTTTTTTTTTTTTTTTTCATATTTCAAACATTCTAATTCTAAAATGTGTAAATGTAAATAAAAAATTGAAATTACCTAAAAACTATGATAGTTCATAGTAAACATATTTCGGAATAAAGAGTACATCATACAGAGCATAGCTGGGGACAGAAGATATGAAGGCTGTACTTTGTTATATTTTTAGAAATTACAGTCTAAAAGGGAATATGAAATGAGACAAAATCTTCCTGTATATAATACTCAGGAAAAGACAGACTGAGTCCATTGGTAACAAAAAACTTCTAGTATTAAGTAGTAAGTACCTTTACTCTTTGCTGCATAGCCAAGTAAAGCCTGGTACATGTGGGCCGGTTCAACAGAAGCCTGGTATCGGCTTAACAAAAATGCTGCGCAATAAATAGTGAACCAAGACAGTGACTCAAAAATAGTTCATAAAATAGTGGACATCAAATATATATGTTCATAAACCCATAATTATTTAATCTATTTATGGGTTTATTAACATATATATATTTGATGTCCACTATTTTATGAATTATTTTTGAGTCACTGACTTGGTTCACTATTTATTGTGCAGCATTTTTGTTAAATTTTATTTACATTGTGTGAGATAGTGGAGTGCTTGCAGCAATTAAATCATTACCTTTACCTGGTTGCTCGTGGGATTTACTGATTACATCCTGGTATCGGCTACTGCAACAGAAACCGGTGTACATCAGCATGTCCAACAGAAGCAAGCCGAACAGCCAGAAATTGTTGAACGGGCAGGCTGGAAAACCAGCAGCCAATCCACATTCAATCAGCGCTGGCAGCCAATGGCTGTGAGCGCTGACTGATGTGTTCTGGCAGGGGGCTGTCCCCCTATCACAGTGATGGCAAACCTTGGCACCTCAGATGTTTGGATCTACATTTCCCATGATGTTCATGCACTCTGCAGTGTAGTTGAGCATCATGGGAAATGTAGTTCCAAAACATGTGGGGTCAAGGTTCGTCATCACTGCCCTATCAGAATACAATAGCTCAGCGGCGAGATCTTTGTACTAACATTACATAGTTAGTACAGCGAGCTCCTCCCGAGCGCCTCCGTTTTTATTTTAGCGGGCTGAATAAAAAAAAAAAACCCTTAAGTTTGTACCAGGCTTAAGTTACTACCCATACTCTGGACACTAATGGCGTTTTTCCACTGCATGGAACCGAACGGTTCGGTTCGCTTTTGTGCTTTTCCACTGCTGGTATTGCATGGTACGGTGTAGGAACGGTTCGGTATGGTACGGTACGGTACGACGGCGCTTTTCCACTACATGGAACCGAACGGTACGGCTCGCTTAAACAGTACCACCTCAGTTGTGGTTCCAACAGGGCCGTACCGGTACTATATCCCACAATCCTTTGCATGCAGCCTTGACTGTTTGTCACTACTAGCCACTGATTGGTCAGAGAATCATTGTTATCCCACCCACTTTACTTTAGTGGAAAAGCAAACCGTACCAAACCATTCCAACACCGCACCATGCAGTGGAAAACCAACAGAGCCAAGCAGGGCCAAGCAGGGCCGAGTGGAGCCGAGCCGGTACTTGCAGTGGAAAAGTGCCATAAGACATTACAATACAGTGTAAGTGTTGTAAAGTCCATTAAAAAACAAATTTACGTACACTTACAAAAAACCTTTCCTGTTTTAAAAAGAAATTTTGTTAACCACTTCACCCAAATGGAGGTCCCTTTACGTCCTTGGGTTTCAGTGGTTATACCGGGATGATGCACCTACAGGCATCTTCCCGGTATCAATTTTGCAGCCAGCGATTCTGAGTAAAGCATAAGTGACCTGAGTGGCTAATTAGCCACTCAATCACTTCTGCAAGTGGCAGAAGAGGGTCCCACCCCCCTCCCGCCCCCACCTTACTCTCGCACGCATATGTAAACAGTGCTCGCAGCACACATGTGAGGTAATGTCGCGAATGTCAGAGTGAGGCTGGAATAGATACATTTTCTATTCTGATCTATATACTGTGCCTTAACTGTCAGCATAATGGAGTGCAGGAGAGAGATTATTTTCCAGTTAAAGTGTAGACCATATATTTTTTAACAACTTTTTTAAAATCACTACCTTTTTTTCAATTTGATCAGAGTGCATCTTTAATGATGCAGCACTATTGGTCATGAGACTCAGTAGAAGTGTATGAATATTGATTTTCAGTTGGCAAATGTCCTAAGCCACTTATTTGGTGATAAGGTTCCAGTCATATTCGTTTTAGGATGTGTTCATTTTCTATAGATACACAATAAATGAGTGCAAGTCACTTTATTTACAGTATTTGTAGTTATATTCCACTACTACATGGAGAACAGGATGGAGGGTGAAGGTTTCTACGTAGAACACAGTCTCTGGTCTTTGCACATATTCCTAAACTTTTTGGGTTTCTTCTCTCACAGGGCTGTACAGGCTTGACACTTAGGGGTTGATTTACCAGAGGCCCCATTCACACTTAGCATGAGTGTAGCCAGGGGATTTAGAGACTTTTTTTTCTGGTGCATTTATTGAATGTTTTTAGGTGCAACCTGTAGTACAGAAGCAGAATCGTGTGCTTTGGCCCCACACAATTTTTAATGGGAATGCCAGAAAACTGTTTTGGTGGTTGTTGAAGTGATCAGTTGGCTTTGGAGCCAGCAAAATCACTTCCATCAGAAAGCCAATGGTAGGCCTGACAGGGTCACATGCCCTCCTGGCTAGGCCATTAAACATCCACAAACACAGAATGCCACTTCTAACACACCCTGGTGGAGCCAGCTCATACATGAAGTGACTTTGTTGATACACTTCATGCCAACAGGCACATACAAACAAGCTGACTAAAGCTTTCTGCTTCCTTCAGAATCACAAAAAGGCGAATTACTGCTGCACTGCTTGCTTATCTACAGAAAAAAGACCTGAAGAGTCCTGTCTACAGCACTAATCCATTATTGTTTTATTGAACAGATTCTGAAGATGTCCTGTATTGAAATTTTAGCTGTAGAGCCATCAAGTATTTGTGCTGGGGGTAAGTACGTGTAAACACATTGTCACTAAAATGTAATTATTATTATTGTATTTCTCCTGCATTCAGTAGCACAGAAATAAATGTATGACTAAAGAGTGAACATATGTGACAAATTTGCAAAAGATTAATTTCAGTACCATTATGTTTGGTTTCTCAGGGTATAGCAGGAGACAATAACAAGCTGTGTCTGGTATACAAAGCATGCCAGTTCATAAGAGCCAACATAAACCAAATTCCCAATCTAAAGATATCATAGAAAAAGCCATCAGTCACTGATAGTTTATGATTTCATATAAAACATGTACTGGCAGGATCTGATTCTGGCTGGAGTCCAAGACTTTCCAACAACCTGAGCATATGAACCCCTCTGAGTAACGTGACACTAGCCAGATTCACATACTGGCCTTGTGTACAGTGTACAGTCAAAATGCATTTGAATTTTGAATAGAAAAGGGAAGCGCTGGAAACCTACTCTATTTTTTTTCTTTCCATCTGTGTCCGCACTAGGGAGATTCCTCCCATCTACTTGTCCTGGTGACAATCTCACTGACAGAATGTGCTGGAAAATGCAATGTTTTAGAAAGGTCACTGAAACAGAAGGTGTGGGTACATTTCCAGTGGGGGTACCTAACGCAGGCCAAAGATTATGGGATTTTCTTTTCTGCAACCACGGGTTGTAGGAAAGAGAATTGCTTGATTCCCCAATTTTCACTGACTGTGTTGATGGGGGAATCTCTACAACAAAGCTATTGTGTTCTCTCGAGGAGGGGGGCCCAGAGAGCAGTCCCTGCCGGGATAACACAACGATTATTGCAAGCAGCTATAGCCGCTGGCAATAATTGCTTGCTAGAAATCTTACATGCTGGTTGTACCAAGTCGATTGATGGATTGACATGGGTACAATCAGCCTGCCCACAGATGATTTGAATCTCAGCCAGTTCAGCAGGGACCAGCCAAGATTTGAACCATCTATGGCCAGTAATTTGCCGAAAACTCACCAAAATCTCCAAATACGTCATTTCCGGTGATTCTACAGCAGCAATAATTGGAGATTTCGAGGAGTTGCTGTTTTCACAGAACACCGGCAGCATAAACACTATGGTACACAATATAATGAGTGGACATTTTTAGTCCGTCTGTTACTAACCAAAAACATTGCCACCTCAAAGGTGGTGACAACTTTTTTCCTACTTGCCCGTTATTCTGTCAAAACATTTAACTCGTCGTGTACCGTAGTGCCAGTGTTCTGTGAAAACAGCAACTCGTCCAAATCTCCAGTTGTTGCTGCTGTAGAGTCACCATAAATGACGTGGTTGGAGATTTTGGTGAGTTGGAGTTTTCAACAGAACACCGGCTTAAGAAAAGAATTTCCCTCACTGTGTTGAGACTTCCTTTCATTTTCTTTTACATCTCTGAGACAAAGTGAAAGAAAGTCTCCCAAATGTAACACAGATTTAAAAAAAAAAAAAGACCAACAATGGTTTTAACCCTTAAAATTGATAAGATGAATTCTTTGATTGGCTGTAGTAAATGAGCTTTGCATATTGTGTTTCTTCTATTAAATGAGATAGAACAACAAAGCCCAATACTAGATGGAAAATGAATAAAAATGTAATAACCATGACACTACATTTGTGTGTAATACTCATCTCTCTCATAGAGTCCTTTCAAGTGGTTGTAAGGGGGAATGGATTCAGATATGCGCGGAATGTGGACCGGGTCCTTTGCAGCTTCAGGATCAATGACACAAACTCTCTCAGTAAGGTTATATGTTTGTCTAGAAAAAACAGTTTTATTGTAGCGGTTGTACATTGCATGGTAAATGGATAGTTTCTAGGGGTTTCCTGCAATTCCAATCAAACAGATAGAGCTAGCCAGCTTCTGCAGCATCACATTTCTACATAAATTGGTAGCTGTTCCTCTTTTACTAAAATATCCCGATTCTCATACCTGTGAGGAGATTGGTTTAGAATGGCTGTGTTGTTTCTTTGTAAGTGTGGACTTAGGCAGAGCCAGATGTAAAGTTGGCCTCATACTGTATATCACAAATTGACATAGATACAAGTATCTATACACCGTGTGGACTTAAGCTGGCCATACACTGGCAATTCACAATTTCAGTTGATTTAGAGGAGCCGACAACAGTGGATGGCTTCACCGGCTCGACAAAAGTCGACTACTTTATCAACCTTTGTCAAAGGAGCCAAGCTGAAACTTGACAGTGTAAGGTTCTGGCACTCTCAGTGCCTCCTATCACATTATTTCCGGGTGATTTCCATCTACCTAGATAGATGAAACACATATAGGTGTGTTTCCCTTTAAGACTGATGCTGTCATCACTCAGCGCCGGACTGGATGGCTATTTAGATCGCCGGCTCTCACTCACATGTGTTCGTTCAAACTGCCTTGTGCCTTGATGCTAACCTGTCTTGAAGCATACCTCGCTATTGGAACCACGCTGCGCTGATCCCTGTATCCCGCTACTGGATCATCCGCCCTTGCTGGAAACCTCTCCTCTGCTACATTGCTATTAGTGATAAGTACCCCATAGGGGAGACCTCTATAAACTTTATACTAAAGCTTACACTATCTAGCTCTGCATAGTAAGGACTGTTACCACATCTGCATATCTAGATTGCTAGCTCTTGAGCCTACTGCCACCTATTCCTGCACTGGGTTGATCTCTCTTGTATGTCCACCTGCTACTCTGTCATCTGTTACCATACATGATTGCTAAACCTATCTGCATCCATCTGCTACTATCTTACCTTCAAGTGTCTGTCATCTACCATCTCCACCAACCTGTCTCTTCAGCCTATCATCACTGTGTTACTATATACATGAGTCACTCTAGGAAACATCTTATTGAGTGTGTGTATTTATTTGCTGAATTGAGACCTTCCACACATGATGAGTCATTGAGGGTTGGGAATGGTATCTCAGCGTTTCTCTTACATGACTACTGAAGTGGAATATTTCTGCAGCTGAAAATCCACACCATACATAAAACGCAGGAGCGTTACAGATTGAACGAACCACAAATGGATTCAGCAGAAATAACCACTCAGGTGACACAATTAAAACAGCAAGTAACTGCGTTAATACACGCACTTGCTGAATTAAAAGAAGATAATCAGGCTCTGTCGCAGCAGGTAATTAGACTGACACAACTTACCTCTGCTCAGTCTCCTGAACCCAAAATAAATCCTCCTTTGGTATTTACAGGCGATCGCAAAAAATTTTGCGAATTTAAAAACGCATGTGAGTTACTTTTCTTGTTAAGACCCCGTACCTACCTTACTGATCATATTAAGGTTTGTACTATTATTTCTTACCTAACAGGCGATCCTCGGGCCTGGGCAGACTCTCTTTTTGAGAAAAACGACCAGCTTCTCAGCTCCTATGCCTTGTTTCTAGCAGAACTTACTAGCCTATATGATGATCCCAATAGGCAGAGTACTGCCGATTTTCAATTAAGATCCTTGAACCAAGGTGGGAGACCTGTGGAAGACTTTGTCGCAGAATTCAAGAGATGGACCCTTGATTCAGAATGGAATGATGCATCTCTGAAAACCCAATTTAGGCTTGGCCTATCAGAGGCCGTTAAAGACGAGCTGGCCCGAGCGGATCTGCCAAAAACCCTGGATGCATTGATACAACTCAGTATCACCATAGATAGAAGACTACGAGAAAGGAAGTCTGAAAAAATGGGAATGCCATTATCCAGTTCTTCTCGGATTTCGGCCGTTGACCCCACTCCTAAACCAGCTCCAGGTAACCACAGACCCCGACTACCTAGGGAAAATAGGAAACCAAATAAATATGGTGATCCTGCCTGGTCATGGTCCAAGCCTGCCTTAAACAGTCAGCCTTGTCACTCTGACACATCCCATTTGAACCCTGATCCTACAGAGATGGATGAGGAGCCTATGGAGATTGGTGCCGTACATACTAAGTTGTCCTTACAAGAAAAGAGAGATCACAGGAGAATCTGTGGCCTTTGTTTTTATTGTGGTGAAGGGGGACATTTCATTACATTCTGCCCAACCAGACCCCATAGGCCTAAGGCTCTACCAATGGAGGCCAGGCGAATCCGAAGGGTCTTCCCTGAAAAACAGCCTGGAAATTACCAAAGCTGTTGCCAGCCCTGTCCCCGTTCTATATCAGAAAAGGACACCCAGAAATTGGCAGATGTTGGTATAGATACTCCTATTTTTGCAAGCACATTTTTAGCTTCCAATGAAAACATTGAGATTCTTGCACCTGGCTGCGTACGCGCTTCTAATGGCACGGTGGTATGTAGGAAGGATCTGAGGATGTTTGAAGAAGCATTGGTTGCTAGGACTACTAGGATTACTTCGGATGGTTATGTATCCGATTCTAGTGAGGGGTTCATGTAGCAGACACCCTAACAGCAAGTGATCCGATTCTCATATCGGCAACAAGTGATCCGATTCTCATATCGGCAACAAGTGATCCGATTCTCAGATCGGTTGCCAACCTGATCCGATTCTCATGTCGGCAACAAGTGATCCGATTCTCACATCGGTTACCAACCTGATCCGATTCTCATATCGGCAACAAGTGGTCCGATTCTCACATCGGTTACCAACCTGATCCGATTCTCATATCGGCAACAAGTGATCCGATTCTCACATCGGTTATCAACCTGATCCGATTCTCATATCGGCAACCATTTTTTTTTTTTTCTTCCCGATTTTCATATCGGCAACCAGTCTTATCTGATTCTCGCATCGGCAACCAGTCTTATCCAATTCTCGTATCGGCAACCAGTCTTATCCGATTCTCGTATCGGCAACCAGTCTTATCCGATTTTCGTATCGGCAACCAGTGTTATCCGATTCTCGTATCGGCAACCAGTCTTATCCGATTCTCGTATCGGCAACCAGTATTATCCGATTCTCGCATCGGCAACCAGTCTTATCCGATTCTCGTATCGGCAACCAGTCTTATCCGATTCTCGTATCGGCAACCAGTCTTATCCGATTCTCGTATCGGCAACCAGTCTTATCCGATTCTCGTATCGGCAACCAGTCTTATCCGATTCTCGTATCAGCAACCAGTATTATCCGATTCTCGTATCGGCAACCAGTGTTATCCGATTCTCGTATCGGCAACCAGTCTTTTCCGATTCTTATATCGACAACCAGCCTTAGAGGCCTTCCGGAGCAGGCCTTACGGGGGGGGGGTACTGTAAGGTTCTGGCACTCTCAGTGCCTCCTATCACATTATTTCCGGGTGATTTCCATCTACCTAGATAGATGAAACACATATAGGTGTGTTTCCCTTTAAGACTGATGCTGTCATCACTCAGCGCCGGACTGGATGGCTATTTAGATCGCCGGCTCTCACTCACATGTGTTCGTTCAAACTGCCTTGTGCCTTGATGCTAACCTGTCTTGAAGCATACCTCGCTATTGGAACCACGCTGCGCTGATCCCTGTATCCCGCTACTGGATCATCCGCCCTTGCTGGAAACCTCTCCTCTGCTACATTGCTATTAGTGATAAGTACCCCATAGGGGAGACCTCTATAAACTTTATACTAAAGCTTACACTATCTAGCTCTGCATAGTAAGGACTGTTACCACATCTGCATATCTAGATTGCTAGCTCTTGAGCCTACTGCCACCTATTCCTGCACTGGGTTGATCTCTCTTGTATGTCCACCTGCTACTCTGTCATCTGTTACCATACATGATTGCTAAACCTATCTGCATCCATCTGCTACTATCTTACCTTCAAGTGTCTGTCATCTACCATCTCCACCAACCTGTCTCTTCAGCCTATCATCACTGTGTTACTATATACATGAGTCACTCTAGGAAACATCTTATTGAGTGTGTGTATTTATTTGCTGAATTGAGACCTTCCACACATGATGAGTCATTGAGGGTTGGGAATGGTATCTCAGCGTTTCTCTTACATGACTACTGAAGTGGAATATTTCTGCAGCTGAAAATCCACACCATACATAAAACGCAGGAGCGTTACAGACAGATGATCAGCACCTGCATCCAATCAGCTGTAGGCACTGTTTGGATATTCTGTCAGACAGCTCTCGCCAATTCAGATGGTTTGATTGGGTAGAAGAACCTGTTAAAAATTATTTTTTTCAACCCGTTGCTGGTGAATCTAAAGGAGATTATAAAATCAGTTGTCACTTGATTTGGCCATTTCCTTGGGAGGTTCCTTAATAGCTTTTTAAGGTAACAATCAATTCAGCCAAGCGCTCACTCCGAAGGGGAAGACCGGTGTGCTGCTCTCCTCAGGCGGGGAACTCCAACTGGGATACATATAGGAAAGAGAAGGAGGTGCAACACCTAGTGCATTACCCGTGGTCACCGTATAAAATATTTTATTAAAATGCAAAATGCATACTCACAGACAGGGAAGAATGTAAAATAGCATTAAAAGATTCCACCACACATGGAATGGAACACATCCTGTAATGAGACCGCTAACGCGTTTCGGGAGTCAAGCTCCCTTCATCAGAGCCCCTCTGATGAAGGGAGCTTGACTCCCGAAAGCGTTAGCGGTCTCATTACAGGACGTGTTCCATTCCATGTGTGGTGGAATCTTTTAATGCAACTTTACATTCTTCCTGTCTGTGAGTATGCATTTGGCATTTTAATAAAATATTTTATACGGTGACCACGGGTAATGCACTAGGTGTTGCAGCTTTTTAAGGTACTTTCAACTGGTCAGTGACCTGTAGCACACCGAGAAGCTGCTGGACGGACTATATCTCCTGGTGGCCTGGTACTGCCTAGAGTTCCTCTAGAAAAAAACATGTGTCTGTAACCTAAGAACATTCTGGGCTGCTTGACCTGCTAACTACTGGATGGAAAGCTGAGAACAATGATAAAGAAAAGTATAATAACACAGCTTATTATTATTACTATTGTTTTTATAATCACTATTACTAATGAAAGCTTTATCCTCGGTCTCTTTTCATGTTGTAGATGAGAAGCCACTGGTTGTGGAGGACACGTATTTACTTTGTCCAGCCCCAGTTCTGGAAGAAGCTGGCATGTAAGTTAATTCATACAGAAATAAATCTCTTCAGTTGCTGGTTGATGAGAATCGTTCACAAAATAGCATTTTTGTGTATAGGGAAAATAGGTTTCTTTAGAAAGCCTTGGGAAGAGAACACTACCCGGCTGGGAAACTGATTATACTGCTGTACCACTAAAGGTAATCTTTCCTGGGAGAAATACTGAAAGCCAATAGTCGACTTAAGAAGGTCACATGCACTCCTGGCTAGGCCATCAAACATCCATAACACAGAATGTCACATCTACCACACCCTTTACCACACCCTGGCTTTAGTGATTAATCAATAATAGGTATGCATATAATGCCTTCTGACTTTCCAGATGGGCATACTTGTCCAAGGTCAATGACTCAGAAAATATTGAAGTCGGAGGATCTGCATAACAACCAGACATCTAACATTTTCACAAGGAGTCCATCAATGGCAGCCATCCTATTTCTCACATGAAAGTTGTACTGCAAGAACCATTAAGGCATGTTTAGTAAAGCAACTAATGTGTAATGGTTGTAACTAAAGTAGTAAAATAAACATAAATCAAACTTAGCTAATCTGAGATCAATTAGCTGAAATCTGTATGCTTTGAATTATGGAGCTTTGTACACCATCTTTGTGCTTTACCGCCATTGAATAATAAGATATCATTTACTGTATATTGTACACTTAGAGCAGTTTTTTTTCAGCTTACTTGATATAGGGGCCTTAAATGTGACCCCTGACATCACCAAAGGAATGCATCTAATATTCAGTGAATGTAATGCTACAGAAAGCTGTCAGTCCCCAGACATGCCAGAAATTATAATTGTGCTATAGGATTTTTTTGGAGACTGGAGGAGGAATGTTTCAAGAGACAATCATTACGTAGGAACACGTTCCATAAGACTGCTGGAGATTACTATTGTTACAGCTCCTTTACAAATCAATGCTTCCATATTTATTATTATTTATTTCTCTCAGGGAAGTTCAATATAGAAGGATCAAAGGAAAAAATAAACATAAAAAGAGAAAAGAGATGGACAGCAGAAATAATAGTAAGATAGTGTGAAAGAAATAAAACAAACCATTAACAAATAGAAATCACAGTAAGTCAGTCTTTCTCAAACTTTTCACCCTGGGGGCACTAATAGTTTCTCACAGACCCCTGCTAAAAAATGAATATACCTACAACTCATGGTAGGTTAGCATGTTCATTTACTGAAAATTTTGAATAAAAAACAAAATAATGCATTGTATCTAAAGTATTTACCCCTAGGGCAGATCATTTTTAATGTTCATCTCAGCTCTGCACAGCAAAATTAATTTAGTAATTATTTCAAAATGAAATGATTATAAAATACAAAACAGAAACAGTAAAAATTGTGGTGTTCCCTAAGATTAGTGGCCAATGTAGAAGTGAACCTTTACATCGACGGTCAGTGTAGAAGTGACCCCCTTCATTGATGATCAGTGTTGAAGTGACCCCTTACATTAATAGTGAGTGTAGAAGTGACCCTTCACGTTGATGGTCAGTGTAGAAATGACCCTTTACATTGATGGTCAGTGTAACAGTGACCCGTTACATTGATATTTAACATATAAGTAACCCCTTACATTGCTTTTCAGTGTAGAAGTGACCCCTTACATTGATGGTGAGTGTAGAAGTAATCCATTATATCGGTGATCAGTTTAGAAGTGGCCCATTACAACGATGATCAGTGTAGAAGTGAACCCCTACATTAATGGTCAATGTGGAAGTGACCCCTTACGTTGATCGTGAGTGTAGAAGTGAACCCTTAGGTTGGTGAAACAGGCATTCATGGTCAGTGGTGGGGAGCTTATTGCTCCAGGAGCCCCTACCAACCTCGGGAGGAATCCTAGGGTTCCACAGAACCCTGGTTGAGGAAGGATGCTCTATAGAATATTTTTTCTTCACTGGCTTGAATAAGCATCAAAACAAGCCATCGTCTGCAGGAACCCCAGTGGTCACACATGCAAATGATGTAAAATAAATTCTGAAGGGCTGCATGTGGACCTTGGGCCACAGATTAGGCTCCAGGGACTTAGTGGATGAATTTAATGCTGAAGATAATGTTTTTTGTGCAGTCTGTGAATATGTTGGGTCATTACTCATTAATACATTGAAGGTCTAACTACAGATTCTATTCTAGAAGATGTCAGATAGCAAACGTCAATCTGAGGCTAGGGACCCAACCTAAACTACCAGTGGTGTGGAATGCAGGGATAGCTATATTGAGTGCCTCTGATCCTGTAGCAATCAAACGTTAGCATGATGACTTTCAACCTGCAGTAGAAAATGACAGCTGTAATCTTGTTAGGACTTGATCATATACAGTATGTGACAGCCCTTGCCACCCATCTGAAAGATGATCCACAGTGGAACGCTTTTCAGAGGGTGTTTCCCAGGCGGTAAGGAAGGAACATGTTGCCTCCTCACCGCCTGAGTTAACCCCGTAAATGCTGCACCAACACACATGCATTGCACCTGGTTGTGATGCAGCCCTATAGACTTGCATTGGTCACGTTCAATGACAGTGAGGTCTATCGAATGCAACATGCTGTGTAATTTTTTTTCCATACCTGCAGGCATGGCTGAGGCATGTCTTCAGCCCTAAGTGGCTGCATGTCCTGGTACAGGCGGGTGCATGGGGGAGGGGGGGGGGGGGTAAAACCAGAGCTCAACCACCTTCCTAGCCACACATGTAAAACTAAGCCTAACTATTTTTTCTTTGCTTTCCTTTATACTAACCCTCCTTCTTACAAATCAGGTATTCTAATGTTATAGCTTTCTTCCTCTGTGTTGTGTTCCCACAGGTTTGCAGCTCTTCAAGTCAGCATGAACGATGGTTTAAGTTTTATTTCAAGCTCTGTCATCATCACCAGTACACACTGTGTAAGTCATAAACCTAAATCCTTGTATGCTTACCGTACAAAATAAAAGTGGTATTAAACCCAAAACACAAAATGTAACACATACCAGCTTACCAATCAAATGTGGTGGCTGCATTCGTTTTCTTTATCTTTGTCTTTTTCCCCTTCCTTTTCACCTGGTGATCTGGCCAGCAACACACCTCTTGTATAAGAGTGCCCCCACTCTGGATAAAGGAGCACAGGGGACATCTTTGGACAGCAGCATTGTCAGCCTGGGAGGGGGAGAGGGGAGTGATATATGTATAACATCTGAACTTGTGTATAGTGGTGTATATACACACATACATATGTGTATATGAATAGATTTAGATCCACTAAAACACTTTAAAAGCAGTTAGAGCAAAAAGTTTATTTTAATAAATAAATAATCGTTGTAAGTACCCCTGTCAGTGGGAAATGGTTTATCTCATCTGTGTAACTGATACATTCTGCTGGAGAGCTTACTGGCTGGATCATCAGATGAAAATAGGAGAAAGAAAGCCTAAAAAAAAATAATACAGCCATAACATCTAAGCAGCCCTCAAAATTGGGGGCTGCCTCGGGAACCGTTCTCCCAGGGATCGCCCTGGGGAAGAGTGAGGAGAGGAAGAGGAAAGCGGACCGGATCATCAGAGAGCGGGGATCGCCCCACTGTAACAGCTTTTATTTGAATTGCCAGGCGCTCGCCATCACACACAGCACCGCCTCTCGACTTGGCTCTTTTGATAGACAGAACACCGGTCCAATGCCGGGACACGTGAAGTCTATCATAGGAGCTGATTCAAGAAGCAGGACTGTATGTGATGGCGAGCACCCAGCTGTGATTATCCGGCCGGCTTTCCTCTTCCTCTCCGCTCTCCTCCCCTGCACTGGTCAGGTTGCATTGATGGGCACAGGTGAGACTGCATTGATGGGCACAGGTGAGACTGCATTGATGGGCACAGGTGAGGTTGCATTGATGGGAACAGGTGAGGCAGCATTGAGGGGCACATTTTAGGCTGCATCTATGGGCACAGGCGAGGCTGCATTAATGGGCACAGGTGAGGCAGCATTGATGGGCACTGATCAGGCTGCTTTGATGGGCACAGGTGAGGTTGCATTGATGGACACTGGTGAGGCTGCATGCATGGGCACTGGAGAGGGGCATTAATGGACACAGGTGAAGTTGCATTGATGGGCACTGGTAAAGGCTGCATTCATGAAAACTGGTGAGGGGGCATTGATGGGCACTGATGAGGCTGCATTGATGGGCACAGGTGAGGTTGCATTGGTGAGGCTGCAGGGAAGGGCACTGGTGAGGCTGCAATGAAGGGCACTGGTGAGGCTGCATTCATGGGCACTGGTGAGGCTGCATTCATGGGCACTGATCAGGCTGCACTAATGAGGCTGCACTGATGGGAACTGGTGAGGCTGCACTGATGGGAACTGGTAAGGTTTCACTGATGGGCACTGATGAGGCGGCACTGATAAGCTTTACTGATGATGCTGCACTGATGGTCACTGATAGGCTGTATTGATGGGCACTGATGAGGCTGCACTGATGGGCACTGATAAAGTTGTTATTATTATTTATTTTTGTAACTTCTACATTAATGCAAAAACATTTAACAGTGTCATTTTATGAGATAGTTAATGAGGGCATATTTAGGGACGGAATTAGGGGCAGGGAAGGGTAGGGGGTGGGTGGGGCAACTGGTGGCGAGTAACCACGGCCTGGCTAGTAGCTCAGGACTTGAAATTTTGAGCCCTGGTCTGAGAAATGGTAAACTGCAATATAATAAATGTTTGTTTTTCGGTTTTATACCAGTTTAGATACAGAATAATTATAAAAAGCTGAATGATGTGTTCTGACTAAGTATATCTATTTTGAAGTCCCTCTCAAAAGGCCTCTTTCTGGTACAATTGTTTTTTTTTTTTTAAATAGGAAAAACATAACAGAGTATACCTGCAAAACAAATAATTCCCATGATGGGGACAGTAAAGTAATAAAGTGATAGCAGAATAGTTACATATACGTTTTTAAATGCACAAGGCTATAAACCAACTACATCCGGCTAACGATGGCTGAGGTAGAAATGAATATCTGGGCTCAGGAACCCAGGGCTCAGTATAAGGGCTCAGTATAAGGACAGGGAATGGGGGAATCCCATCCACTGGAGGTAGGGTGATCGTAACCTGAGTGTGGGTTGGGGGGGCGGCGGGAAGGAGAAGGAGGGGAAGCATAAGAAGATGGAGCACTGAGAGAGTAGAGAGAGAGTAGAGAGAGAAGGAGGAGAGAAGGAGAAAAGCAGAACTAGGAAGAGGAAAGAGGTTCATGCAGTATAGATAACACAATATGGTGGCCAAGAGCATCCAAGCTAGTAGGGTACAGGTTTGGAAGAGCATATGACTACCATGGGGCCCACACTTTATGGAATTTGGAGTGAGAGTCATAAAGGATACTGGTCATCTTCTCATGAATCATTAGGGTTGTCAGAATGCTCTTTACCTTTGCGAACCAGACTGAAGGTTTCTTCCAGGCTCTGGCTATAGTGCGTTTGACAGCTATAAAAAGATATGTGGCCAATTTTTGCAGAGAGGAAAAGAGGCCTGGGATTGGGCAGAGAAGAAGTGCCTGTTTGGTGTCCCTGCGAAAATGCACATGGAAGAGTGTGATCAAGAGGCCAAAGACCCTCGACCAGAACCCCACCAGTTGGGGGCAGGACCACCAGATGTAGATCTTGTCACTGGTCACAGCCCCAAAAACATCTAATACTATATGACGAGTTTGAATGAGCAATATGGGTGAGAACCCAGTTCCAACATAGGAGGACTTTGTAGGCCACCTCAAAGTTGACAGTGTTAATGGAGACTTTGGCTATGCTTGTTTAGGCATTACTACAGTACTCAAGATCTATAGGACTTAGGCATCAGTTAAAACATATGGTTAACCACTTGCCGACTGCCTAACGCCGATCTAAGTCGGCAGTCAGCCCCTCACAGGCAAAGTGACGTAGGGCTAAGTCACTAGCTTGTGAGGGTCTAGGGAGCGAGCGCGCGCCCCCGGAGGCACGCTCCCGCTCCCGCGTGGTCACGGACCCCCCCCCCGCGCGTGTGACCGGCGGACCCGATGTCCGCCGGTCACTCGGCGATCGGCGGGGGAGAGGGAGAAAGTCAGGCGGCTTGTGTAAACAAGCCACCTGTCATTCTCCTCGGTGTAAAAACACTGATCACACAGATCTACTATGTAGATCCGTTGATCAGTGTCCTTACAGCTCAAGCCACAGCCAATCACAGTAGAAAGCACGCCCCTAGGGACACACACAGCCCCTCCCTCCCAAATAAAGTTAACCCCTTCACTACCAGTGTATTTTTACAGTAACAGTGCATATGTATAGCACTGATTACTGTATAAATGTCACTGGTAACCCCAAAAGTGTCAAAAATGTCAGTCAAGGGTCCGATCTGTCCACCGCAATGTCGCAGTACCGCAAAAAAAATCGCAGATGGCCATTACGCGTTAAAAAAAAAACAACAAAAATGACAAAAAACTTTCCCTTTGTTAGTAAACGCGATAACTTTTGCGCAAACCAATCAAAATACGCTTTTTGCGATTTTTTTTTTACCAAACATAGGTAGCATAAAACAAATTGGCCGAAAATGTTAAAAAATTTTGATTTTTACATTTTTTTTGGGGGGAATTTCATATAAAAAAATGTGAAAAATATTGCTATTTTTGCAAAATTGACGCTCTTTTTTTGTTTATAGCGCGTGATCAAAAAATCGCACAGGTGATCAAATACGACCAAAAGAAAGCTCTGTTTGTGGGAAAAAAAGGACACCAAATTTGTTTAGGTACAGCGTCGCACGACCGCGCAATTGTCCGTTAAATTCACGCAGTGCCGTATCGCAAAATACCCCCTGGTCGGAATGGGGGTAAAATCTTCCGGGGCTTAAGTGGTTAAGCTGCGGTTTTATTGCCCCCCCAACTGCCTGCCTAAAACATAGCATACAGCCGGAGGGGACTGTACACATACTGCAGCAAATTTACCAGTTTGTTGAGTTGACAAGCGGCACCACCTGTCACACTTACCTTTTCAAGTCAATGTGACCATGCTGCAATCACAGGCCAAAGGCTTTGATTGCAATTGTGGTGCAATAGTTTCATTCAAAATCACACTTCAGCAACTGCCAGCCACTGAAAAACGGTCCAAGGTGGATTGCTTTTCATAAACTGTCCTAGAGTGAACTTAGCTTAACATGCATAACGGCACTCCAGCCATCGTCATATAACAATTGAGGAACCATCTACATGGCTTACCATTGAGGGTGGCTTTTTTGTTGTGTTTTTATTTTGTGACACATCTGGAAACAAGAAACTGAACTTCAGCTGCTGCAACTTAGCTGTGACTGCAAATTTTATTTTCAAAGCTACTGCCAATAAATATTTAGAGAATTCTGGAAGAGTTAAGCTTAACCCTTTGGTTGCAGTGGGGGTTTAGGCCTCACTGGGTGTAAAAAACCCAGCTTTAAGACTAAAATAGAGTCTATAAAGTGTGAATGGGTCCTGGGATCCACATGGATTCTTCTCCTTCTTCATTCCATCAGTGGGTGAAAGTTGGTGGTGGCCCTTACCCTAGGGGTGAAAAGCAGTGAGCTGTGTTTATTGGAGTCCTCCTAACTAACAATGTTGTTAATATGGAGCCTCCAGTATATACTATATGTGAAATAGATCATATAAGGACAGCATTATGCACCAAAAACTGACACTTTCAGCTCATTTCCAACCTCAGGGCTGAAAGGATTCCATATTAAAAAGGTGTCAATGGACTTTGGGTTTGTGTTGATGACATCACTTTGACATATGTTTGAAATGCTTCTCTGATCATCCAGAATTGATTGACAGGTGCAGTTGATCACCGGCAGACCAGCATTTGACTTGCAGACTTTGTGTTGCGATAGGCTTTTATGAGAATGTGAAGTCAATGGTATTGCACTGCAACTGTGACCTAAATGCTTGGCTTGCGGGTGCGGCACAGAAATACTATTAAAGATCAACGTTGACAAGAAAATAGAAAATAGCCGGGAAAAAAACGCGCATTCCTGGCAACCATTTCTCTACTGCTCATTTTTCTACGGCTAGTCCAAACTTATAGTCCGTACACACGATCAGAAAATCGTACGGAAAATACCGCTTTCAAAGCGATCGTACGATAATCTGATCGTTGGTACACAGCTTTCAAGGGGCAATCACGACAATTCATGCAAAATTATCCGATGGGACAAACACGAAAATGTTTCTCGTACGATACCATTTCAAAAGATTTTTGTTTAATCAGTATAATTGTCCTTCTAAAATACAATACAAATACACTACAACACATTACCATTGCGGGGGTTACGTTCCGGACCCAGCCGCGGAAAGTGAAAATCCGCGAAATAGAAAAACCCTATTAAAATGCATTGTAGGCGTGTTTTTTTTACTGTCACTGTACGTGTAAAAGCATTTTAAGGTCTTTAAACACACTTTTAAAACTTTAGAAACTCATTTAAACACATAAAAGATACAGAGAGACATAGCAAGAGCTATGGAAAACACAAAAATATTTCATTTTTAATGATTTATATAGTAAAATAACATTACAAAAAAAAAAAGCAATATACCGGGACCGCAAAAACTGAACCGCGATGGAGCGGGGGTTTACTGTACATAACTTCCCAATTTGTATTCTGTCCTACAGGAAATTTCCTAACTTTAGTAAACTCTTCGAAACAGGACTGTTTCGATACACTACTACTGTTTTAAGATGTGGATGTGGACAGATTTAAATTGATGGATTTAGTAAACTTCATTTTCCATATAAGACTAGCATGCAAAAAAAAAAAAAAATGGACGATCATTCTTTGATAATCTCATCATGTGCAGCCTAATAAAAATAGATGGCGGACAGATGGTGCCCACAGAGTCTTTGATAGCCTGCAGCCCCCTCTGAGCCACAGGGAACTCTTATCTTATACCTGGTAGCTTGATTTGGTGTTGTCACTGCATTCTCTTACCATGTCCATTTGCCTAAAGACAGAACACGCGCTTACTGCAGCAGTTAAAAACAGCTGTGTCTCTGGACTGAGCAATAAAAGGAAAACTTGCCGTCTCCTACAGTTTACATTTCCTTAATCAGTTTTTTTTTTTTTTTTTTTTGTGGTTTTTAATTCTTTTTCCATTTAAAAAAAAAAACACTGATGCTGCAATAAATAGGCATAATGTAGAAATTCTTTTAGATTTTTAAACACTGTTAGAAAAATCATTATAATGAGACAGAGGTAACAATACTAAGAGAAAGTTGGAGCGCGGCCAGCACATCTTGGAGTAATAAATGGAGAAAGGCGTCTACATAGAGAGTCCTGTGACCTCAGCTTAGGGCTCGTTGTCACGTGCCGCAACCCTTGCCGAACCTCCAAAAAGTAATCCACCAGAGGGCATTCGACAGCCAGTGAGGTGATATTAGGCCTGCTCACCATCTGTTTTAACTCTAAGGCAGCATTTCTCAACCTTTTCAACACAGATGAACCCTTGAAATCAATTTCTGGTCTCGGGGAACCCCTGCTAAAAATGAACAATCTACAACTGATGACACATTAGTGTGGCAGTCAGTGGGAAGAATGCTCCTTACTCTTGTCATCATTGGGAAGAATTACACCCTTAGTCTCCATTCACACTGGTACGACTTGTCAGCCTCACAAGTCACGCACCATCGCGTCCCATAGTGTAGTACAGGAACGGTTCTAATAGGAGCGACACAAGTCTACTTCGGGGCGACCTGGAGAAACTTCCATAGACATTCATTTTATGAAGTCCGTGCAAGTCGTGCCGAAGTCGCGGTGCACGCGACTTCACAGGTCGCCCCCTAAGTCGGATCGCCGTAGTGTGAACCAACGCTTACAGAGAGCTAAAAGGAACAACGGTGTCATAATTGGAAACATATCTGTGAGGCCGAAATTGCCCATTGCTCAAGGAACCCCTAGCAATCTCAGGAGGAACCCTAGGGTTCCACAGAACCCTGGTTGAGAAACCCTGCTCTAAGGGCTCGTTTACACGGGCTTCGCCCTCTAAAGAGCATCCCGTGGTTAGTTGCTTTTCAGAGAGCAAACACTCAGAAACAAGAAACCTTCAACAAGAACTGTCACATATTGAGAACATAGGCACTTGCATGCAACTGTTGGGCAGTTGTGGCACAGCCCCATTTGGTACCACCGGCCAAACATGTGGCTGCACCACAGTGCAAAACCTCACACCTACAACGTTTAGGCCTCAGACATTTTTTTTGCAGACATTAAACTCCCAAGCATGTTATCCTATGTGTCTATGCACACATAGGCTGTTATCAGCAGTTTTTGGCAGGAGCGTTTTCTGGCTGGAAAAAAAACAGAAAACTAGTAGAAAAAAAACAGAAAAACGCTGCTATTCGGCATTTATCAAAGTTTTTAAGCCATAAGATTTTGTGGGAAAATAGTTTTGCTAAAAAAAAAAGCTGAAAAAAGCTAAAAAAAAAAAAAAAAAAAAAAAGGCTAAAAAATAATGCTACTGCAAAAAAGCTGAAAACTCCTTCTACATCTACAGCTTTCCACTGAGGTTTTGATAACATCCATTGTGCACGAGGCCTTATATCTGCTTTCTATGCAGCTTAACCACTTGCCGACTGCCGCATGACTATTTACTGCAGCAGTCAGCCCCTACTGAGCAAAGCGAGGTAGGGCTAAGTCGCTCACCCATGAGCCCCGCTCGTTCACTAACATCCCCGCGTGAGTGACCGGCGGCTCCGATGTCCGCCGGTCCCTCGCGATCTCCGCTGGAGAGGGAGAAAGGCAGGCGGCTAATGTAAACAAAGCCGCCTGTCATTCTCCCTGGTATAACTGCAGAGACTATAGGATCCTGCTATGTAGGATCGTATGTCTCTGTGGTTACATCACAAGCCACGCCCCTTGACAGTTAGAATTTCGCCCCTAGGGACATACTTAACCCCTTGATCACCAATAAAGTTAACCCCTTCCCTGCCAGTGTCATTTTTACAGTAACAGTGCATATGTATAGCACTGACTACTGTAGTAATGTCACTGGTACCCCCAAAAGTGTCAAAAATGTCAGTCAAGGATCCGATCTGTCCACCGCAATGTCGCAGTCCCGCAAAAAAAAAATCGCAGATCGCCGCCATTACTCGTTAAAAAAAAAAATGACATAAATCTTTCCCGTAGTTAGTAAACGCAAAAACGTTTGCGCAAACCAATCAAAATACGCTTATTGCAATTTTTTTTTTACCAAAAATATGTAGCAGAAAACAAATTGGCCTAAGATGTTAAAAAATTTAGATTTTTACATTTTTTGGGGGGGAATTTCATATAAAAAAATGTAAAAAATATTGTTATTTTTTCAAAATTTTCACTTTTCATTTGGGTACAGCGTTGCACGACCGCGCAATTGTCCGTTAAATCCACGCAGTGCCGAATCACAAAATAGGCCCTGGTCTTTGAGCAGCCAAAGTGGTTAAGTTTACCTGAAAAGCAAACATGTATTATATTGCAGTTTACCAATTCTTAGATGTGATGACTGCATTTGTTTTCTTTTTTAGGCTTTCTTTTCCTTATTTTCTCCTGGTGCTCCAGTCAGTAAGTTTGTTGTTTTTCAAGAGAAATGCTTTCTTGCAGTTATAGTGCTCCAGAACCAGTAATTGTAAAGTCTCGTTTTTTTTTTTTTTTTTTTTTTTTAATAACAAACATGTTATACTTACCTCCTCTGTGCAGTGGATTTGCACAGGGCAGCCACAATCCTCCTCTTGATGGGTCCCTCTTAGCTGCTTCTGGCCCCTCCCTCTTATCGAGTGCCCCCACAGCAAGCAGCTTGCTTTGGGGGCACTCAGCTGAGCTGCAGCTCCATGTGTTACCTTAAACCCTAAAGGAGGTGAAAAGGCAGAAGGTTTTTTATCTTAATGCATTTTATGCATTAAGATAAAAAGCCTTCTGTGGGAAGCAGCCCCCTAGCACCCCTAATACTTACCTGAGCCCCCTCTCTATCCAGCGATGTCCATGAGTCCCTCCATTTGGGACTCTCCCTCCTGATTGGCTAAGACACAGGTGGCATGCCATTGGCATCAGGAGAGAAAGGGCCGGACCGAACCACAGCTCCGTATCTGAATGGACACACAGAGCTGCAGTTCAGCTTGGGTGCCCCCATAGCAAGCTGCTTGCTGTGGGGGCACTCGACAGGAGGGAGGGGCTAGGAGCACAGAAGAGGAAACCGAGAAGAGGAGGACCTGGGCTGTCCTGTGCAAAACTAACTGCACAGAGGAGGTAAGTATAACATGTTTGTTTGTTTTTTTTGTTTTTTAAAAACGAGACTTCACAATCACTTTTAGACCCCGTTCACACTGGGGCGCCTGACAAGTCGCCGTGGGTCGCCTGCCATGGAGTAGCACAGGACCCGTTCTAATAGGAGCGACACAAGTCGCTCCGACTTAGAAAAAGGGTCCTGTACTACTTTGAGGCGACCTGCCTTGACTTCAATTATATGAAGTCCGTGCATGCCGCTCCGAGGTCGCGGTGCGAGCTGTGCACCGCGACTTCACAGGTCGCCCCGTGAAGTCGGGTCGTCTGTATGTGAACCGGCTATAATGCCAAAAATAATAACATGTTATCAGATTTATACTCCAGGGGTATACTGTATAATGAGTTTGCCAATTCTAGAGAAATGCTTAAATAATGCATTACAATTTAACTAAACCAATTTGATTTTAGTCAACTAAAATAGGACTAAAACAATTCAGATGACTAAAATAGGTTTAAAACTAAAATTGGATTTTAGTCAAAAGACTATGACAAGAACAAAATTGAAATTTGACGGCATAATGAACACTGCCTTGAGGCCACTGCCAACTGCTAAGACTCATCCCAGGTATAAGCAGACAATCACCAAAAATGCAGAGCATTGCCACAAAGTTGTCACCACCCCTTTTTCAACTAGAAGAGAATAGAAGGAAAGGAAAACACGGCAAAATCATGGGCAAAATTTTAGGGGAGGGAGGGCAGGAGGAGTTTGTTTTTGATGTAAAAGCTCCAACTGACCCAGAGCAAAAGGCACTACTCACCCATCATCCCACCAAGGCCCCTCCCTTGCTTCCTCCAATCAGGCAAGAGCGTATAACTTTTAAACAAAAGCTCATTTTAACCCTGTGTTCACTTCAGCCCACCTTACAAACCCAGTCCTGTTGGGCCTTCTGCCTATGCTGCCCATCTAGTTCCAGGCCTTATTCTATCTGGATGAACGTCTGTTAACGACTTGCCGACCGCCGCAAGTACATATACTGCGGCGGTCAGCCCCGGCCAGGCAAAGTGACGTACCGGTACGTCACTAGCCTGTCACTGGCTTGTGAGCCAATAGCGGGCGCGCGCCCGCCCCTGCTCGTTCCCTAACAAGTCAGTCGCAATCGTTCGCCGGGAAGGGAGAAAGGCAGGCGGCTAATGTAAACAAGCCGCCTGTCATTCTCCCCTGTGTAAAAATGGATATCAGACGGATCTACTATGTAGGACCGTTGATCTCTGTTTTTACAGTAGTAGCCATGTCCATTCACAGTTAGAAACACGCCCCTAGGACACACTTAACCCCTCCCTCTCCAATACAGTTAACCCCTTCCCTGCCAGTGTCATTTTTGCAGTAACAGTGCATATGTATAGCACTGATTACTGCAGTAATGTCACTGGTAACCCCAAAAGTGTCAAAAATGTCAGTCAAGGGTCCGATCTGTCCGCCGCAATGTCGCAGTCCCGCAAAAAAATCGCAGATCGCCGCCATTACTCGTTAAAAAAAAACCACCAAAAATGACAAAAATCTTTCCCTTTGTTAGTAAACGCGATAACTTTTGCGCAAACCAATCAAAATACGCTTTTTTGCGATTTTTTTTACCAAACATATGTAGTATAAAACAAATTGGCCGAAAATGTTAAAAAAATTTGATTTTTAAATTTTTTTGGGGGGGAATTTCATATAAAAAAATTTGAAAAATATTGTTATTTTTGCAAAATTTACGCTCTTTTTTTTGTTTATAGCGCATGATCAAAAAATCGCACAGGTGATCAAATACCACCAAAATAAATCTCTGTTTGTGGGAAAAAAAGGACGTCAAATTCGTTTAGGTACAGCGTCGCACGACCGTGCAATTGTCCGTTAAAGTCACGCAGTAAAAAAATCGCAAAAAACCCCCTGGTCAGGAAGGGGGTAAAATCTTCCGGGGCTTAAGTGGTTAATTTCACAACAAACAAGGGTGACACCAACAGTGTTTGGATGATATTATTCTTCACAGCTCCTAGGAGTGATAATAAATACTTTTTCTATGTTATTTTCAATGAAAGGCTGACAATATAATTATAGGGTGTATAGTGGAATTAGAGGGTTATAGTTGCTGGAAGTAACTAAGTCTGAATTTCTGTAAACAGGCATAAAAACAAGGTTCTGTGCTGACTTATGAAGTTACTTACCCAGTTAGGGAATTTTTGTCTAAACAAGTTTAGGATTTAGGAGGGTTATTACAGCCCAACGCTGGACAAAATATTTTATTTGGAATTGGTTAGAGTGCAAACAGGGTTGTGATTTGTATTGCTGTCCACATTGGACATAGCGGAGACAGCTACAGTCGTGACTAAGGCCCCTTTCACACTTGCGGACCTGTCCGTTTTTCAGGCGGATCTGAACGGATGCCCCATGCATCTGTATGGGGCATCGGATGTCAGCGGAGACATCCGATCCGATCCTGTCCGTCAAATCTGGACGGATGAAAACCCCATTTTCCATCCGTCCAGCGGATCGGATGAGAACAGACAGGCGGTCCGTTCTCATCTGATTCCCCCATAGAGAACAGCGGGGACCTGGCAGTGTGCGGAGACAGAGCTGCCATCCGCCTGCTCAGAGGGGGATCGGCGGATCGATCCCCCGCTGAGAAAAACTGAGTCCGCCGACAGACTCCCATGTGTGATAGGGGCCTTAGGAATCGTTTTGCATGGTGTTCTGGTGTTCCCTTTGTAGGCTGAACTGCCAGCATATCTGCCAATGCTACCACGGTTCTGAACGTTTTAAAGTAATAAAAATAAATATATAAAGTGGAAAGCATTATTAACAAGCTTTAAACTCAATAAAATATTTGTTTCTGCCTTCATATACAGTAATACCTTGGTTGGAGAGTAACCTGGTTAACGAGCGTTTTGAAAGACGAGCAACATTTTAAAAAAAAATATGATATGCGAGCGCTGTTTTGATATACAAGCAGTTTTACACTTACAATGTTAAAGTGGTTTAGTAGAGTATAAGCATGTCACCCCCTCCTTTACATAAAATAATGTGTCTCTGTGCCTGTGCTGTATAAAAAAAATATGCAGATTATACCTTATATCAGAGTGTATTCCATTTTCCTTCTGCAGCTACAGGAGGAAAAAGGAGGACAGTGATTTCTCTACATGCTGCCCCCACCGCCCCTCCTATCCAGGTGTACAGGGGGAGGGGGCACACAGCCCCCCTGGAGCATGGGACCAGGATTGCAATTGCAACCCCTGCAACCCCTGTAGTTACTTACGCCCCTGGCGTACAGTAAAACCTTGGTTTGCGAGCATAATTCATTCCAGCAACATGCTTGTAATCCAAAGCTCTCATATATCAAAGCGAATTTCCCCATAAGAAATAATGGAAACTCAGATGATTCATTCCACAACCATTTAGTCGTATAAATAAAGATATGTTGCTATTGTATCTGTAGTACAGTACTGTATAAGCATGCATAAATAACATTGTGTCCCTGTGCTGTATATAAAAAATGCTGATTTCTACATACAGTATAAAGTACAGTACTGTATCAGAACGTCTCCTGGCGCTCACGTGAGTCCTCATCTCTCTGCTCTCCCCGGTGGGCGGGGTCGAGCTCTCCCGCTGATGTCAGCCCGGGAGGAGGGGAGGAGTAGAGCAGAGAGCCGAGGACTCACGTGAGCGCCAGGAGACGTTCTGATACAGTACTGTACTTTATACAGTAGGTAGAAATCAGCATTTTTTATATACAGCACAGGGACACATCATGTTATTTATGCATGCTTATTCAGTACTGTACTATAGATACGTTAGCATCATATCTTTATTTATACCAATAAATGGTTGTGGAATGAATCATCTGAATTTCCATTATTTCTTATGGGGAAATTCGCTTTGATATACCAGTGCTTTGGATTACAAGCATGCTGCTGGAACAAATTATGCTCACAAACCAAGGTATTACTGTACACCACCAATTGCAACCGGGCCCCATGCTCCAGGGGGCCTGTGCAGCTCCCCTGTACACCTGGAGGATAGGAGGGGTGGCATGTAGAGAAATCACTGTCCTTCTTTTTCCTCCTGTAGCTGCAGAAGGAAAATGGAGGAGATTGGTTCCTCTGTATGCTGCCCCCGCCACTCCTCCTATCTGGTTCACTTGTGTTCTGCTGTCTCTGGGCCCCTGTGTGCTCCCCCGCCCCCCCCCCCCTACTGTGCTGCCCCCCCCCCCCCCCACACTGTGCTCCCTCCCCTCTCCTGCCGGCTGCTGCAGGGGATATTTCACAAATGAGAACCAGGAAGGGGTTGGTAAATATGTCATTTTCCAGCTCCTTCCTTTTCTGAATGGACAGAGTCATAGTCAGTGACATTGTAAAAAAAAATAAAATAAAATGATAAAAAATAATACAATTAAAATAGCAATAAAATAAAAACTACTGACACCAGTGGGTGAACTTCCAGGATCGCAAAGGTCACACTTGCAACTGGGCCCTGGCATTCCACCACTGTGAGGAGGCCCCAAGATGGCAGTAAGGGGGCCCACTGCAGAACTTGTTAAAGGGTCCCGCTGCGGGACCGTAATAAAGGGGCTGCAATGAGAGTAAAGGGCCCCAGGATCAGTGAGAAGAGCCCCAGGCTTGAAGGGAAGGGCCCTGGCCAGGGGTAAAGGGGGCCCTTAATGGTTTCTTGCACCGGGGCCCACAAGGTTCTAGTTACGCCTCTGCTGTACACTGTAAGGTCTTGTTCACGCCAGTGGCTGCCTGGTCCTCCACTGGTGTGCGGTAGCATAATAGCAATGGCAAAGGGCCATTCACAGCACAGTTATTTTCTTATTTTTTTTACTAAACAAAATGTTTTGAAATGTTACAAGTTCTATTGGCCGCAGCATGGTGCAAGGTGCTAGATTGTGTTTCACCATGGTGCACTGCAAAAATGTACCGCATTCTGCACCCAACACAGTAGTATGAACTGGCCAGGTAGGAGACAAGGTATTTTGTCTTGTCTTACTGTGAGACTGCACTGGAATTGTGAAATTGAAATTTTAGTTTAAATTTAGTAAATACAGGTGCAACAAGAAAAAAGTTGTTCAAAGTTCAAGTCTGGATTCTCACTTGAGCAAGTTTATGAGATTTCAGAGTGTTTTCTTTCTTTTTTCTGCGTTTTTCTGAATATTTTTAGGCTTGAGAGTTTTTTTTAGCCAATGGAAAGCTAGTTACTATGTGTAGAGTTTTAGAGCCGGTGGAGGACAGATGCAGCATCCACCTAGGTAAGTATTTAGAGAACAGACTCAAACTCCAGAGTTCCTTCCTCACTTCTAGTTAAGCTGCTTGGTGCAGCTGGACTTTTTTTATCCATTGACCCCCCCCCCCCCCCAGCCCCCTGTGCTTTATTTCTCAATTGGACCTTTGCATGGACACCATACTATGTGCATAGACTTTAGCACTTACATGTTTGTTTTTTCTAGGTAAGTATGATTGGGGGGGGGGGGGGGGAAGTCCATACTTCTCTTTTAAAGCGCTTCTTGTAAATAATGTGCTTCAGATTGATCAGGTGTGCATTGAGGCCTTTAGGGTCCTTTCATACGGCACGCTTCATTTTTTCATCCGCTCAGGCACTTTTTTTTTTTTAAACGGACACGGATGACACTTTGGAGGGTCCGTTCCGTATGTCCGTTTATCATCCCATCTGTTTGCAGATGATAGACGGAGATAATGTATGTCTATGTGATTGCGGATGTCAGCGGATGACACCGCTGACATCCTTTTTTGCGTCCGTTCTGTTTTTTAAACGGAAGAAAAATAGGGTTCTGTTCTGTCTCAAAAAATGGAACTGAACGGAAAGGACGCAAATTGGATGTCAGCTGATGGTCCCCTGCTGACATCTGCAATCCCATTGACATGCATCATGTCCGTTTTTTATCCGCGAACGGATGGATGAAAAACAGACATACGGACCGCCTGTGTGAAAGGACCCATAGTGTGTTTTCTTTAGAAGGAAGCCACAGCCCGAGTAGAAATTCATTTCTCTTTCTAGCATGTTGCCATAGGGCTCTTTCACACGGTCCGCTTCAATAGGCGGATCCGTACTGCTCAGGGGGGATTGATCCGCCGATCCCTGCTGAGCAGGCGGATGACAGCTCCGTCTCCGCTTACAGTGCGGAGAGGGAGGTGTCACAGCTCCCGTTGCTCTCTATGGGGGATCGGATGAGAGCGGACCGCCTGTCCGCTCTCATCCGATCCGATCCCTGAACGGATGGAAAAATAGGGTTTCCATTCGTCCAGATTTCACGGACAGGATCGGACACGGATGGCAGCGGGTGTCAGCGGAGGTGTCTCCACTGACATCCGCTGCCCCATAGAGCTGCATGGAGGATCCGATCAGATCTGCCTAAAAAACTCACAGGCGGATCTGATCGGATCGCCCGTGTGAAAGAGCCCATAGGTGTGCGCAGCCTATTGCATTAGGGTGTGCACCCAAAAGCTTAAACACACATGCCTTTCTCTGCTGCTAAGCCGCTTCTTGTTTATTCACAAACTGAAGCATAATAAACACAGTTTACTATGCTTCAGCTGTGAATGAACACAGTGAGTGATCGGGATCACTTTGTTCATTTAGAAAAGGAAGCCCCCCCACTCTCCATCCTGAAATATCCCCTGCAGCAGCTGGGGGGGAGAGGAGAGGAGAGGAGGGAAGCCAGGTGCACTGCGGGGCAGGAGGGCCAACGCGGGGGAATCAGCACTGCACTTAGTGATTAGGGTGTGCCTAGGCACACCTGGCACACCCCCTGCGCACGCCTATGCATGTTGCAGAGAAGGACCTTTGCTCTTTGTGTACAGTAGTCTCTCTGCAAAGGTCCAACACACCCATTGCTAAATGCTAGAGCTTTCTTCTTTTTTTTTTAAGTAAAATTGTATTTTATCATCAGACAAGGATAACAATAACAACATTAACAGTGTACAAGATATTCGTTAACAGAGCTTTCCACCCTGTAGGGAGTATGAGTTTTACATGTTGTCTCTAGCCCTGAATTGGCATATTGGATGCTCTCCACATGAAAAGTAGGAACATTGATACTTGGTTGTATTGGACAATTTTTCACAGCTCATTAATGTACATAAAACTATGTTTTTTTTCTAGAGCTGACGTCTTTTTTAAATAGGCCTGTTACATATCTCATCATTGTGTTTTTTGTTCCCAGTCTGACGGGACGATATTGGCGATCGTTCTGCTGATCCTGTTTCTCCTGCTGGTCCTGGCTCTGATGTGGTGGTTCTGGCCCCTGTGCTGTACCGTGGTAAGTCTCACATGTCATCTTCTCTCTGCGTTTCTGGAACCTGGTGTGACCCCGGGCTTGTGGAATGTGTTTAACCTCATTTGTTTTTCTGCATCCAGACTTTTAATATTGCTGCTCTTATTGTGTATATAAACAGCATCTTATGTTTGTGGATTGCAGTCCTGACCTGAAAAGCACTCTGTATACATAGGCAGTAAACCATACCATCAATAGAAACTTGTATTGCTAATAAAAGAGCTGAGTGTGTATACATTACAATGGCAGAGCTGCCTTCTATAGCCATTCCTGGCTAAGAACATCGAATCCTTCTCTATTCTCAAATGGTTCCTTCAGAATGTATTTGGATGTGTAAATTAAATTGTATCTGCAGCCAACATTGTTTAGACAGAATATGGAGAGATTAAACCCCCTATCAGATTTTTTGTACTGTTTGTGTTCTGTTTTTTTTTTTTTTTCAGATAGCTGCCATAACCCCGGTATTTTTGAAAACAGCGGGCGATCGGCTTTCAGATAAGGGTGGTCCCAGCGGCAGATGCGCCGCAGGATCACCCTTACGGTGCGGCGGAATAGGTGCTGCTGCATCCCTGCCCTTTTCCCCACTTACCGGACCCGCCGGCAGCGGGGAAAACGATCCTGTCCCGGATCCTCAGAGACAGGAAGTCGAGTGAGGGCAAGATGGCCCTCACTCGACCCTATGGTCTTGGAGGACTGGAGCGACGTCAAACGTCGTTGCCTAGCAACAGGTTTAAAGGGCCGATCTTTTCAACGTTTTTTTTTTTTCTTTTTTAGTGTAGTTTTGAGGTGTGAGGTCTTTTTTGACCCCAGATCTCGCAATAAAGAGGACCTGTCATGCCTATTTCTATTACAAGGGATGTTTACATTCCTTGTAATAGGAATAAAAATTATAATTTTTTTTTTAAACTGTGTAAAAATAAAAAATAATAAATAAAATAAATAGGAAAAAAAAATGAAAATGCCTGTCCCCGTTAGCTCGCGCACAGAAGAGAACGCATACGTAAGTCCCGCCCACATATGTAAACGGTGTTCAAACCACACATGTGAGGTATCACCTCGATTGTTACAGCAAGAGCAATAATTTGAGCCCTATACTTCCTCTGTAACTCTAAGCTGGTAACCTGTAGACATTTTTAAAGTGTCGCCTATTGGAATTTTTAAGTACCAAAGTTTGTTACCATTCCGCAAGCCTGCACAATTTTGAAGCATGACATGTTGGGTATCTATTTGCTCGGCGTAACATTATCTTTCACATTATGGAAAATAATTGGGCTAACTTTACTGTTTACTTATTTTTTAATTCAAAAAGTAAATTTTTCCAAAAGACCACTGCGCAAATACGGTGTGATAAAAAATATTGCAGCAATCTCCATTTTATTCTCTATGGTCTCTGCTAAAAAAAATATATAATGTTTGGGGGTTCTAAGTAGTTTTCTAGCAAACAAAAACTGATTTTAGCTTGTCACCAAGTTTAAAAAATAGGCCTGGTCTTAACCACCCCCCATCCGCGCTACAGCCTATATACGGCTGCAGCTCGGACTTGAATTTTCGGGAGGCCGTTTTTAAACGGCCTCCCAGTGACACGCCCCCAGCGCGCTCCCGCGAGCGCGCTGCGGGGAAAATCTGTGTCGGCCGTGTCCCTTGGACACGGCCGATCACAGATCGTGGTGAATGGCCAATCACAGCGGCCATTCACCACGTGATCGGGCCGTCCAATGAGCGATGATCTCATATGTAAACATATGAGATCATCTCTCATCGCCGGCGCTCCTTCCTCACACGGAG